>NC_141013.1:33054416-33579416 GCF_052327205.1 Somniosus microcephalus
ATTGAGCACTCTATCCTTCAATTTGGGTGGAATTACTACTCTGGATCCACACATCAAGGTTCCTCTGCACACTGACAGCTGTTCTCTTCTCGGCGAGAATGCTGGCAGCAGTGGTTCGCCATGTGCTGGCCATCCATTCACCGTTAAATCATAGACCCAGGAGAGTGTCGGGTCATTTTGTGTTTCCTTTTCTATGTTTGCATTCGTCACCGGGAGACATTCGACTATAGTCGAGTGGAATAACTCCACTGGATCCACTGCCAGTTCTTCTTCCACCGTCGGCAACGGTAGGCGCGACAATCCATCAGCATTCCCATGCTGTTTAGTTCCTTTGTACTCGATGTCATATTGGTGTGCCCCTAGGAAAAGGGACCACCTCTGTAGCTGTTGTGCCGTCATTATCGGTACGCCCTTCTGAGGGTTGAAAATGGAGACGAGAGGTTGATGATCAGTTAGTAGAGTAAATTTCTGACCGTGCAGGTAGTGATTGAACTTCTTCACCCCCCACACCAGGCTGAGGGCCTCTCTGTCAATCTGGGCGTAGTTACGCTCGGCTGAAGTTAACGAGCGTGACGCAAAAGCTATCGGCCTCTCTGAACCATCAAGGAATTTATGTGACAGTACCGCCCCAATGCCGTAGGGAGACGCATCACACGCCAGTCTTATCGGTAGTGATGGGTTGTAGTGAGCCAATACTTCTCTTGAAGTGATTAGGTCCTTACTCTTCTGAAAGGCCCGCTTACATTCATCGCTCCATTTCCATGCTACTCCCGTTCGTAGTAGGGCGTTCAGCGGGTGCAGAATTGTGAACAAATTCAGCAAAAACCTATGGTAGTAATTCACCAATCCGAGGAATGACCTCAGTTGCGACACATTTTCAGGCGCTGGAGCCTTAACTACCGCTTCAATTTTGTCAGGGGACTTATGCAACCCCTCTTCATCAATCACGTGGCCACAATACGATATCTGTTTCTTAAAAAACTCGCACTTGGGGCGATTGGCTCGTAGCCCATGTTCACGTAGTCTAGTGAGCACCTGCTCTAGGTTGGCAAGGTGTTCACTGTCATCTTCACCTGTCGCTAGGATGTCGTCCAAGTAACACTGAGTCCCCGGAATCCCTTGCAGGACTTGTTCCATCGCTCTTTGCCATATCGCCGGAGCTGATGCTACTCCGAATACCAGTCGATTATACTGGTAAAGACCTTTGTGAGTGTTTATCGTGAGATATTTCCTGGAGGATTCTTCAACCTCCATCTGCAAATATGCTTGTGCTAGGTCAATTTTTGTAAAACGCTTCCCTCCAGATAGTGAGGCCAAGATATCTTCTATCCTTGGAAGAGGGTATTGTACTGTGTGAAGGACTGGGTTCACCATCACCTTGAAGTCCCTATAGATGCAAACCTTCCTTGGCTCCTCAGACTTATTGTTTAACGTTTTCTTCATGACAGGGACGATGGGTGTTGCCCACTCGCTCCAGTCTACCTTAGATAACACGCCTGCATTCTCCAGATTCTCCAGCTCTGCCTCGACGGCTGGGCGAATTGCATATGGTACTGCCTTCGATAATGCAACAGAAGACTGGACCACGTATGTGGAAAGAGTCGAGGTATATTGCGAGGCAAACGAAATAGCCGATGAGAAAAAGGCATCGGTATTGCTAAATTTAATGGGCGCAAGAACGTATGGCCTATTGCGGGACCTGATAACTCCAGCCAAACCGAAGGTGAAGAGTTATAACGAAATTGTTGCTATCCTACAGGAACACCTAAATCCTACACTGCTGCTGATAGCAGAAAGATTTAAATTCCACAGGAGAAATCAGCATAAAAATGAGAGCAATGCTGATTACCTTACGGAACTACACAAGCTATCAAAGCACTGCCAGTTCGTAGCAGGACTGGCAGATACCTTACGGGACAAATTTGTCTGTGGACTCCTGAGTGAAGGAACCCAGAAGAGGTTACTCTCAGAGAAAGAGCTGACGATAGATAAGGCTTTCAGCGTGGCAGTATCGTACGAAGCAGCAGCAAGGGGAGCTGCGGAAATACAACAAAAGCCACAGGAATATGGCACCCACGAAATGACACGGGGATTTGCAAAATGTTATCGCTGCGGCAGAACAAACCATGACCAGAAGGACTGCTGGTCCAAGGACAAAATATGCAGGCAATGCGGAAAAATGGGACACATTGCACGAGTTTGCAGGTCTGGGAAGAAGACCAACGACAACAAAAAGGCTACTAAGGAACCGTACAGGAAAGTTCAAAAGATGACGGACAGTAGTTCCAAAGACCAGATGAGCGATAGTGAATCCGGGAACAAGAGACTAAGCTGTCACAAACTTCACAACATAATCGCAAAAGAGGATCACCGAACCATTTGGGTCACCCTCACGTTAGCAGGGTCCCAAGTCAAAATGGAATTGGATACAGGATCAGCTCTAACCGTCATGAATCGACGAGACTACGAGCGGCTATTCTCACACATACCCTTGAGAGAGACATCCATTGTCTTGAGGACGTATACGGGGCAAAAAGTATACCCCAGAGGAAAAATAAGGGTGCCTGTCGAATACAGCGGCAAGAAAAGACGGAAATTGTATCTCTACATTCTGCAAGATGGTGGACCACTGTTATTGGGACGTGAATGGATCAGAAAGATAAGTTTAGACTGGCACTCCATTCAGGCACTGACGGTGGCTGGTAAAAAGGATGACGACGTCACTCCTGGACGATTGTCAACAATCTTAGCTGACGCCAAAGAGGTATTTCAACAAGAACTGGGCACTCTTAAAGGCATAACCGCCTTGATAAAAATAGAGGAGAATGCAATTCCCAAGTTTTTCAAAGCAAGTTTGAGACAGCTTAGTCTCTTGTTCCCGGATTCACTATCGCTCATCTGGTCTTCGGAACTACTGTCCGTCATCTTTTGAACTTTCCTGTATGGTTCCTTAGTAGCCTTTTTGTTGTCGTTGGTCTTCTTCCCAGACCTGCAAACTCGTGCAATGTGTCCCATCTTTCCGCATTGCCTGCATATTTTGTCCTTGGACCAGCAGTCCTTCTGGTCATGGTTTGTTCTGCCGCAGCGATAACATTTTGCAAATCCCCGTGTCATTTCGTGGGTGCCGTATTCCTGTGGCTTTTGTTGTATTTCCGCAGCTCCCCTTGCTGCTGCTTCGTACGATATTGCCACGCTGAAAGCCTTATCTAGCGTCAGCTCTTTCTCTGAGAGTAACCTCTTCTGGGTTCCTTCACTCAGGAGTCCACAGACAAATTTGTCCCGTTAGGTATCTGCCAGTCCTGCTCCGAACTGGCAGTGCTTTGATAGCTTGCGTAGTTCCGTAAGGTAATCAGCATTGCTCTCATTTTTATGCTGATTTCTCCTGTGGAATTTAAATCTTTCTGCTATCAGCAGCGGTGTAGGATTTAGGTGTTCCTGTAGGATAGCAACAATTTCGTTATAACTCTTCGCCTTCGGTTTGGCTGGAGTAATCAGGTCCCGCAATAGGCCATACGTTCTTGCGCCCATTAAATTTAGCAATACCGATGCCTTTTTCTCATCAGCTATTTCGTTTGCCTCGCAATATACCTCGACTCTTTCCACATACGTGGTCCAGTCTTCTATTGCATTATCGAAGGCAGTGATATCGCCAGTCTTTGGCATCTTGAAAATCTAAGATGGCGCCTCCCGTGCTTTGCCTTCTTCCCCGATTTAACGAAATGGCGCCTCCCGCGCTTTTGTCTTCTCCGCTGTTGCTAGCGCTGTTGCTGGCGTTTTATGCCTTGATGGCGACGCCCTATGGTCTTCGCGCACTTCCCCCCGCGCTGCTGCTAACACCGCTCTCCGCAGTTTCCGTGGCAAACTGCAGCTCCTCGCGGCTTTTTGCGCATTTAATTTTAATTTTTTTTTATTTCCCCATCGTCGGAACAACCCTGCAGGACTCTTGCCTCCCTCTTCTCGGGTCTGTACGCTGCCCAGCTTCGTAGCACCGGCTGCGCCCAGTGTGCTCCACTCTCTCTCTCTCTCCTCTTCCCGACAACGCTGCTCGGCCCCGTTGCAAGCCACCCGCTCGAACTCTAGACCGCCGCAGCCCAGGAAGGATCAGTGTACTACCTGCCACCAGCCCGATTAGCTGAAGCACCATCGACAGGATAACCAAGCCCCGCTCTCGACAGCCTCTCCTGCAAATCTTCAACTCCGCTGACTCAGAGGCGGATGCCCATGGTCGACGCCCATTTCTACTGTTTCTTTCTTCCTTCTGGCCTCGACCTCTGATAACTTCGCTTCAGGGATGGATCCCCATGAGGTGGTGCAGATTGTAGGTAAGTTCGTATCTGCTCGTCGCCAGTGTTATGTCCGTGTATAATTGAGACACGGACTGCAGGAGTTGATTATAACAAGTCTTTACTGAATGGAGACAACCTGGAAATGGAAACTACAGAAGCCTGCTAGGGCCTTTTATACAGGGGTGGTCACTGCCGGTACTGCAGTCTGAGACCAGTTATTCCCTTAAAGGTACATACACAACAGTTATTAAAACAGATGTCAACGTACAAGGAGAGAGTAAACTAGGGGTACACAAAGCATACAGGGTCCTCCTCACATTCAAAGCACCACAAGTAACAAAGATTTGGCATTTTAATTTAATGTAAAATGCAATGTTTAATTTCCAAATCAAATGTGTGTCTGTAAATTCCTCTGTTACTTCCACTTTATTTGCTTTTATCTGTGAAGGGAGCTTCTGTAAGTATAGAACATTCACACAAGAAACCATGAATCCATTTACACATACAGAAACATACGGAGCGATTTTAACCCTACATGCCTGGCAGACACCAGGCGGGTGGGCAGTTAAAATCGCCCAAGTTCCTTATCCGCCCTGGAGCCACCGGGAGTCGACAGGTTGGTACTTTAACCTGCTCTTCTGAGCAGGCGACAAGGACTCATGCCCAAAGCCAGGGGTGGGGGGTCCTTTTTAACATATGCATGACGGGTCCTGATGATGTCATCGGGACCTGACTGCAATTTTTACTCGAAGGCCTAAGCGGGAAACGGCACTGAGCTTTCTGCCAGGCCAGCCCAGCGTGGAAGTGGATCTGGGGCCAGGTGAGGGCTGAAAAGGTAAGTTTACTTTTTTTTTAATTACCACGTGGGACGAGTAGGAGCAGAGGGTTGGCCCAGGTCCCATGAGGAAATCACTGCTGCGATCTCGCCCTCCTGATTGCAGGGACTCCCACGGCACGGCACGACAGCTGACTCCTTGCACTTACCTGCTTGGCAGGTGCCCTCCATTGCCATGCCAACTTGCGCCAATTGGCCACTGACATTCAAACGAGGCCTGGGAGTTCAAATACGCCAGGCCTCTTTTTTTGAACTACAACAACAATTTGCATTTATATAGCACCTTTAACATCGCAAAACGTCCCAGGGTGCTTAACAAGAGCGTTATTAATTTTTTTTTAAGTTGACACCAAGCCACGGAAGGAGATATCAGGACAGATGACCAAAAGGTAAACTGGCACCAAAATTCACCCACAGAAAACTGGCCCCCAGCTAAAACTGGGGTCATACATGCAAACACAGGGCCTTGGTGAGACCACATCTTGAGTATTGTGTGCAGTTTTGGTCACCTTATCTGAGGAAGGATGTTCTTGCCATGGAAGGAGTTCAGCGAAGATTCACCAGGCTGATACCTGGGATGGCAGGAATGACGTATGAGGAGAGATTGGGTCGATTGGGCTTGTACTCGCTGGAGTTTAGAAGAATGAGAGGGGATCTCATTGAAACTTATAAAATTCTGACAGGACTGGACAGACTAGATGCAGGAAGGATGTTCCCGATGGTTGGGGAGTCCAGAACCAGGGGTCACAGTCTAAGGATAAGGGGTAGGCCAGTTAGGACAGAAATGAGGAGGAATTTCTTCACCCAGAGAGTGATGAACCTGTGGAATTCTCTACCACAGAAGGCAGTAGAGGCCAACTCATTAAATATATTCAAGAAGGAGTTGGATATATTTCTTAAGGCTAAAGGGATCAAGGGGTATGGGGAGAAAGCAGGGACCAGGTACCGAATTTGGATGATCAGCCATGATCGCATTGAATGGCGAAGCAGGCTCGAGGGGCCGAATGGCCTACTCCTGCTCCTATCTTCTATGTTTCTATGTAACACGTCTGGTCAGTTTTACAGAGAGAAGTACACAGAATCAAATTAACAGCCTTTCCAGTAGAGATGACTCCGTGGCAATGTCCGGAGCTCAGCAGAAACATAAATAACTTTTACCTGTTTAGCTGTCCCGTTAGCCTGGTTATATGCAGTATTTGTATGTCCCAAACTATTGCCTGTGACTGCTCCCCTTTAAGCACACACTCAGGAAGACCTGCTCCCGTCAATATGTGAAGCAACAACATACACGTGTTTCAAAAAGAACAAGTCAACAAATTCACTTCACAGGGGACCAGCGCAGTTCCTCGTCCATGGTGACAATTTCCTTATGTTCAGTTCAGTTCAATTTTATTTGCCATATGTAACCAGTACAAGTACAATTACAATGGAATGCTTACTCCCCGTAGGGACGCGTCAGCTATACATACAGCGCCGTGTTCAGAGAGTCAATACAATGGCTTCCCGTGGTAGTGGGAGCACGATGTCCCTCAGCCGCTCCGTCCTCCTCGTCACCGCGGCCTCCTCCTCATTGTTGCCGGCTCCACGTGTGGTGGCCTGCTTCTCCCGCTCACGATCCGACCTCTGGCCGCCATGCCCGGCTCCCCTCCTCCCAGTCGGAATATGTCAGCATATTCCTATAAATTAATAATCATATTTGGCAATATCAGTTAAATAAAACTTTTGCATTATCCCAGTGTGAGCCATATATATTCAGAGAGTCATATCTATCACTGAGCCATCATTAAGTGCGAGCTATAGTATGCTCGTCAGCACGAATGATTTTTAACTGCAGTAAGAGTCAAGTTGGTTGATTGGGCAGATGCATGGCAGATGCAGTATAATGTGGATAAATGCGAGGCTATCCACTTTGGTGGCAAAAACAGGAAGGCAGATTATTATCTGAACGGCAATAGATTGGGAGAAGGGGAAGTGTAACGAGGCCTGGGTGTCCTGGTGCACCAGTCGCTGAAGGTAAACATGCAGGTGCAGCAGGCGGTTAAGAAGGCAAATGGTATGTTGGCCTTCATAGCGAGCGGATTCGAGTACAGGAGCAAGGATGTCTTGCTGCAGTTGTACAGGGCCTTGGTGAGACCACACCTTGAGTATTGTGTGCAGTTTTGGTCGCCTTATCTGAGGAAGAATGTTCTTGCCATGGAGGGAGTGCAGCGAAGATTCACCAGACTGATACCTGGGATGGTAAGAATGACGTATGAGGAGAGATTGGGTCGATTGGGCTTATATTCGCTGGAGTTTAGAAGAATGAGAGGGGATCTCATTGAAACTTATAAAATTCTAACAGGACTAGACAGACTAGATGCAGGAAGGATGTTCCCGATGGCGGGGGAGTCCAGAACCAGGGGTCACAGTCTAAAGATAAAGGGTAAGCCATTTAGGACAGAGATGAGGTGGAATTTCTTCACCCAGAGAGTGGTGAACCTGTGGAATTCTCTACCACAAAAGGCAGTTGAGGCCAATTCATTAAATATATTCAAGAAGGAGTTAGATATATTTCTTAAGGCTAAGAGGATCAAGGGATATGGGGAGAAAGCAGGGACAGGGTACTGAATTTGGATGATCAGCCATGATCTCATTAAATGGCGGAGCAGGCTCGAGGGGCCGAATGGCCTACTCCTGCTCCTATCTTCTATGTTTCTATGTCACGTGTGGTATATCACTGCATTAAGAGTCACGTGTGGTATATCACTGCATTAAGAGTCATGTGTGGTATATCACTGCAGTGTGAGTCATGTATGGTATATCACTGCATTAAGAGTCACGTGTGGTATATCACTGCATTAAGAGTCACGTGTGGTATATCACTGCATTAAGAGTCATGTGTGGTATATCACTGCATTAAGAGCCACGTGTGGTATATCACTGCATTAAGAGTCACGTGTGGTATATCGCTGCAGTGTGAGTCACATGACAGGATACTGCTCTTTTCTGCATACACTTCCAAAGATCTTTTTATAAATATTTTACATTTCTTTACATTAAAAAATACTCCAAGAGGCTTTTCAAGTTCCATGTGATATTGGCAAACTACTTGAACTAATCTAAAGCCACGATATTACCTGAACACTTTTGGTGATTATTGCTTTGTAACGCAGTGCTAGATATCAATTATCCTATATAGATATATACACATGATGGTTGCATAAATAAAGATTTATCTGTGGTGAATGCTAACATATCAATATACAGGAACTCTAACATCCCAGTCCGCCACACATTGTTGCAGTCTCATTGGTAGAGAAATAGCGTAAACCTCTGATTCTGTTGGACTCCGTCACTGGAACACTTCTTTGGATAGCTGTTAAAGACAGTGTTTTAGAGTTTGATTACCGTGACATAGACTTCAAATGTTGCCTTAGTAATTGTAATATTTGCATAAAACGAACACTGTAATTGCTGCTGATTTGCCAAAGTGCAGAAATGCAAGCACATTCCTCAAGGATTTAATTTACTGGAAATCTGAAGCCTAATGTATTGGATACTGAAAGATTCATGTTTTGCCTTTATTCTTACTTTATATTAATATTTATTGTATTTTTCATGCGGTTTGTTCGCCACAGTCACAAAAGGAAAGATTAATCAAAATATCATCAATGGACATTGTGTGCTCTTGAGGAGCAGATACAGACAAGAAAAACACAGAACTATGACTGCAGGTATACACTTGTTAATTATTAATTTTACACCTGCCAAACAAACTTCAGAATCCTGCATCCATATTTCCATTAAAGAGTTGCTTGCTTGTCAATCAACCATGAGGAAATCTTGCAAGCTTTTTTCTTCCAGGAGTGTTGTTAAGTCTGTGTGTTATAATGAGAATTACTACACAGACCACAAGAGTAAATTTTAACAGGTCTTTACTAATCGAAGGTCCGGGCTGAACTGCCCAATAAATCATTACACAGCACTTATATACCGGTGTGGTCACCACCGGTATTACAGTATACAGCAGCCAAGATAAAGTAGTGCATCTCTTAAAATAGTTCTCTTAAAGGTGGAACGGTTACATACACCACAATCCTCCCTTTTTAGCTTAACAGTATATATTCCCCATTAAACATAACATAATAACATATATACACAACTTCCTGTAAAAACAGTTCACAGATTCAGTCTCTCTGGAGGCTTCCTGACTCGGTCCGGATAACGCCTCTGTGGTGTAGTAGTTTTCGGTGGTGTAGTAGGTTCTTTTGGCAAGGCCGATTTGGCTTGAATGCCAGTGTCGGGTTCATCTGGTTCCAGTATCACCGGATCGGAGGTAGATACTATGGGTATCTCTGCTTCATCATTAGGCGTATAACGTTGTGGTGTAGGTTGTCCCTTTTCGGATGACTCTATGATCTGGTCAGCATGGCGCCTTATTATGCTTTCACCAATGTCCACGGTATACATCAGCGGTCCTAGTCGTGTGCAAATAGTTCCAGGCTGCCATTTCTCGGTACGGTAGTCCCGGGCCAAAACGTGTTGACCTATCTGGAAGGTTCTAGTTGGCCTTTCATTCATGCCTTGAAATTGTCGGTTCTCTACGTCCCTTCTGATGTTTGGCTTGATCAAATCCAGCCGACATCTTAGTCTTCTATTGAAAAACATCATGGCGGGAGTTTGGTTTGTAACCGCATGTGTTGCATTCCTGTACGCCAACAAGAAGTTATCTACCTTATGTTGTAGATTTATGTCTTCATTACCCATGGCCTTTATGGCCTTCTTGAAGGTCTGGACAAACCTTTCAGCTAATCCATTGGTGGCGGGATGGTATGGGGTGGACGTGTAGTGCTTAACCCCATTGTTTTTTAAGAACTTCCTGAATTCTTCGGACACAAATTGCGGTCCATTATCAGAACAGATCTGTTCCGGCAGCCCATTCCTGGCAAATATGGTCCTTAATACTGTGATGGTTTTTTCCGTGGTGGTGCAGGACATCGTTATTACCTCCGGCCACTTGGGCTGTGCATCCACCGCGATTAAGAACATTGAGTCCATAAATGGACCAGCAAAGTCGATATGTACCCTTTGCCATGGAGATGAGGGCCACTCCCATGGATGCAGAGGGGCTTGTGGTGGGGCGTTTTGGACCTTCTGGCATCCTAGACAGCTCTTGGTCATTTCTTCAATGTCTCCATCGATACCTGGCCACCACACAAACGCTCTGGCTAGGTTCTTCATTTTCACTCCACCCAGATGCCCCTCATGAAGCTCCTTTAGCACTTTATGCTGAAGTTTGGGTGGAATCACCACTCTGGATCCGCACATCAAGGTTCCTCGGCACACTGACAGCTGTTCTCTTCTTTGCGAGAATGCTGGCAACAGTGGTTCGCCATGTGCTGGCCATCCCTTCACCGTTAAATCGTAGACTCGTGACAGAGTCGGGTCATTTCTCGTTTCCTTTTCAATGGTAGAATTTGTTACTGGTAGACATTCCACTATGGTTGAGTGGAACATCTCCACTGGGTCCACTGTAGGCGCCTCTTCTACCGTTGGCAACGGTAGGCGCGATAAACCGTCAGCATTCCCATGCTGTTTTGATCCTTTGTATTCTATGTCATATTGGTGTGCCCCTAGGAAAAGGGACCACCTCTGTAGCCTTTGCGCTGTCATAATGGAAACGCCCTTTTTAGGGTTGAATATGGATACCAACGGCTGGTGGTCTGTCAGCAGTGTAAACTTCTGGCCCTGCAGGTAATGATTAAACTTCTTTACTCCCCACACCAGGCTGAGAGCCTCCCTATCTAACTGAGCATAGTTGCGCTCAGTGGAGGTCAATGATCTGGATACAAATGCGACTGGCCTTTCCAAGCCATTTGGCAACTTGTGTGAGATTACTGCTCCAATACCATAAGGAGAAGCATCACAAGCTAAACGAATAGGTAGCGTTGGGTTGAAATGAGCCAACACTTCCTCTGAGGTGATCAATGCCTTGCTTTTGCAAAAGGCCTTCTTACAGTCCTCGCTCCACTTCCATGGTACTTCTTTCTGCAAAAGAGCATTCAGCGGGTGCAGCACCGTGGATAGATTTGGCAGAAACTTATGGTAATAGTTAATCAACCCTAGGAACGACCTCAACTAGGATACATTTTCCGGAGCGGGAGCCTTCACAACAGCTTCGATCTTGTCAGGTGACTTGTGCAGCCCCTCCTGGTCAATGACATGACCACAGTACGAGATCCGTTTCTGAAAGAACTCACATTTCTGGCGATTAACTCGAAGTCCATATTCCTTCAATCTGGTGAGCACCAGTTTCAAATTTGCAAGGTGTTCCTCATCGTCATCTCCTGTAATCAGGATATCGTCCAAGTAACATTGAGTGTTTGGAATTCCCTGTAATACCTGCTCCATGGCCCTCTGCCAAATTGCAGGAGCCGAAGCCACTCCAAAAACCAGTCTATTATATCGATACAAGCCTCTGTGCGTGTTGATTGTGAGATACTGGCGCGACTCTTCCTCAACTTCCATCTGTAAGTACGCTTGCGCCAGGTCTATCTTGGTGAAGTGTTTCCTGCCAGCCAATGAAGCAAAGATATCCTCAATCCGCGGAAGCGGATATTGCACTGTGTGAAGCACCGGATTAACTGTGATCTTGAAGTCTCCACAGATGCGGACCTTCCCCGGTTCCCCTGGCTTGTTACTCGATGAACGCTTCATGACGGGAACAATGGGCGTGGCCCACTTACTCCAGTCCACCTTAGACAGTACTCCTGAACGTTCTAGCCCTTCCAGCTCAGCTTCCACAGCAGGTCGTATCGCATAAGGTACCGGTCTAGCTTTGAAAAATTTTGGGTTTGCATGTTCTGCAATCTTGATTTTTGCCTTAATTCCTCTCAGTGTTCCCAGTCCCTGTTGGAATACCTCTTTAGCCTCATCCAATATTCTGGACAATCGTTCAGGTTTGACATCTTTTTTTCCGGAATCTACCGTTATTGCTTTTAGGGAGTGCCAGTCCATATTTATTTTCCTGATCCACTCCCGTCCCAGAAGTGGTGGACCTCCCTCAGGTAGTACATATAAGTCCATTCCTTGGTGTTCTTTGCCCTTGTGTATCACCTTGACTTTTATCTTTCCGATGGGGTATACTCTTTGCCCCGTGTATGTCTGCAATACTATCTCCGTATCCCGTAGGGGAATATGTGTGAATAACCTTTTGTAATCTTGCTTATTCATGACCGTCAACGCCGATCCGGTGTCCAATTCCATCTTCACTTGGACTCCTGCTATCTGCAGTGTGACTCAGATAGTTTGTCGGTCAGCTTCCTTACTCACATTGTGAATCAGACTACCCAGTTCCTTGCTGTTGGAGTCTGAATCCGAATTCTGTTCATCCGAACTCTTCTCAGCCACCTTATGTACCTTTCTGCACTTTTCCTGCGGTGACTTTCTGTTGCTGGTCTTCTTTCCTGACCGGCATACTTTAGCTATGTGACCAAGCTTGCCACATTTTCTACATTCCTGGTTTTTAAACCAGCATTGGTTCTGATCGTGTGTTGTCTTTCCACAACGATAACATTTCGTTGTACCCAAAGCCATTTGATCTACGCTGAGTACCGCTGCCTTCAGCTGCATTTCCGCAGTGCCTCTCGCTGCGGCTTCGTGCGATGCTGCAATAGTGACAGCCTTATCAAGTGTAAGATCATTCTCTTCAAGCAGCCGCTTTTGTGTTCCTTCTTTCGACAATCCACACACAAATTTGTCTCTCAGTGCCTCTGTCAGGCTTTCCCCAAACTGACAGTATTTCGCTAGCTTACGCAGTTCAATTAAATACTCCGCGTTGCTTTCCTCTTTCAGTTGCGTTCTCGCATAAAATTTAAATCGCTCCGCTAACATCAGCGGTGTGGGGTTCAAATGATTCTTCAGGACAGCAACAATATTAGCGAAAGCCTGATCCGCCGGTTTAGCTGGTGATAGAAGATGCTTCAATAGCCCGTATGTCTTCGCACCCATTGAGTTTAGTAAGGTTGGTGCTTTATCTTCATCTGATATTTTATTTGCCTTACAATAAATCTCTATGCGTTCTACATACGTGGCCCAATCTTCAACATCGGAATCGAAATCGTTGATGTTACCACGCTTAGGCATCCTCGCAATCTTCTTGAGAAACAAAAAGAAATTTTTCTTTAACTTTTTTTTTCAAAATGGCGGTTTCCCGCGCTTGTCTTCTTCCCCGCCTATGAAAATGGCGGCTTCCCGCGTTTGCCTTTCTCCCCCGCTGGCTGTAATGGCGATTGCCGTATTGCTGCGTTCGCCCTCCCCAGCGGTTTTCAAATCGCGCCTCCCAGCCCCTCTTGCAGTCCGGTCCTTTCCCCCGGCTGCGGCTGAGTTCTCCGCGGTTTTTTTTTTTATTTTCTTCCGCGCCTTACGCTGTCCCGGTCGCTGCGCCTCGCGGCCTCGGTAGCTGCCCGGCCTTTCTCACCAGTCGCGGTCGAGCTCTCTCTCGACGCTGTTGCATCTCCCAGCCCGCTTGCAGCCCGGTCTTTTACACCGGCTGCGTTTGTCGCGGTCGAGCTCTCTCTCGACGCTGTTGCGTCTCCCAGCCCGCTTGCAGCCCGGTCTTTTACACCGGCTGCGTTTGCATTCACCGCGGCTCCCGTGCCTTACGCTGCCCCAGTCTCAGCGCCTCTGGCCCCGACTTCTGTCCGGCTCTTTTCCCCGGCCGTGGTCGAGTTTTCCGCCCTTATATCCTCCGTTTTTCCCTCCCCTACTTCACAGCCAACGTGGCCGACTTGCTGCTCGTCGCTGATCGGCTTACCCACCACCGTGATAGAAGGGATGATCACTGCCTGTTGCTGATGGAAGGCTTCGTGTCAGAATTCTTTCTTTGCTCTTTAAACCCGCGTCTTTTCTCAGCAGGATGATGAGGGCGGATGCCTCCTCTCAACGCCCGTTAAACTGCCTTGGATGTATCTCTGCCGCAGGGTAAGATCGTACTCGTCGCCACTGTTAAGTCTGTGTGTTATAATGAGAATTACTACACAGACCACAAGAGTAAATTTTAACAGGTCTTTACTAATCGAAGGTCCGGGCTGAACTGCCCAATAACTCATTACACAGCACATGGTCACCACCGGTATTACAGTATACAGCAGCCAAGATAAAGTCGTGCATCTCTTAAAATAGTTCTCTTAAAGGTGGAACGGTTACATACACCACAAGTGTGTGTGTGTGTGTGTGTTTAAGAGTTTGACAGCAGTCTAACAAAACGGTACCGGCCAGCTGGCAAAGCAATTGGCTGCACTCTTAGGAGATTAATTGATTATTTGTTTTTGTTTTTTTCCCAATTAGAGCCCTGCCTGGATGGGCCGACTGTTTCCCAGGGATGGAATTGACAGGGAAGCGTGGAGCTTCATCGCTTGTGTTAGGCCTGTCGTTACCTGTCTATAACAGTCAGAAATCACATCTGCCAGGCATATGGATTGGTCAATACCTGTCCACAGCGTTTAGAAATAGTTTACAACTGCCAAAGGGCAAGTCAAATTGCGAGACCTACATACTGTGAGAGTCCTCCTGTGAAGTGCAACTGAAGCCCAAGCTAAAGGGTAGAGTTATTAACGCCCACAGGATTGCGTAATTTGTGGATGTCAATAACTGTTTGTGAAATTATGGTTTTCTCTTTGACATTTTTGCCACTTGTCTTCACTCTGACTAAATTCCAGACAGCTGCTGTAATCTCTGGGAGACATCTGCGTTTTGCCGCTGCGCAGTGCCCTGCTTGCCACTTTCCTTTCTGGAAATGTACAGAGGGACACATTAATGCTGCGCAGCACAGTCGGAACTTTGGAGCCGCCTTTAAAAAAAATTGTACTCCTGAAGTTATCATTTCAAGGTGTCCTTGCCTTCATCCCTCAAATTCTAAATATTCATAAAGACAACTTTGCATAAGCTCCCTTGCATGACAATCCCAATGTGCTTAAGTGCAGAGAGTTCCTTTGAGGTCTCTCGCACCAGTGGGTCACTATATTTGACAAGTTTGACAAGGTTAGCATTTTTCTAATTTTTTTTCAGGAACGGCTAGCGATAAATATTCAGCATATGGTTTTCCTTTTTCTTCAATTTTTATTCTGATAACCTGATGAAATAGGTAGCTATTGCCTGATTAAACATACAGCAAGCAATTAGAACCAATTAATAATATTGTGCTTAAATGTTCACTTCATTTAACTTAAGAGACATAGGCCTCGATTTTAAGCCCCCACCCCCACCACTCTCCCCCGCACCACCCCAGATAGGCAGGAGTGCTCCCCCTCAGGCCCCTCAAAGAAGCTAGCTGCCTCCCCCACTCCCGCTCTCCAGCCTCACTCCCCCAGTCCCGATCTCCAGCCTCACTCCCCAGCCCCGATCTCCAGCCTCACTCCCCCAGCCCTGATCTCCAGCCTCACTCCCCCAGCCCTGATCTCCAGCCTCACTCCCCCAGCCCTGATCTCCAGCCTCACTCCCCAGCCCCGATCTCCAGCCTCACTCCCCCAGCCCTGATCTCCAGCCTCACTCCCCCAGTCCCGATCTCCAGCCTCACTCCCCCAGCCCTGATCTCCAGCCTCACTCCCCCAGCCCTGATCTCCAGCCTCACTCCCCCAGTCCCGATCTCCAGCCTCACTCCCCAGCCCCGATCTCCAGCCTCACTCCCCCAGCCCTGATCTCCAGCCTCACTCCCCCAGTCCCGATCTCCAGCCTCACTCCCCAGCCCTGATCTCCAGCCTCACTCCCCCAGTCCCGATCTCCAGCCTCACTCCCCAGCCCTGATCTCCAGCCTCACTCCCCCAGTCCCGATCTCCAGCCTCACTCCCCAGCCCCGATCTCCAGCCTCACTCCCCCAGCCCTGATCTCCAGCCTCACTCCCCCAGCCCTGATCTCCAGCCTCACTCCCCCAGCCCTGATCTCCAGCCTCACTCCCCCAGCCCTCCCACCCACCTGCCAGGCTGTCCATTTGGCTGGCTGCCAGGCGGGAGCCGGTCCTACAAGATGCAAATGATGCCCAGCCATTAAGATTGGCAGGGCTCCTCATCCCCAGGTTCTTCGGACATTTTTGGTCTCACCCGCACCCTCTCCGTCTCCCGGTAAATATTGGAGCCATAAAATTTGAATAATGTACTGGAACTTGGTCCAAATAGTAAGTCACATAGTGGCACATAGGAGGGGAATTAAAGATACATTATCTTGAACACATTTTAAGAATTATGAGGCAACCAAGATATGATATTGTACCCATACAATTAATAAACTTTCTGATAGACATGATCAGTCTTTACAAACAAAGCAGGATTCATTACCTAATTTAAAGCATTTTATGAATCAGAAATGTTAAATGGTGTCTAGCTATTGTTTATTATTAAACTTGTACTTCAATAAAACCAAGAAGAACTTTGAGTAGTTATCATGGAAGTTGGATGTCACCAGAAGCATAAAAGTTTGGGGCGAGAAATTGGGTGCCTTTGCCCCTCCCATTAGCACCCCTGGGGGGTGCTAAGGGGGCACAAGTGGCTTTGCGACCAGGCGTGGCGCTGACATCGACTCCCGCCATATTCAGTGGGAGTTTTGCGGCGGCGCTAGGGCGTTGTACCCCGATCTCCTTCGCCTGGAGACCGTGATGTCATCATCGTGCGCATCGCCCCGGACGCGAAATTGACTTCCGCCCCCTGCAGCAACGCCGGGCGAAATCACCGACAGCTGCAGGAGGCGTGCATCAGGCGGCCGGCCGCTTCGGGGGCGATGATTAAAGGGGAGGTGGCCGAACTAAGTAAAGAAAAACTTACCTTTGTTGTTGTAGTTTTTTTCACAGGTTCCTGCCCGCGATCAATCAGCCCGGCACCCTGCTTGAGCGCCGGGCTATTCGCGCGGGATCGCAGCTACCTTGGTGGTCCCGGTAGGTAATCTTTCTATTGCAGAGCCTGCAGCGATGGCCCGTCCCTTTAAGGGAGGGAAGGAGCCTTTGAACGCGGCAGCGCTGCACGGCCCAGTGTGCAGCGCTGCTGAAGTCTCCACCCTACCTTCTGCCGATTGTGCTTCGAAAAGGAAGTGGAGCTTGATTTAGCATTCTACTTCCTTCCTGGAGCGCAAAACCAAATTTTTGAAAAGTTTAGAAACATTAGCGCCTGGCACTAATTCTCTCAACTTTTCAAGTGTTAGTGCCCCAAACAGGGCGATACCCAATTTCACCCCCTTGAGTTTTATACTTGACTACCAGTTTACAGAGTGAAATGTTTTTTGCCAGTTTTCTCACCCAGTTTTCCACATGAGACCTTTCCTCTCTGATTAAGACAGCGGGGCGAAGGTCTTTGGAATGAGGTTTTCCAGATTGTTGGTTCCTGAACAGATGATGGAAGCAGCTTTAGAGTGAAGATTTGTTTAAAAAGATCAACGTTATGTAGTTCTGGAGATAAAGTACAGCAATCCCATTTAATATGTCGGAACTTTAGAATTCTGGAAGGATTATTGACGGTTACGGCCATTGCTTCCTTTGTGGGAGATTTGTGAAACATAAGAACAATAAGAACATAAGAAATAGGAGCAGGAGTCGGCCATTCGGCCCCTCGAGCCTGCTCCACCATTCAATAAGATCATGGCTGATCTCCTACCTCAACGCCACTTTCCTGAACTATCCCCATATCCCTTGATTCCCTTAATATTCAAAAATCTATCGATATCTATCTTGAATATACTCAACGACTGAGACTCCACAGCCCTCTGGGGCAGGGAATTCCAAAGATTCACCACCCTCTGAGTGAAGAAATTTCTCCTCATCTCAGTCCTAAACGGCTGACTCCTTATTCTGAGACTGTGACCCCTGGTTCTAGACTCCCCAGCCAGGGGAAACATCCTCCCTGCATCTACCCTGTCAAGCCCTGTGTTTACAAATGAGTCAACTGTGGCTGGGTAGGTAGAACAGGATGCTTGCTTGAAGCACTGCACCTGGCCAGCACCTGAAGGACTATATCCCAGCTATGGGTGGGGGGGGGGGAGGTGACGATCCCAGTGACACACAGCCCTGAGACTCAAAAGCACGACCATCTGGGTGGAACACCAGTGCTGTAATTGCTGGGCTGCCAGGTCACCGTGAGCTTTGTGCATTTATACCTTTACCCTTCTGCCGCGATAAGAAAACAAAAAAAGGAAAATATTATGTGCTTGGGGTATTACCAAGTTACAAAGTGACCGTGTCAACTGGCACCATGCAGAATAAATAGGGCATCGTCTCAAATTATATCGTGGCTGAATGGATAAACCTCAGCCTTTCTAAACTAGAATCAACTTTTAAGATGTGCAGAGCCTGAAAAATCAGAATAAAACCGTGGCAGATTCTGGACACTACCATCACACCATACCTCACACAAGACAATCAGCATTCCGGAGTCCTGCCAGGAGTAGAAGGCTCATTTTGAAGCAGACTTTATAAATAGATAATCAAAAACAATCATGGGATTTATCTGCAAGATAAAATTAGCAGCTCACTGAATGAAGTGCCGTACTTGAAAACTGTAAGGAGGAGAACACAAGAGGACAAATTATACTCATATCTGTAAAATAACAGAATACTTGTAATCTACATACGTTAATGAAATACATCCCTGAATTTCTGTAAACACGCAGGTTAATAGTTTTGTGTTGTTTTGATGCTGTGGTTCTTTTCATGCTGCTTAGGCTGCCTTGTAATCTGTGCATTTATAATACAGTTGAATTGTAAAATAATAATTCTCCATATTTCTACATTTTGCAAAAGAAACGTAATTATATGCTGAAGAACTTAAATATGAATAAAGGGTTAATGGGTACATTAATATAATGTGGAAGTGGCTTAGCAGAATCAAGGCTCTTGAGTTTAATACATAAGCATTAATCGCCTGATTCAGAAGCACCTAGTACAGCAATGCCTTCACCTAGTTCACATATGCATACCCTTTGCATGAAGCAGCTCATTTCTGTGCTAAACATGTTAGAGTCTAATGCATTTGTCTCAATAGGCCATCCCATGTGTCAGTACAACTGAAAATCAGCCCTAAGCTCCCTTTCATCCCAGGCACAGGCACGGAATCCAAAATAGTGCCAGAGTTAACAGATCCGGATGGTCTGCACATCATCACTGAATACCGTATTCATTTGCCTCTGGCAAAGAACCTAGAGAGGCTACCTCAATGGCATACTGATGTCATCCAAGAAGAAGCTATAATTGGAGTAAAAAAAAAAGAAACAAGGGAAAAAAAAAGCAAGCAGCACTCTGGATGACTGCAGGCCAGGGACTGTGAGATGGGTTACTTTCTCTTACTGAAAGTAACATGAAAATGAGGTAGGCTTTTGTCGCCTGTTAATTGGACTCTTGTGGGCGACATCGCAGAACATAATTAAAACAAACACGAGGAATCGTCTGTACAACTGGACTTTCAGGTCCGTGATCACAATGCGGTGGATTGTAAAGGGCTCCTTAATTACCTCCAACACCGCAGTATCACAAGACTTATATCAGAAATTAAAGGATATTGTGTCATAGAACTGCAGGAATCGTTAGAAGGCAGTAATTAGTATGGACTGTTAATAGATCGTGGCTCTGATTGCAATACCAGCACCGGGCATGCCTGAGAGGTTCAAAAATCTTTAATGAACACCTGCGTTACAGCAAGAAATGTAGCCGGTGCCTTCAGATGTGGCTGATTGATGCCTGTAAGTCATTAAAAGTAAAGCCGCAGCATCCTTTCTTGTTGGCTGCTAACGTGGTATTTTAAGACAAAAAACCAAGGTAGACATCCCCATCACATTTAAGTTCATGATGTCAGATCCCACACTGCGAAATAAATGATTTAATGCCAACTCCCAGAGTTACTGATTATGCAACCCTTATCAAAATATCCCGTGTGTCTAGCTGTGAAAAACTCGCAGAGGCTTTGAGAGCATTCATTTAGGGTTCTGGAGAAAACCTAATGGGAAAAAGTGTCAATCGAGTGACTGTGAAGGGATTTCATAGGATCCTGTGGGGTAATTTTATATTCCTGTAACTTAGAAAAGGAACTTGAATTCCCCTCCCACCCACCTTCCATGGCCTCACTCCTCCCTGTCTCTGTAACCTCCTCCAGCCCGACAACCCTCTGAGATCTCGGTGCTCCTCCAATTCTGGCCTCTTGCGCATTCCTCATTTTAATCACTCCACCATTGGCAGCTGTGCCTTCAGCTGCCTAGGCCTTAAGCTCTGGAATTCCCTCTGTAAACCTCTCCACACCTCTCTCCTCCTTTAAGACACTCCTTAAGACCAACCTCTTTGACCAAACGTTTGGACAACTTGTTGTAATACCTCCTTCTGTGGCTCGGCGTCAAGTTTTGTTTGATAACGCTCCTGTGAAGTGCCTTGGGATGTTTTACTATGTTAAAGGTGCTATATAAAGGCAAGTTGTTGTTGCCACCTCTATTCTACCCACTTTTGGGGTGGGGGGGGCTGCAGGGGAAGCAAAAGATGGCCTAGGCCACAGGCATCACTTTTTTCAATATCAGCTGACAAGTGGATTTTGGATTCAAATTCACACCATCTGAAACTTGGATGGGCTGAATCTGAAGGTGATCTCGAAACCACCTGAAAAAACCGTCTTACCGCTGAACAATAAAGTTCCATTGAAGCAGCAGGAACAATAAAGTTTTGCTGAAGAGGCCTAGGTCTGTATGCTTCTGCTTTTTCAAACTGTATTTTACACATTATTCAGAACACGCTTAAAATAACCCAAAATGAAAAATTAGTGTAAACTCAAGGCACCAAAACAATAATTCTCCTATTTGACCTGTGGCCCATTTGCTCTCTTCTTCTCAGCCCATCTGATCCCTGCGACTAAGATTTTATTTCCATATAAAGATGGAGAGAGTCTTCCTAAACTTCAAAGGAAACAGATACTTTAGGTAGGTAACTCCCCAGACCGGCAACGAACTCGGCCAAAGACTCTCCAGAACACCACTGAAATTATATTGACGTGTTAACCCAAAACAACAGTTGCTTAAGGCCAACCAGATCGGACCTGTAACTGTGAAACAACCAAGGGGCATGGCAAGTGAGTAACAAGTGCTGTCATTATTGTTGTGGGGTTAACAAATCTGTAGTTAATCTCTCCAATCCTACATTCTTACTCATGGTGTTTATTAACTGTGTCCCTCCAGTTTTAATAAATCCTCTTCTTGTGTCCGTGAAACACAATTATATGACATAAGCCACTGGGCAAGGGAATGAGGTGGGTAAAGAGGGAGCATCTCTTTGTCATCTTCATCTTATTAGGTTTTCCTATATCCTGTCATTTCAACAATGGGGCAACAAAAATGGGTCTGGGCCGAGAAGACCTAAATAAAATGACAAGGCATAAAATATATCTATAGCTTTACCTAATGGCCATTCCATTCAGCCACTGCCATAGGAAGGTACCGAAATGGAGGGGGGGAGAAGGAGGAAATATTTACTGTAATGTTTCCAAAATGGCACGCTGCATGCGCAGGATAGGCAAAAGGCAAGCAGCACAGCTCGCTGTATATCAGCACCATTTTCTTAAAGAGACAGACGCACCTTCAGGTTTCCCAATTTTGAATCTACCCAAGTTGAACATGATTCCGAATTGGAAATCCACTTGACGCAAAAGTAACATCACAGTAGCGAGCAGCTCTATCAATGAGGTGGCAGCATGGCCAATAAACCCCCGACTAGGGGGCATCAGTTTAAAAAGTGAATCCATTAAATGTTAGTTTTACTTTAAAAAGTTTCAACATCATCAGGGAAAGTGCCCTTCTCATTATCGATGATGAAACCTGTGCAGCCAGACAAGATTGCTATAGTTGTTCAGGAAAGAAGGAAAGAAAGAAGGAAAGAAAGAAGGAAAGAAGGAAGGAAAGAAGGAAGGAAAGAAGGACGGAAATAAAGAACTTACTTTTGGAGTGTAGTCACTGTTGTAATGTAGGAAACGCGGCAGCGAATTTGCGCACAGCAAGGTCCCACAAACAGCAATGTGATAATGACCAGATAATCTGTTTTTTGTTATGTTGGTTGAGGGATAAATATTGGCCAGGACACCGGGGGATAACTCCCCTGCTTTTCTTCGAAATAGTGCCGTGGGATCTTTTATGTCCACTTGAGAAAGCAGACTCGGTTTAACGTCTCATCCAAAAGACTTCATGACTTGAGATAACATCCAATATTTATGTGTCCAACACCAAGAAGAACCACATAACCCATGTCCTTGACCATGCTTTATGCATTGAATAAATTATGGTATTTTAAGGGAATGGGCCTGCTGGATAACCAATATAAATCTTTCAATGTCCTGAATTGACATAATTCTGCACAACATGCAAATGAAATAATATGAAAATATTCGATGTATTAAATATAACTGTTCATAATAATTTATGCTTCATCTTAATAACAGCAGTGCTGCTGTACATAAATGATCAGCTTCTTTCGAGAGATATTTCCTTTTGCTGCTGTCCCGAATATCAAAATCACATTGACTGAAATCGGATAAAAAGCATTACACCTACTTATGATGTTTGACTTGAAGGATTACAGCTTCAATGGCAAGTACTTAAGTGCTTCGAGCTTGTTCTTCAGCTGTTTAAGTGGTAATGAAATACATAGCCGATACTGTACAACTCCATCACAACACTTTCTGATGTACCAGAACTTCTCACACAACACACATTGTTTATGGTCCCCTCACTAGACAAAATCTCCCTTGTATATTTACCTTTTCTACTTGTGACTCCCAAGGCAAAAATGATAAAAGTCTGATTTACTACAAAACAGTAGCACAATCTCAGGGTTCAAATGATATCATAGGCTATGAGAATGAGGTATCATCTGTTAGTACAGAACACTCTGACATTGCATTGCTGCCTCTAGGTCCTTTATACTGTTTTAAGCTTGTTATTGATACAGCTCCCGTTTCTGTTTGAGCATGGAGATCGCTAATGACTCACTGCTGCACAGTCCGCCTTTGGATCTCTACTATGGATGGGATGAGAAAAATCACTGAGGCATATGCAGCTACATTGTTTGACTGCGTAGGTGTTAGAAGGACAATACAAGGTTTTTTTTGCATCAAATTGTTCACTGGCTTGTATTTATGTATACACATCAATTGCACCCCAGCTATCTAATAGAAGGCCTGGGATTCAATGAGGACATTAAACAGCACAGAAACACTGTACGAATCACTATTATGCAACATTTAGAAGATACTGACCTGGAAGTTAGCATTCACAGGATTGTTAACTTTGAGACAGTGGGGGCCATGTGGAGATAAGAAACTAATAAGAAGCTTCTTATTCCTAAAACAATCTACCTGTTATTGTACTTAACCCTGGCTCCAATGTGCAGTAAATGTGTTAAACAGATACAAGGCAATACGGCAAACAAAATCTTCCTGTCAGAAAGTACACAATACAGCCCAACCATCAGCTTTGCACAGAGAGTCACTACAATTATCACTACAGGTCACTATTGTGTTTCACGGCAGTATCCGCCACCTATTTGTGTCCTTTTGATTTTACATGGTTTATTCAACATCTTTCCTTAAGAAATCACATGAAGAAACCAGGAACTGCACTGAAATCGAGTTACCCAGTGTGTAAATTACCTTTAACTCCCATTAACCCTGATAAAGAATTCAGTTCAAATGAGTTTTTCTTATGCATTTTTTTTTGCAATGGAATGAATTGAAAAGGAGGCTCAGGAAATGGGTTCTGGGTTATATTTGACATCACTATCTATAGTCAGTTAGGAACCAGCGTTGGCTACTTACCCCATCCAGAGAGGATAACGGACATTTATCTGCTCCCATCCCCGAGAGTCAAATGACCTCATCAAAATACAATTTATCCTGATTTCCACTTAAACTGAATCCATGCATTAATCTTCACTATCGCTCTTAGCCAATGTATATAAATAAGCTTAGTGGCAACTATTGATTGCTAGAACACATATTGTATAGGGATCACGTGGAAGTGACATAAGGAGATTAGGTGGGACTTAATTAAACATGTGAAATCATTTTGCAATAGAATTGTCATTTCGGTTATTTTACATTAAAGTTTAGCAAGGGGCAAACACCATTGCAACTGCCTTTATGCTTCCTGATCTATTATGCTATAGTTAGCCAACTGACAATTAAACTTTTAAACAAAACATTAAAAATGCTGCGTTAATCTCCTTTGTGCACTTTCAAAATATACACACCTTCTATCTTAGAACAGCAGTGAAGACAATTCTGAAACTCTTGGTGTTGCAAATCTCGTTATTAAAGAAAATGAAGGAGGCCGAACATTTCTATGCCTGGGTATTCTTTGAAGCAAGGAATAAAAATTGTAATCATATGTGTATCAGTTTATTGTGATGCGGACCTTAAGGGGTTAATTCATACACTAGCAATATATGCTCCTTGACAGCAATTTGGATATCAGACGGCATTACAAGCAGAGCAGACCAGAGCAGGTCATATTTCCACATCAAGTATTATTCTAGATTCTTATGATGAATGATGGCTTCAGTTAAATCATAAATCAAATTTGTACTGTTCTATCATTTATTCTTTTGGTTCTGAGGCAATTCAAATATATTCTAAAAAAAATTCCGAAACTTTAAAAAAAAAATATTAGTTGATACTGAAAAACAGTGTCATACAGCAATTCAGAATATAGCCACATTCAGAAGCCTGTATTCAGCATGGAACGAGTAATCATTTACAAAGGCATCTTACTGTTATGCATGGTGCAATATGTTGCTTTAGTAATTAGGCTGCTTTAGAATCATTGCGACTGACGTGACTTGTGTCCATCGGTCAGCCCTGCTTCTGTCACACTTCCTGTGTCACATCTCCCCCATCGTGCTTTGACATCATATGTTGTGTATATATATGCCAATTTCTCGCAGCTGATGCATTTGAATTTTAATTTCATGAAACAGCAGCAAATCAGAACTGGAACAAATCAGCTATGGAATGTACAAATCAAAATGTGCGGGAAGTGTGGAGATTGAACTTCCAATGAGGAACTACTGAGAACATGCAAAAAGTAACGAATCAAGTATGGGCAGTCAGCAAGATCCACCAATAAAAGCAAGGCATAGGTGAATCAGTAAAATTGCTTCAAATATATTATTTTGACCATCATCTTGTTTCCTGCATTGGACTGAACATTGCCTACTGGAAATTGGGCTTTTAAAAAATTTGTTTATGGGATGTGGGCGTCGCTGGCAAGGCCAACATTTATTGCCCATCCCTAATTGCCCTTGAGAAGGTGGTGGTGAGCCACCTTCTTGAACCGCTGCAGTCCGTGTGGTGAAGGTACTCCCACAGTGCTGTTAGGGAGGGAGTGCCAGGATTTTGACCCAGCGACGATGAAGGATGGGCGATATATTTCCAAGTCAGGATGGTGTGTCACTTGGAGGGGAACTTGGAGGTGGTGGTGTTCCCATGCACCTGCTGCCCTTGTCCTTCTAGGTGGAAGAGGTTGCGGGTTTGGGAGGTGCTGCCGAAGAAGCCTTGGCGAGTTGCTGCAGTGCATCCTGTAGATGGTACACACTGCAGCCACGGTACACCGGTGGTGGAGGGAGTGAATGTTTAAGGTGGTGAATGGGGTGCCAATCAAGCGAGCTGCTTTGTCCTGGATGGTGTCGAGCTTCTTGAGTGTTGTTGGAGCTGCACTCATCCAGGCAAGTGGAGAGTATTCCATCACACTCCTTACTTGTGCCTTGTAGATGGTGGAAAGGCTTTGGGGAGTCAGGAGGTGAGACACTCGCCGCAGAATACCTAGCCTCTGAGCTGCTCTTGTTGCCACAGTATTTATGTGGCTGGTCCAGTTAAGTTTCTGGTCAATGGTGACCCCCCAGGATGTTGATGGTGGGGGATTCGGCGATGGTAATGCCGTTGAATGTCAAGGGGCGGTGGTTAGATGCTCGCTTGTTGGAGATAGTCATTGCCTGGCACTTGTGTGGCGCGAATAACAAAATAAAGACATCGGCCAAGATTTTCCTCGGAGCTGTCTCCCACTTCACTGCCATAATGTCTCTGGAAGTACAATGTTTATGTAGGGGAGATGAGGTGAAATTTTTTTCACTCAGAGTTGTCGTGATCTGGAACGCTCGACCTGATAAGGTGGTGGAAGCTGATTCCATAAATAATTTTAAAACAGAGTTGGACAGGACTTGAGGATGAGCAACTTACAGGGTTGCAGACATAAAGCGGAGATGTGGGACTGAGCACAACTGCTCTTTCAAAGAGCCAGCACAGGCAGGAAGGGACGAATGGCCTCCTTCTGTTTCTATGAATCCATGTGCCTTCCAGCGGTTGAACAGGAGCAGCTCCAAGGAAATTCACAGCCATAAAAATAAACACAGGATTTACAAGACATTGATTAATCTGTACAATAGGATTTTATGTGTTTGAAAGAATGCATTCCATTGGAGTTCTGCGCCTATACCAGAAGCCTGGACCGTGAGTTCGTGCAGGTTTTCAGATTCAAATTAGAAGGCTCCAGCTGCTTGTTTGCACAATTTACTTCAGTGACTCTGGGTAGATCACTTCCAAAACTCTTTCCAAATTCTCAGTGCAGATTCGCACCTCTCTCACAATTCCACATCTCAGCATCCTCCTTGCAAATGCTTAACCTCCGAGAGCTTGAGCACAGAGCCCGGAGACAGAGCTGGGAGAACGCAATCAGAGTGGATCGCAAACAGAGTGGAAGAATTTGGTGAGAGCAGGAATTCGGTGGAGAGGAGGAAGGCTGACTGAAAAGGAGGAGTGAGGAACTTACTAGTGGAAATGAAGCTTTGTAACATAACAGAAGAAATACAAAATTTGCCTGTAATCAGCCAACACTACCTACCTACTAGTATCTTGTGTATTCATAATGAGCCTAACAAAGTTTTCAGTTGATTGCATTTCTGAGAAGCTGAGGGTTTGGGCTCCTCCAGCTTCACTTTCATGAAGACACCCTGCAAGGTAACTGACTAAAACCTGCACCGAACCACTCCCATATTATTCCTGGTTGACAGCAAGACCAGTTGTTCTAATAGGATGGCAGCACTTGTTTGTAAGCCCCGCCTCTTCCCCTGTCATGTGAAGAAAGACTTGCATTTATGTAGCGCCTTTCACGACCACCGGACGTCTCAAAGCGCTTTGCAGCCAATGAAGTACTTTTTGGAGTGCAGTCACTGTTGTAATGTGGGAAACGCAGCAGCCAATTTGCACACAGCAAGCTCCCACAAACAGCAATGTGATTGATGCGCTATCAATTACTCATAAAAGACGGAGAGTTAGGAGAGTAACTAAAGGCTTTTATTAGCAAAGAACAGAGAATGCCTCTCGTGGTTGACTGGGTTCCAAGAAGGCAGGGGGCTGCAGAGCAATCACCTTTATACTTGGGCCTGTGGGTGGAGCCAGGGGCGGAGCCAGCAGAGACATGCTGAGGCATGCATAGGTACAACAGTGTGCAACAACAACAACAACGGTGAACAACAATAACAGTGGTTTACCACAGTGATAACGACCAGATAATCTGTTTTTGTTATGTTGGTTGAGGGATAACTATTGGCCAGGACACCGGGGATAACTCCCCTGCTCTTCTTCGAAATAGTGCCATGGGATCTTTTACGTCCACCTGAGAGGGTAGACGGGGCCTCGGTTTAACGTCTCATCCGAAAGATGGCACCTCCGACAGTGCAGCACATGTGATGGAGAAGCACCAACAACCATGGAAAACATCAGGTCGGGGTAAGCCATGACTTTTTAATTATTTTTCTGAGGTAACGGCTTGGAGAAAGCGAGTGTTACCATAGTCACGGTGTTTATTTAGTAAATAGAACATATTACATGTGTGATATATGAAGCGTTGCATTTTGGCATTTGTATTTTGTAATCAAATATTAATGGCTACAGCAGCTATATTTTTTAATTTATGTGCATCTGAAAGAGACAATTTGCAAAAGACAACAGTTAATATAAGCAGCAAATTTGGGAGGGACTGTACCATTGTACAAGTTTGGAGGAAGCTACTGAATAAATGCCCTGAATTTCAACATCCTTTTTAAAAACGCAATGCGAAATACTGCTATAGAAAAATTTGATAAAGAAGGAAAGATGAACATTTTTGTTATCTTCTCTTAAGCCCTCACTATAAAATTCTGCACCTAAGCAGATTAGACAGTCTTCCCATTTGATAGAAGCTTAGATTTATTTATTATAACGCAGTGGTATGTGAAGGAAACAAATTAATTTATTAATCTACCTGTAGTGGCCAAGGAGAATGCTAGTTATTTTTTCACAAACCTATCATCACATTTATTTCACTGTCGCTTACAAACCTATTTCCAAATCCTTTCAGTAACAAATGTGCAGCCTTTTCACCAGGAAACAGCCCCTTCAACAGTGTAACTTTTCACTCGCAGTGAGCAATGTCACAGGAGATCTGCTAGTAAGTTGGAATAAGTTTCATTTAAGCAGTGATCAGTAATAGAATATTGGCCAGATGAGCAATAGGTGGAAAAACATCAGCTGCTGCTGGATAGGCCTGATTCCCTATTGAATGCTCCTATCTCTCACAGGTCAGAAATAGCGGGCCTACAATTCCTGATTTTCCATCCATTCATTTTGATGTAAAATCAGGGGCTACTGGCCCGTGGTTAACCGGTCAGTACAGCCTGCAAGCACTGCTCTATACTGTGAATGGCCAAGTGGGCAATCAGTGGATTTACACGAGTAGGTTTGACTATATTCCACAGCACCACTGTGGTCAATTTTTCACCTCCTTCGGCTTGTTGTTAACAGGGTGGTAATGGCGTTAAAATGAGGTCAGTAGCCTTACCGCCCCCGTTAACACCAGTGATGGTGCCACCATTTTAAAAGGGGCATATCGCCGGGTGTCCGACGCACCCGCCTGATTCAAGCGATAGGCCCCTTTCAATATGAAAATCGAGTTCCTATGACATAAGTAGGACGTTGATTGACATTTAAGGCTGGAACTGGTCAGACCCTGGGCAGTGCAGGCTCTGATCAGTTCCATAGGTACAGGAGGAGCAGAGGCCCGCTAAAGGGTTTGAATTATTTTTCTGGGCTGCTGAGCAGCAGGAGAGCACCTCCAGGGCCTACAAATATAATCCGAGCCGCTGCCGCCCAGGGACCCCACCCACCCTCCGCGATCGCGACCCAACCCCCGCCTCTCCCCCCACCACAATTTACCTTACTGATGGCAGCTACAGTCGGCTGTTTTTTGCCGAATCTGGGCCGCTGTTGCCCCCGGAACGCCTGTTTGGTGCCCTGCAGCTCGCCTGGCGAGTGTAAATGAGGCCGGAGGCTCAAAATGATGGGGGTGGGGGGCACATCACCACTGGAATGGACAGCGATCAGTGCTCTCCGCCGCTCAGTTGTCCCAAAAGTCGAAATAGGCCCACTGAGTGGTAGACATTCTGGGGTAAAATTTCCGCTGCTGGCCTGTGCTGGGAGTACAACAACAATACCAACAACTTGCATTTAAATAGCACCTTTAACATAATAAAACATCCCAAGCCGCTTCATAGGAGCGTAATCAAACAAAATTTAATACCGAGCCACAAAAGGAGATATTCAGGCAGGTGACCAAAAAGCTTGGTCAAAGTACAGGAAACTTTGTGATATCCGGCACCGACGGGACCGGTGTGTTGCCGATCTATCAAAACTGCTGGACATACAAAGTTAATGTTGAAGCATACGGAGGTTTTCATCTCCGTATCTGACAACAAACACTGTTGCTTAGCAACAGCTTCTAAAGAGTCGGCTGCAGCTGCAAGCATCTCTAGCTGAAGCTGTTGCTATAGCTACAGACCTTGCAGTGCCTGACTGGGGGGAAAAAAAAGAACAAGAACTAAAAAAACTTAGAGAAAACAGCTCCTGATTTTTGCCGTTAGATCGAGTATTCCGGACATACAACCTCCGGATAAACCAAAGTTTCCTGTAGTAGGTTTTATGAAGTGTTTTAAGGGAGGAGAGGGACGGAGAGGTTTAGGGAGGAAACTGCAGAGCTTGGGGGCTCGGCAGCTGAATTGCTCCCTCTCAGCCTGTGATCTTCCATCCATTAACTTTAATGGTTGCAAAATTCCGGGACTGCGACACCAGGAATGGTGCTGGGGAATTTTTTTTACCTCTTAGTTGACACTTAGTGTTAATGGTTACTCAATCTGCAATGTACTCATTTACACAAGACTGACTGAAGCGGGAGAGAATTTGTTACAGCACGGTTTATTGGCTCAGGTCACCTTGAGATTTAGTCTGCAAAAAGCATTAACCCCAAACCAGCGCCACAACTAAACCTTGGTGCAGAGTCGTTCCAATTCTTGGAATAAACCTTTTTATGAATTGACCAACTTTCTCATTAGTGACAGTAAATCAGAAAATAGGAAAATGTCATAAAATTTGAACCATTTCAGATTTTTATTCGCTCGGGCCCTGATATTCTGATCAGGCTCACAGTAGACACCTGGCGGATCTCTGGATTGGGCGCCAGAAAAGTTCTGCTGGGATTCTTCCCTCTGCCGCTTTCTGTGGGGGGTGGGGGGGAGGGGATCTTCAGCCTGTCCCAACCTTCACCCCTCCCCCACGTCGATTGGGCACGTCAGGTGAGTTCCAAGGCTATCCAGGGAATTCCAACCTTTACGCCTTCTGTAGGCCTCGGAGGAGATCACGTTTGCTGAGAGCGGGGCACGTGTCCCGCCAAGGCCTGCGGAAAGGCTCCACCAAAGCTTTGGTAGGGGGACACTAAGAGATCCCAGAGGGGTTCAATTACATTCCATATGAAGCCCGCTTACCAAACTGGGAGCAGAAGAGGAGACGCTAACTCAAGGCCTCCTCTCTGCTTTCGGAGCAGTGTGGTGCCAGTCTGCCATTCGTCCGGCGGGTCCGGGTCTGGGCAGGCACCACTGATACACCCGCTCTAGCCGTGCGCATGACCCCATCCCTGGGAGTTGGCATGAGTTGTCCATCCTTGGGCTAGAGTGGGTGGGGGTTCCAGTCTGTTGCACTTGATGGATTGGACGCCCTCCCCCGGGAATTTCGGTCCCTATTTGCTATTTAAATTAAAAGTAAACCATTCTGTGGGGCTGTTTTCAGGGCACAGTGCTGCGGTGTGAATATGATTGCAGCCGGCAACAGGAAGCTGTTGCTGCTTTAAGTGAGTCTTTTCATCAGCTCAGAACAAACCCAGTGATGCTGCAATCAATGCTCATCCTTGTTTCTTGCTGAATTTAGATTGCACTTTACACACGTACACAACCGCCCCCCCCCACCCTTCATATACACCACACGACCCCGATACAATTTTTGATTTGTTCTACAAAAACCAAACAGCTAAAAATGACAAAACAAAAAGGATCAGCGTGTAGTTGGTACAAATACAAAGTGGTAAGCAATTTGAAGATAAACAAGAACATTGTTTTTAGAGCAGAACTTTTATTTTTGCCCTCTGAAAGCCAATTGAGGTGATTTGGAGAGCCGCTGATCAGGTTTAATGGCAGTATGTGCAATCTTCTAAAGGTTCTGCCTGCTAATCAATAAACAAAATTCTCAAAGTCTAATAATGACTCCTTAAAACGTGGTTGAAAGGTTCTGTGCAATCCCTCATGCACATTTGCTGAAAGAGAAAGGTCTTCTTTAACAATAAAATGCTGCTTAAATAACATTTGGCCTATTAAGAAATGTCACACTGCTTGTGGGAGTGACAAGCTGTGTACCTGGGACAAGGTAAAGGTTTCATGCTCATCAATGCTGGCTTGAAGCCTGCCTCAGGGCTCAACATTGCAGAGATTGCAAGAACAGGTTGCAGGGGTCCTTCAGCACAGTGCGCCTACAGTGCTGCCTGAAGGGGTACCATGGAAACCAAGCTTGACAGGCTCCAGGGGACCTGCCACTGCTTCAGGCCCTCCCTTTGACAGGCGGATGAAGACATCACAGCCATCTCCAAGGATGGACAACTGAATCTGTTAGGATGCTGGGGATTGGGCCTGACCTACAGCAGCTGACAGGCTGGTTCCCTCACACGTTGTAATCTGAAATTGCTTTAAAAATGGTACCCATTATTCTAATAGATTCACTTTAAAAGGCCTTAATGAAGGGACCATATTGTCAATGAAAGAGCCTGCATAACTAGAGCTTCAAAATAACTTTGAACTGTTCATTGAAACAGTCTTATTGTGACCTGATGTAAATAAAATGAACAATTTGTTAAGATTCCTTTTCTATTGGTAGAACACGTGTTTTTAGCACTTCTAACAAAGATTAAAGGACATTTTGCTAATCAAGTGTAAGAGCCCTCAATGAACCCGACTTGTAACATAATTTTGAATGGGTTTGATACTGGAGTCACACCAGACCGTCTCAAAAACATTTTTAGTAGATTTTTCACTTTAACAGATTAAAAAGAAAACCTTTTTGAATTCTCAGGTCTAAATCTAATGGGACGGCCAATTGAACTAATTGTGTTCAATCACACAGTGGAAATGCTAACGCATATTGATTGTGTTGTCAGATTTTTTTCTGTTACAAAACTGCCCAGTTGGAGCTCAGTTCACAATAATGTTTTGTTCAGCGTCGAGGCAGGAGAACGTCTCAATTTAAAGGGTAAACACATTATTCCCAGCTATTGTTCTTTTGTGCTCAATAAAAACTTCGATCCGATAGCAAAACCGTGGCAAACAAACATTTTACAAATGATATGAGTCGTAACAAACGATATGTAGACAGAACCCGGACTGGGAGGGGTTAAGCAAAGTACCAAAAGCTGAAGAGTTTAAACAGTAACCACCAGCGCCCCCCCCCCCCCCACCCCAACCCCTCCACACTCCTCCCCCTTCCCCCTGGGGAGCAAGTATAGATAGTGAGTGAAAGAGTGAAGAAAAGCATTTGGTATTCATATATCTCATAAACTATTAATTTCAGCTACAAAGAGTTCTGTCAAACATTGATAAGGTCCAGGATTCCAGGTTCTATAGAATTTATACCGTCAGCTATGGACAACTTCTTTGCAAGATCAAAGCTGGGACAGCAGACAATACATTTTATACCCTCTGCAACTCCAGCCTCTTTCTTCTGACTTTTTAATGCGATAATAACCAAAAAAACACCAATTTACTGTAGGTAGATATTTTAACTTTTGTACCCAATCATGCTGCTCAATACTTAAGAGCGACAAGAATGTAGAATGGTTGCCAGGCAAACAGAGACCATTTCTGATCTCCAAGAGTTTTTTTTATTTGCCTGGGAAGGTGCTGTCTTTCATCAGTACATTTCAAAAACGGCTCGCCCAGGAAAGCTTAATAACTTCATTTATATAGAAAAAGTTGAAAATATTGGCTATTATGTAAAAATAAGTGCCCAACCAACCGCCCTTTGCAGTCCCCGTGCGGCAATTAAAGAGCTGGCATCACTGGGTAGTCCGATGGTACTACCCTGGGACATCATTAAAACTGCTTTCAATGTCCCAGGGAAACCAACAAATAGGAGAGGTTTTACTGGAGTTCACACACAACTGACAATTTGGTAATATTTCTACTCAATAATTTAGTTGAAGAGCGAGTGTCAGCAATTATTAGCATGCAGCAATAATTACCAAGTAAATATGACGGAGATTTCACTGTGGTCATTTCATTCCAACATAATTAACAAGTCTACAGCCATGGTTATCACTTTAATGTCCTGGAGGCATGTAGTGGGCTTTCTGATAACTTAACATAATCCAGCCACTTAGGAAGTGTTTCAAAAGTTTAAAACCTGGGGAGGGGATGGGGGTGGGGGGGTGGCGGCGGGGAACGGGGGACGGGGGTGAAGTGGGTGAACATGTTGATTTCTGTGTATGTGCGAAGTCTGCTGTGTCAGAGATATTGTTGTGCATGTTAGCGCAGGACTTGGGGAAAAAATGGGGACTTAACCATACGTTTCTGTGCAATGCCCCCTCAAACACGGACGTGTGTGTCTTGAGTAAACCAGGCAATGCACTTTTTAGACGGTCCTATTTTTCCCTTGGGTTTGGAAGGTGCAGCCTGCTCACTCTAAATGGACCGTACTTGTAGTAGGGTTAAAGTGGTTTAAGAATGCTGTGACCCTGTCCATTCAACTGGGCGTCCAGACTCTCCTCGTAACTGCTGCGTTACTGTAACACAGACACTGGATAGCTTTCCATGAATACCCTTTACCGCTGTCGCAACCCAGGCCTATAATTAAGTTTAAACAAATAGCTTTCGAGATGCCATCAGCCTAGGTTTCTGTTTGAGGGGCAATATCCCCTTTCCCCCGACCCCCTCCATTTGCCCAACTCTATAATCAGTTTAGCAAAATGGGGAGAAAAAGTAACAGTTTAGTGACACCTTCCCATATTGTCTCTAACATACCTACGTGGTAAAGGGATTGACTATATTGAGGATAAGTAGATCTGTAGCTGCATCAAACATACGGCTTACTTTTAGAAGAATCAGAACTGACAGGCGAAAGAGTTAAAACTACTCGAGGTATCTACCTCTGTACTTGCTCGGATACACAAATATCTAAAAGAATCATTGAATCTTACAGCACAGAATGAGGCTATTCGGCCCATCGTGCCTGTGCTGGCTCTCTGAAAGAGCTATCCAATTAGTCCCACTCCCCCTGCTCTTGCCCCATAGCCCTGCAGTCTTCTTCCCCTCAAGTATATATTCAATTCCCTTTTGAAAGTTACTATTGAATCTGCTTCCACTGCCCTTTCAGGCAGCGCGTTCCAGATCATAGTAACTGCCTGCGTTAAGAAAAAAAAATTCCTCATCTCGCTTCTGGTTCTTTTGCCAGAAGGAACTATAAACAGCAAAGACTCCCTTCAGGTACTTGAGTTACTTTGGAAATCTCAAAGTCCATGTTTGTGCCTCTCACTTACTACAAATATTTGCTGTGATATCGACTATTGAAATACAGAATCAGAGAAACTGCAGAAGGTGCTTCGAGTCGCAGCGTTTTCAGAATAAACTGTAAACAGGAAGTTCCCTGGTCCGATCCAGTCAGCTAGCTCATTGGACAAAGTGCCTTTGCGTTTCAGCAGCTTTGCAGGCTTTTTTTTAATGGTCACTGGAGATTTAACGTAATCAGTTTTGCCTTTCGCTACTCCTCCATGTTTATTCCCCCCACCCCACCCCTCTTTTTGTAGCTTGCAAATGGTGCACCTTCCCATTGTCTAGGTGAGCAGAGCAAGGGAGGCAGCGGTAAAGCACGCAGACACCTGGTGTGAGTAAGCCAATATGGCAGCGCCGATAGAGCAGATACAAGTCAGATCAGTTCTTCTGGTGGTGCCGTTCCCTTGTTAGAGAGAAGACCTTATTCCCAAGTGTGACCGATACTTCATTTAGCTGCCTTTTGTTGTTGTTAGCTTAAAGAGATAAACATCAAAAAGCCCCGTGCAATTCATCTCAATAGGATTAATGTGCGAACATCTGCTGTAGTAATCAATAAGCTGTAATAATTTATTAAAGAGAAATTTATTCCAAGAGAATGGAGCGCAGTGCCTCATGTGGAGTTTCCAATCATTATGCGATGAAATGCACTCACATCGTTTTTTTTTTCCAGTTACTTTCACAACTAACTTTCCCATGATAGTAAAAAGTAGTGAACCAGGCAAGATTGTGCAAATCAACAGATGCTTTTCTAGTATGTAAACAGTGGGGTGGGGGGGGAGAGAAAAGCATTCTGGCAGATAGCCAACGTGTGCTTGGCAATCTCACCTCGGCATTAACCCTCCGAGCGCCGCCTTTCTCTCATTCCGGCACATCTGTTGGCAGGTTTTAATGAAGCTGTCCAATTAATAATACTAAATGGACAATCGCGCCTTTCTCGAACTAAGAGCTTCAAATTATTAAGATCAACGCAATATATGGGAACATTTTCAGACCGAAGAAATGCATGCCGCAGGGATCTGTTTCGCGTCAATATGCCTTTCAGTTCAAGTCCTGTCGATAACTGACACTTTGAGGTTATTCCCATCATCCTCCACCTTCGGACCCCCCCCCCCCCCCGCCCCCACCTATGAGTGAAGGAGCTTTGTCATCTGCCAGTTAGATCGCTAGGTAGGAAGCCTTGCATCTCAGCTTCTCACCTTGTGGGGGGTGGGGGGGCGGAAACTGGCTCGCTGAAGGAATAGAACCTTCTAGAAAACCACAAAACATCCTTTTCTGCACCGTACTGAGCCGCTGCTTATTCCAAAGATTTTTACAAATAATGCGGAGACCGGATTTTGGAAAATCAATTGTTTTCTTTACAAAAAAAAAGGTTAAGGAGGAGGTTGAGAATAAAGGAATCTCTCTCAATGGATGTGCAGCTTTAATGTTGGAGATTGTGGAGGAATCTGTGACCTGTTCATCTGCACTCTTGGATAGAAATGATCCAGGAAGGTGGGGGAGGCGGAGGTTGATGATAAAGGTTTAATTAGAACGCCAGAGACAGGATGTTAAAAATAAAATTCAATTTTATTATTTGTACAAATTCGCCATTCATTATAAATTTCAGAATCATTCATTACAACATTTATTTCAAACATTTGATTACAATTGTGAATACTCAATTATTAAAATGAAACGTAAAAAGAATGAGAGCAAATTATCCATGCTACGATTTTTACAATGGGTTGCTATAAGTTTTACAGCTAGTAATTCCACTGCCATAGAAAATTCAAATTTTCCCTCATAAATAATTAAAAAAGAAATATACAACACCAAGTGTTTTTTTTTCTGCATTGTGCAGGCAATTTACTTCTACTGCTACTAGCAGAACAATAAATGACTCAGCATTAATGCTGCCTAAAATGTCTGCTATATTTGCCTACATAACATTGACTGCACTTCCAAAGTAACTTGAGTGTGAAGCACTTTAATGTGTTTCTGAGTGATGTCAAAAGGTGCTAAATGAATGAAAAGCTTTTTCTTTTTTTTTAAGAAATATTTATCTATCCACAGCATTGCCAACACTCAGTTTTGATCACAATTTATTGATATGTATTATTGTTTTAATGGGGACATTTCACGGTAATAGAAAGTAGAGAATAATGTCTCTCCCTTCTGTTCTTATGGGGGCGATTTTGCCAGCCCTGGGGAGGCGGGACTGCTGGGAACATGGCAGAATCTGGGGGCAGGTACCCATCCTGCACCCAACCCGCCTCCGTGTCATCTTCCCAGGAGGCGGGTACCCGACCCGTGCTGGGAGCCGCCTCCTCGAGACGGGAAGGGGGTTCGTGTCAATTAACTGTCTGTTAACAGGTAGTTAACAGGCAGTTTTTTGGATAATCCCTATTTTGAGCCCTAAAGTGTGGGCTTCCCGACGGCTCCGAACCTCGCCAGGGTCAGCGAGGCGAGCCATGGGTCTGCGGAGGTCGGAGGGGCCGAGATGTCCGGTGTGCAGGTGAGTGATGGGTGCATGTGTGCAGAGGTAAGTGTGTGAGGTGAGTCTAAAGTGTTTTAAAAGCTTTACTTACCTTTGCTTCTTCCTCCAGGCTTCAACCCTTCAGGTCTCGGGAGTCCCTCAACTCACCAGCAGAGAAAGCAGAATGGCTGCTGCATTCTCAAATGCATCAGCCTTCTGCTTTCTGCTCAGGACAGATCTCTAAGTAAGCCTGTGTCCCAGGACTCAACTTAGAAGACAGATTGTCAGTGTTTGACAGCTTCACAGAGCTCTCAAACGATGACAATTCATCTGTCAAAAGGTCACCAGTAACCGGCTTTCCCTCAATTGGCCTGCTAAGCCTGCTGGGCGGGCTTAACAAGGTCAATCAAGGGAAAATAGCGTGGGTTGGCCAGACGTCGATGGAGGCGGGACTAAAACCCGACAAGCGGCAGTCCCGCCTCCAGCACGTCCCCATTGATAAAATCACCCCCTGTAAATCTCACACATTAAAATAGTGCGAAATCGAAATCGCCCCACACAATATATCCCATGTACGGACTGGTGTCTAAATAGAGGTTCCAGGCTGTAATTGTGGCTGCAAGTTGTAAGGTGTGGAGCTTCTATCAATCTGGCTTCATCTTCACCAGGTAAAGCCTGACAAGAAAGGTAACAGGTCAGTATTACCGGGTCAGTTGGCCTTCCCAACTCCTCTCCTCTCAGCCAGAAATAAATTTGGTGCGAAGGCTAAAAATGGTAAGCACCCATAATCTAGCAAGAAAACATTATTTTTTTCAGAGATGTAATATGGCAACACAAATGCTTTCTTAATTGAATTGCTGAATGGTTTGATATTCCATCCACATACTTCATTGTTGGATATTTTGGGGTAGACTTTCTGTTTTGGGGACAATTGGCGATTCCGGCATAAATTGCACCCATTTTAAAAAGTGGTTTTCTCCAACTGTCTCCCCCCAACCCACCCACCCCCACCCCCCCAACCCACCGCCCCCCCACTTCCCAACCCCCAACCACCCCCCCACACCCGCACCCACCCCCCCAATCACCCCCCAACCGCCCCCCACCCCCGCACCCAGCTCCCCCAAGTTTCCGCTCGAACTCATTTGCATATCGGCGAATGCAAAATGTGCCATGAACCAGCGCAATTGGGCAGCGTTTTAAAACACAATTTCTTTTTAAAAATTGCTTTAAAAATAATCCTTGATATATTTAAGAGTGGTGACTTGGTGCAGTTTGATTAATACAGCTGAAAATGGGTTTATCACAAAAAATAAGCATTTTAATCATAGGGGGTGATTTTGCCAATGGGGGCGCGCTGGAAGCGGGACTGCTGCTTGTCGGGTTTTAGTCCCGCCTCCATCAACTTGTGACCAATCCACGCTATTTTCCCTTGATTGACCTTGTTATGCCCGCCCAGCGGGCTTAGCAGGCCAATTAAGGGAAAGCCGGTGACAGAGAACGTCAGCGTATGACATTTCATCTGTCAAAAATTTTTGACAAGCTGTCAAACACTGACATTCTCTGTTGTTTGGTGAATTTTTGTACTCAAGACTCACCAAACCTATTTCCTGAGCAGAAAACAGACGGCTGTTGCATCGGAGAATGCAGCAGCCATTCTGTCATCTCTGCCGGTGAGATGCCGGAGCTCCACATCCCCAACTCTTGAAGCCTGCAGGAAGAAACAAAGGTAAGTAAACTTTTTCTAACACTTTTCACTCACCTCACATACTTACCTCTCCACACTTGCACCCATCACTTACTTTCACAGCACACCTTTGGACCCTTCTCACCCCCGCAGACTCACTGCTCGTCTCGGTGACCCTGGCAGGGTTTCCCGACATCGGGAAGCCCGCGCCTCTGTTGGAAAAATGGGGATAATCCTCTTAACTGCCTGTTAACTACCTGTGGCTGTAATCCCCTTCCCGCCTCCAGGAGATGGGACCTGGCGCGGGTCGGGTACCCGCCTCCTGGGAAGATGGCACGGAAGCGGGTTGGGGGCGGGATGGGTACCCGCCCCCAGATTCTGCCACTTTCCCGGCAGTCCCGCCTCCAAAAGGCTGGCAAAATTGCCCCAATAGTGTCTAGTCCACCACCTGTGAGTAACCCGATTTTAAATGACTTTTAAAACATATACAGTATTTTACAGTACAGGTACACTACCCTTTATCCGAAAACTTCGGGACCAGCCGTGTTTCGGTTTTCGGAAAATTTCGGATTTCGGAAGGTATTTTATAAGACTGGGAAATTTGTCGGGGGTGGGGGTCGGCAGGGGGTCGGGGTCGGCGGGGGGGTCGGGGTCGACGGGGGATCGGCGGGGGTCGGGGTCGGCGGGGGGGTCGGGGTCGTGCACACGACTTACGCTGAACGAAAACACTTTCGGTTTTCAGAGGTTTTCTGTTTTCGGAAGTACGGATAAAGGCTATCCCTTGTCCGAAAGGGTGGGGATCGGGGTCGGCGGGGGTCGGGGTCGGTGGGGGGTCGGGGGTGGGGGTCGGCGGGGGTGGGTGTCGGCGGTGGGGGTCGGCGGGGGTCTGGGTCGGCGGTGGGGGTCGGCGGGGGTCGGGGTCGGCGGTGGGGGTCGGCGTCGTGCGTACGGCTTATTCTGCCCTGCTCAGCGTAAGTCGTGCGCCACTCTGGTCTTGTCGTGCGCACGACTTACACTGAACGAAAAAACCTTCGGTTTTTAGAGGGTTTCGGTTTTCGGAAGTTCGGATAAAGGGTAGTCTACCTGTATTGTGATAGGGTGGAAGGCAGGAGAGATTGACTGACAAAAGGGATGATGGTGCAAGGCAAAAGCAGAGGTAATGGGACAAGTTAAGAAACAAAATATGACTTTAGATGAGGTGTAAATGGAGAAACTCTTTCTCTCTCCACAGATGCTGCCCGGCCTGCTGAGTGTTTCCAGCATTCTCTGTTGTTATTTCAGATTTCCAGCCTCCGCAGTATTTTGCTATTGTACAGTATTTTCTGGTTAGATTGGGGTAATCAATTCCTTAGTAAATTCAAAAAGAAATTCATTCAAAACCTTTGAAGACGCACCTATTAGTGTCCTTATGCCCAAAAGATCCAGCCTAACTTTTGGAGCCTCCTCGAAGGCCCGCAAACGAGCGCAGTTAGCAGAAACTCGCCATGGTGATTAATTCACCCTGGGGGACGTGGCCAATTTTGTGGGCAGAGCCTGCTTCTAGCGTGATGTTTTTTACACTAGCGCAAAAATATCGCGGAACACAACTTGTGCTTAAAATTCCACAATCTTTTGCGCTGGTTTCGCTAATAGTGGGGAAATTGTGCCGAAAAATACAACACAACCGAGCGGAAACTCCATGCCTTTAGCTTGTTTGTTGTGGTATATTTTTCTAATATGATGTACCACCAACAATTCTATCAAATATAAAAATTTATAGGGTTCGCTTTTCTGTACCAATGGGGAGCCTCACCCACAATTTCCATTAGGTGTTAGCCGTGGCTCAGTCGGTAACACTCTCGCCTCTGAGTCAGAAGGTTGTGGGTTAAAGTCCCACTCCAGAGACTTGAGCACAAAAATCCAGGCCGACACTCCCAGCGCAGTGATGAGGGAGTGCAGCGCTGTCAGAGGTACCGTCTATTGATGAAACTTTAAACCGAGGCTCCTTCTGCCCTCTCAGGTGGATGTAAAATTGACTTATGAGGAGAGATTGGGTCGATTGGCCTTATACTCGCTAGAGTTTAGAAGAATGAGAGGGGATCTCATTGAAACTTATAAAATTCTAACAGGACTAGACAGACTAGATGCAGGATGTTCCCGATGGTCGGGGAGTCCAGAACCAGGGCTCACAGTCTAAGGATAAGGGGTAAGCCATTTAGGATGGAGATGAGGAGGAATTTCTTCACCCAGAGAGTGGTGAACCTGTGGAATTCTCTACCACAGAAGACAGTTGAGGCCAATTCATTAAATATATTCAAGAAGGAGTTGGATATATTTCTTAAGGCTAAAGGGATCAAGGGATATGGAGAGAAGGCAGGGACAGGGTACTGAATTTGGATGATCAGCCATGATCTCATTGAATGGCGGAGCAGGCTCGAGGGGCCGAATGGCCTACTCCTGCTCCTATCTTCTATGTTTCTATCCCATGGTATTATTTCGAAGCATGAGCCCCGGTGGCCAATATTTATCCCTCAATCAACATCACAAAAACAGGTTATCTGGTCATTATCACATTGCTGTTTGTGGGACCTTGCTGTGCGCAAATTGGCTGCTGGGTTTCATTACGTTACAACAGTGATTACACTTCAAAAGTACCTCATTGGCTGTAAAGTGATTTGGGGCATCCTGAGGTCTTGAAAGATGCTATATAAATGAAAGTTTTCTTTCTTTCTATTTCCATCAGCGGGTGTAAAAATTGCACGCAGCATTCCCAGGAATTTCCAATGTGCACAGTCAGCCTACAGCTCGTACTTGGAAAATAAGTTCCATAATTTAAACCTATAAAGATTGATTTTTTTTAAATTACCATCGGAGTGGAGCTCATTAGCTCCTCAAGGCTGGTATTGGCATTTGGGCCTACTTGCAGCCTGAGGCCTTTGCCCAGCCAATGGCACGCGTGGCACGCTCACTGCAGGCTGGAGCTGGGTGGAACTGGCTGGATTAAGGAACTGGCTAAAATTTAGAAAATTGATTTTCTTTTTTAAAATGATTTTTAAACTGCAATGCAAATAGATTGAAATTTACATTATCATTTCTAGAATTTGTAAATGTATCTGTGCGTTCAACCTCTTTTTGAAGTGAAACTGCCAGCGACCATTTCATGAACACCAGAAATGGCCAACAGGTAACGATCCATGAACATACCCAGCCAAAATCTGCATGCTGCTCAAACGGAGGCCCCTAACAGGGGGGCACTGCTGCCACTCCCAGTTAAAGGCCAATTGTCCACTCCATGCTGGGATCATGCAACAACGTTCCCATTCTCTGCCAACCTTGGAACGCTCAGGCCCCTGGCTGGGCCCTTGGCTGGGATAAACTGTGGCATGTTGTGCAAAAAGGACAATAAAATGGTGAGATAAAGCAAACACAGCTGCGATCCAACAATGTACTTATAATCAGAAATGGCTTGTAATAATAACAGAGAGGCACATCAGTAAAGTGGATTTTCTTCAAATAAAGAAGTGGATCAGGATGGCAGGCTTAAACAGGCTTCACAGCTTTCCTATGGGCTTCACCAACATTGCCCCAGTAATCATTTCAACTGCTTTTACACTGTGGAACTTAGCCAGGATGTGTATACAATATATAGGATTGCCAACCCTCCAGGGTTGTCTTGGGGTCTCCGGGAAGTCAAGATTAATCTCCAGGACACTGCTGCGAGCAGCACCCGGAAGAAAAATCATTGGAGCGTTTTTAAAAAGTGCTTTTTTCCCTCCGTTTTCTTTGTACACTTCCATTTCTCTTAGTTATAAAAATATTGGAGATGGAAAAAAATGGCGGTTTGACTGCCAGCCATCCAATCGGGTAATGAAGAGTCTGTTTGCTTTCCAATTGGGATGGGCAGGTGGGGCATCGCGCAGGTAGACATGTTGAACAACCATGGCGGGAGGGTGGGGGGGGCAGGGCGGTTGGAGGTCATGTGATAACCTCCTGGAATACATACACCCAACCAGAGTTGATGACGCCAATAATATACGCTGGCTTTGACAAACAAAACACTTTGAAGGTCTTGGGCTAGCATGGAGTGTTCCTGGGATTGCATCAAAATATTAACCAATTACTGTAACTTTGATTTTTTTTTGTGTAAATGATGCTTCTTCCCTTCTGTTTATGCTCTCCCTCCTCCCTCTGATTCACTGAGCAGGAGGTAATCAAGCCGACTTCTGCCGGACTTCTACCAATGCCGTGTTCTGAGCAGGCCATTAGGAGGTAGTCTCAGCCTCGGCCGTTCATTCGCTCTCCTTCAGCAGGTGACTTACCAGATTCCCCGGTTAAGATCAGGAATATGTCATGCGCTCAATGTCAGCGGGCAGGGAGAACCGCCCCTCGCCTCCCCCCGACAGTGCGGCACATCGAGCGGGTTTTTACAGAATAGCAGTGCCGCACGCTATAGGGTCATATAACCATACTCGCTCAGCGGGAACAGGGCGGGTTTGGTTGAGACGCCCATTTACCGCCCTGCGTTAAGTCAATGGAGCGTAAAACCAGGCCAGGTATAAAACGGGTGTCCGTTCCGAACCAGCCCCCTTCCCGCCGGGCGGGTTGGGTTAAGATTACCCCCCCATAACGCGATAAATACAAACACTGGACCTTGTGAAATAGCGACAAATTTTAACAATTGTCTTGTTCAAGTTTAATTCCTCGGCAAGTTCCAAAAACAGTAAAGGAATGGGGTTTCTTCTGGCAATACATGGTCCTGAGAGAGAACAGCACTGTGCAGAGCGAACACTCCACGGCACCACTTACACAACAGAGACGCCCCAAGTTACCAAACCCTTTGGCACAGTGACATCATCGGGACCTGATCTGCATTTTTAAACAGGACCCCGCTTCCCTCCTGCGGGTGTCCTGCTTGCCTGCTCGAAAGAGTAGATTACCATCGGGACACGGCAGGAAGGCAGCGGGATCAGAGAGGGATAAGTGACTGCCCTCATTTTAACTGTCCCCCCACCCAGTTTCTGCCAGGCCGGGGGGGGGGGGGGGGGGGGAGTTAAAATCGGGGGGCCCCATATCGTGGACAACACTGCTCCTTTTAAAATGAGGGCAAGTAAGGTGATTTTTTAGAAGTGCATGCAAAGAGTTACAATATTAATTGAGAGTGGCTGTGGTAACAGGCAAACCAAACATTCTTCAGACACTTAAAAGACTCCAGAGTAAAGATCAAAAAATGTTTATAATGCAAATAAATAGCTTGTAAATCATTAGCTAACAGCTGTTGGCACCTCAATTCCCATTCTCAGATGTAAAACTCTTGGCAGCACAGTTCACTGAGAAACCGAGGAAATAACATGGTTAAGACGGACATCAATATGACCGACAGCACAGTTTATCAACAAAGGCACTACTGATCTCTGAAACAGCGCTCGAAAACGTAATGCATTTCAAAATTTTGGTAAGTAACCAAATTTAATTGCTAACTAAACAAAATGCAGACTCTGGGACAAAGCAACTTTTAAAAAATGCAACCGGAAATAACTTAACACACAAATGAAATCTGACATTTTATAGTCCATCTTGGTCCTTTTGCTGTTTGAGAAATGCGCGGCAGTGGAAATCACTTTTGAAGCTGATGGAATTTCACATGGCACTGAACTGGCCGCTGTGTGAGGTGATGTCGTCAATGTGTCCGCGGTTACAGCCTTGCTAGGAATTCCTCATCGACGCAGTTTAGAATTCAACCCTGTGAGGCTCGCGTCCATGCTCCGACTGCCTGGTAACCTTCCAAGCTTGTGGGAGACCATGCCATCCGCCCATGTATTCGGGGGAAATCTGGGTCGCTGAGCCCGTGACTTTCCGTTCACGGGAGACATCGGGCAGCCCACCTGCGACTCCCCCTTGCCTAGGGCCAGCGAGCGAGGGTTTCCCGGACCCCACCCGAACTCGTAGAATTGGCACTGTAGACGATTTGCCAGTTTCTAAACTGGCACCGAGCAGCACCTTGCATTTTTATATCAATCCTTTAATGTAGAAAAACGCAGAAGGATTTAGAAGAAAAATCCAACCAGTGTCCATCCTCAATGAAAGCTTCGTTAAACTGTGAAGTGAAGTTTTTTAATCAACCTCGAGAGCTGTTTCAAAAACCTAGCGTATCTCTCCCAGGGGAGAGAGGCAGAGAAAGGAATTAAGGCAAGAGAAAGGGATGGGAAAGCAAAGAGGGTGAAACTGGTCTTTAGCGGCAGCGCGAAACAGGCAATTAGCGAATTGGGAACGGGGTGTAAAACAGGCGGCCGATTCACTATCGACGTTTTCACGCTGATTTACGACCAATTTCAACCCCAGAGAGTCAAAAGGATGAGGCAGATTTTTTTCCTAAAAAGAAAATTTAGGAAATGGGTTAAAAGGCGACAACTGGGGAGCTAGATTGTTGCCTTCACTGCCTTGGCAGTAATCTGGTGGAGCCATGGTGGTCCGTCCTTTATAGAACTTGCCTGATTCAATAGAATGAAAATCGGCCAGGGTTTACAAACGGCGGGCGCTCGGCTCCATCCGATTACTGGCAAGCGGCAAAGACACAAATCTACCCCACCGCTTCAGGACGCAAGGAAAGAAACAACAGATGGTAAAAGCAAAAATATCGCAAGGGACCTTAAATTGATCCAAACACCTTACATTCAAATTATGCCACTGAATTATAAATATTGCACATAATTCCACTGAATGGTATACCAAAGTCCTTTTGAAACCTCGGCTGATTAAGATGGATGCCCATACCCACATATACAGCATGTTCTAAAGTGGACAGTTCGAAGTGGGAACTCTTGAGGTTGCTCTCAGCCAAACAATCAAAGCGGTAGCTGTCCGTCCGTCTGCTCCCCAAGCTATGAATTGCCTTTCTTCTTCCTAACAGGAGTGAGCCCGTTGCTCAGTTTCAGCTCGGCGTGCTGCACCTGTTAAAACAAACAGCCATAATGTTCCAGTTAGGTATCCCACAGTACTGTACATGCTAACGGCTCCCCGAGGAGAGGCCGAGAGGAAAGCTCAGGAAGGTTCAAAGGTAATGAATCAGTTTTAGGGTAGGAAAGCATAGGCTATTAATTGCAGAAAGGAAGGCTTGACTCATGTTTGGACTGTAGAAGCAGGATCTAAGTTGGTTGAGCTGCTTGCGCGTGGTCCTGCCTCGATTTGGCATGCCCTGCAATGATTGGAAAAATCTGCAGTTGATTAGCAGTTTAAAAAAATAATTGTGTGGAAAAACCCAACTTTGTTAAATGTGTGACTCTACTTTGTTTGTTAATCTGTCATTTTTTTTTCATGTTTTCTGTGGGCCTTTTTTTTCCAGTTTCATGGATGTAATTAACGTAAGTCCTCAAAGTTAGCTGTGTTACTAACAAGAGTCTTGTGCCGCAGACGCAACTACACACAAGAGGAGCCTGATGACTTGCAGGAAGAAAAAGCCACATCACCGGAGCAGCTTGCGGTCACGTTGGAGGGTGAGGTCATACCTGGGGACCAATGTCAATCGAGGTGTCCTACTGTATGAAGAAAGCCCGTCTCTTCCTTGTGGATTCAGACTCCGACCCGGCGACAACAAAATGCAGGATGGGTTGGCTTGCTTCGTTCCAGAACGGCTAGCTGGCGCTTTACCTCGCTGACCTGAATTTCAGTCACCGCTAACTACACACTCCGGGCCATGTAGGCGACATGGAAGACTGAGACAACTGGACAATTACCACAGCCAGTCACAGAGCAGAGGGAAACAATGCTCTCTGTCAAGAGTTTGCAGGCCAGATTAGACTTTATAACAGGAAACTCAGGTGGGGAGGCAGTCGCATGAGGTGAAGACCACCCGAGGTTCTCTCCATTTCAATTAGAATGATACAGCACAGAAGGAGACCACTCGACCCATCGTGCCTGTGCCAGCTCTGTGTAAGAGCGATCCAATTAGTCCCACTCCGTAGCCCTGCAAATTTTTCCTTTTCAAGTATTTATCCAATTCCCATTTGAAAGTTATTATTGAATCTGCTTCCACCGCCCTTTCAAGCAGTGCATTACAGATCATAACAACTCGCTACGTAAAAAATTGTCTTCTCCACACCCCTCTGGTTGTTTTGCCAATTATCTTAAATCTATGTCCTCTGGTTACCGACCCTCCTGCCAGTGGAAACAGTTTCTCCTTATTTACTCTATCAAATCCCCTCATAATTTTGAACACCTATATTAAATCTCCCCTTAACCTTCTCTGCTATAAGGAGAACAAACCCAGCTTCTATCGTCTCTCTGCACAACTGAAGTCCCTCATCCCTGGTACCATTCTAATAAACCTCCTCTGCACCCTCTCCAAGGCCTCCCAAGATGAATGGGAGATAATTTGGGCAGTGTCTATTACGCACATGCAAACCTCCCCACCCGATTTTCCTCTATGTGCTGTGCCCAAGTCATCCTCTACATCCAAGCACATTAGATGAAAACGCTGCCCTGTTTGTTATAAATATGCATTTACACGTATGGGGGAAACACAGGGGGCTTGGGAACTTGAATGGTTCCATTAAAAAACCTTTGGACAGTAAATGATTATTAAAGGGCTATATGCCTATTCATTCCTGTCGAGGTCCTAAACTCTGGAATTTCCTCTCTAAACCCAGCCGCCTCTCTTTCCTCCTTTAAGTCGCTCCTTAAAACCTTCCTTTTTGACCAAGCTCTTGCTCAACTGTCCCAATATCACTTTGCGTGGCTTGCCATCAAATTTTGTCTGATACACTCCCGTGAAGCGTCTTGGGAAGTGTCTTGGGATGTTTTACTATGTTAAAAGTACTATATAAATGCAAGTTGTTGATGTTTAGAAACTCTGCAAATCAGAGAGTTCAACATTACCTAAAAAGTGTAATCCTGTAACTGAGCTTTATTTCAACAGAGCAGTGCAGTGCAATAATCATTCAATTTAAGAAGAACAGTTGAGCAATTCTTTTTGGTAACCATGGGATAAAGTTGCCAAATCCCGCTCGCCAATCACTGCTGTCTTCACTGTTCTACATTGGCTCCCGGTCTCCCAGTGCCTGTATTTTAAAATTCTCATCCTTATTTTTAAATGCCCCATGGCCTCACCTTTCCCCCGCTCTATAACCCCCTCCAGCCTTACAACCTCTGCCCAAACTCTCTGTTGCTCTGAATCTGGCTTCTTGCGCATCCCCTCGCTCCCTTCACCCACCGTTGGCGGTTGTGCCTTTGACCACGTAGGCCCCACACTCTGGAATTTCCTCCCTAAACCCCTCTACCTCCCTCTCCTCCCTTAACATCCACCTGCTTGACCAAGCTTTTGGTCACCCCTCCTAAGATTTCCTTCATTGACTGGGCGTCCATTTCTTCCTCACAGTGTCAACTAGTGGATCAGTTGGTAGCACCCTCGCCTCAGAGTCAGAAGGTTGGGGGTTCAAGTCCCACTCCAGAGACTTGAGCACAAAAACCTAGGTTGATGCTCCAGTGCAGTACTGAGACATTAAACTGAGGTCCTGTCTACTTTCTCAGGTGGATGTAAAAGATCCTATGGCTCTATTTCGAAGAAGAGCATGAGAGTTATCCCCGGTGTCCTGGCCAATATTTATCCTCAATCAACAACAGTAAAAAACAGATTAGCTGGTCATTATCACATTGCTGTTTGTGGGAGCTTGCTGTGCGCAAATTGGCTGCCGCGTTTCCCACATTACAACAGTGACTCCACTTCAAAAAGTACTTCATTGGCTGCAAAGTACTTTGGGACGTCCGGTGGTCGTGAAAGTCGCTATATAAATGCAAGTCTTTCTTTTCACTCCTTTGTGAATTGCCTCAGGGTGTTTTTCTACGTTAAAAGGTGCTATGTGAATGCATGTTGTTGTTGTTACGATTTAGAAATTTAAAATTAATGGAGAGGAAATCGTGCCGGCTGCTCATTGTGCCCAAATTCCCACAATGCACTCCTGCAGCGTGAAAGCCTGGGCCGGGAACACTAAATATTAGGAGTCATTTTACAACTTAAGCACCACAGGCGGGGAGGCAGAAGGATGTGGATTCAAGCCTCAGCCCAGAGACTTGAGCGCATAATCTAGGCTGACACTCTGAGTACTGAGGTGCAGCACTGACGGAACGCTGCACTGTCGGAGGTGCCGTCTTTCGGATGAGACGTTAAACTGAGGCCCTTCTCAGGTGGATGTAAAAGGCCCCGTGGGCAGTATTCGACGAAGAGCAGGGTGTGCTGGCCAACATTTATCCCTCAACCAAAAGCACTTAATTTAAAAAAAAACAGATTATCTGGTCATTTATTTCATTGCTGTTTGTGGGAGCTTGCTGTGCGCACATTGGCTGCCGCGTTTCCCTACATCACAGCAGTGACTACACTTCAAAAAGTACTCCATTGGCTGTAAAGCGTTTTGGATTGCCCGGAAGCTGTGAAAGACGCTGTAGTGTATGTAACCATCCCACCTTTAAGAGAACTATTTTAAGGGTTGCACTACTTTATCTTGGCTGCTGTATACTGTAATACCGGCAGTGACCACACCGGTGTATAAGTGCTGTGTAATGATTTATTGGGCAGTTCCGCCCTGACCTTCAACTAGTAAAGACCTGTTAAAGTTTACTCTTGTGGTCTGTGTAGTAATTCTCAATATAACACACAGACTTAACAATGGCGACGAGTACGATCTTACCCTGCGGCAGAGATACATCCAAGGCAGTCTAACGGGCGTCGAGAAGAGGCATCCGCCCTCATCATTCTGCTGAGAGAAGACTCGGGTCTGCAGAGCAAAGGAAGAAGGAAGAATTCCGATACGAAGCCTTCCATCAGCAACAGGCAGTGATCATCCCTTCTATCACGGTGGTGGGTAAGCCGCTCAGCGAGGAGCAGCAAGTCGGCCACGTTGACTGTGAGTAGGGGAGAAAATAGAAAAAAAAACCGGAGGATATAAGGGCGGAGAACTCGACCACGGCCGGGGAAAAGAGCCGGACAGAAGTCGGGGCCAGAGGCGCTGAGACTGGGGCAGCGTAGGGCACGGAAGCCACGGTGAATGCAAACGCAGCCGATGTGAGAGACCGGGCTACAAGCGGGAACGCAGCCGGTGTGAGAGACCGGGCTACAAGCGGGAACGCAGCCGGTGTGAGAGACCGGGCTACAAGCGGGCTGGGAGACGCAACAGCGTCGAGAGACAGCTCGACCGCGACCGGTGAAAAAGGCCGGGCAGCTACCGAGGCCGCGAGGCGCAGCGACCGGGACTGCGTAAGGCGCGGGAGAAAATAGCGGGCTGGGAGACGCAACAGCGTCGAGAGAGAGCTCGACCGCGACCGGTGAAAAAGGCCGGGCAGCTACCGAGGCCGCGAGGCGCAGCGTAAGCGCGGGAGAAAATTTAAAAAAAAAAAACCGCCGCGGAGAACTCAGCCGCAGCCGTGGGGGGAAAGGACCGGCCTGCAAGAGGGGCTGGGAGGCGCGATTTGAAAAAAACCGCTGGGGAGGGCGAACGCAGCAATTCGGCAATCGCCATTACAGCCAGCGGGGGAGAAAGGCAAATGCGGGAAGCCGCCATTTTCAGAGGCGGGGGAAGAAGACAAGCGCGGGAAACCGCCATTTTGTAAAAAAAAAAAAAAAAATTCTTTTGTTTCTCAAGAAGATCGCGAGGATGCCTAAGCGTGGTAACATCAACGATTTCGACCCCGATGTTGAAGATTGGGCCACGTATGTAGAACGCATAGAGATATATTGTAAGACAAATAAAATATCAGGTGAAGATAAAGCACTAACCTTACTAAACTCAATGTGTGCGAAGACATACGGGCTATTGAAGCATCTTCTATCACCAGCTAAACCGGCGGATCAGACTTTCGCTAATATTGTTGCTGTCCTGAAGAATCATTTGAACCCCACACCGCTGATGTTAGCGGAACGATTTAAATTTTATGCGAGAACGCAACTGAAAGAGGAAAGCAACGCGGAGTATTTAATTGAACTGCGCAAGCTAGCGAATTACTGTCAGTTTGGGGAAAGCCTGACAGAGGCACTGAGAGACAAATTCGTGTGTGGATTGTCGAAAGACGGAACACAAAAGCGGTTGCTTGAAGAGAATGATCTTACACTTGATAAGGCTGTCACTATTGCAGCATCGCACGAAGCCGCAGCGAGAGGCACCGCGGAAATGCAGCTAAAGGCAGCGGTACTCAGCGTAGATCAAATGGCTTCGGGTACAACGAAATGTTATTGTTGTGGGAAGACAACACACGATAAGAACCAATGCTGGTTTAAAAACCAGGAATGTAGAAAATGTGGCAAGCTTGGTCACATAGCTAAAGTATGCCGGTCAGGAAAGAAGACCAGCAACAAAAAGTCACCGCAGGAAAAGTGCAGCAAGGTACACAAGGTGGCTGAGAAGAGTTCGGATGAACAGAATTCGGATTCAGACTCCAACAGCAAGGAACTGGGTAGTCTGAGAATTCACAATGTGAGTAAGGAAGCTGACCGACAAACTATCTGGGTCACCCTGCAGATAGCGGGAGTCCAAGTGAAGATGGAATTGGACACCGGATCGGCGTTGACGGTCATGAATAAGCAAGATTACAAAAGGTTATTCACACATATTCCCCTACGGGATACGGAGATAGTATTAAAGACATACACGGGGCAAAGAGTATACCCCATCGGAAGGATAAAAGTCAAGGTGAGACACAAGGGCAAAGAGCACCAAGGAATGGACTTATATGTACTACCTGAGGGAGGTCCACCACTTCTGGGACGGGAGTGGATCAGGAAAATAAATATGAACTGGCATCCCCTAAAAGCAATGACGGAAAGCGCAGAAAATGAGAGGGATGTCCTGAGGTGTCCAACGTGCAACAAAGTCTACAAACAAAGGGTGAAAAACCTGTTTCAGAAGCACGTGCTGCAGTGCGGAAACCAGACTTCACAGGAGGATGGTGACGGGAACAAAGCCCAGGATGATGATTCAAACAAAAGGAGGTACCCCCGACGCAGTGCCCGGGCCCACTCAACTACATTTTTCGGGTTGACTCCCTTTTATGGGGGCAAGTCATATGGGGAAGAGGATTTTCCATTCTACCGAGATCCTTCGGGGAAGAAAAGAGGAGAGCAGTCAACTCAAGGGCAGGTAGACGGAGCCGATGATCCAAGCACGTCTTCTGATGAGGATATGGAATACTACTACAACTTCACCAGAACTGTCATCACGTCCGATCGCGAGGGAAGACTCGAGCCGTGCAGTTTCTTTGACGGCGAGGAAGATTGCCGCCTACCCAGGATCAGCTCAGACTCTGGAACTGATGATGGTAAGATCAGCCCAGGTGCAAAAGACAAGTCTAAAATGGACTTGCAGTCTAATGATGGAAAAACGAAGGAGAGCATAAATGCTTCAGGAGAGAACAAAGTATCAGAACAGAATTCCACTGAACAACAACAACATAGTTTGACAGAGAATCCTGAGTCTGTCCAGTCTACAGACATGCACATTTCTGAGGAACACCGGGCTCGAACTCAACTCAATTTCAAATTACAACAGCAATTAGAACAAATGATTCGCCATTTTGAGCAAGAGATGAATGCAAAGAAAAAGTTCTTTGACACAGAGTGGGAGAATCTGGAAAGACAGCAGAAGCAGCTGATTGAGAAAATGGAACAGGAACACACAAACCGTCTGCGCGATGAGGCCAAACGAATCAAAGCTGAGCAAGAAAGGGAATATGTCAAATTCATCGATCAGTTGAAAGCTAAGAAGAAAGAGTACCCTTTTGTGAGCAGTGTCAGCAGTAATAAGCCACTCAGGGAAGTGGTGGCAGAGGCAAAAACTGAAGATGCTGCAGAGATCAAGTTTGTTGCTGAAAGCGCTACTTCCAGAGCTTTGCTTCGAATTAAAGAATTGCCAGTTAAAATTGTGAAACCCTTAAGAGAGAAGATTAATATGGAGAAACATCGTGTCATTTTCGAATGCAAGGTTTCCAGGCCAAATGCTGCTGCCAAGTGGTATTACAAAGACAAAGAGATTCATTCCAGTAATAAATATGAGATTGTGAGTGAAGATGTGTACAGGAAGCTCGTTATTAATAATGTCGCTTTTGAAGATGAAGGCAACTACATGTGCGATGCCATAGATGACCAAAGCACAGCAAAGTTATATGTAGAAGAGCAATCAATTGCCATCATTAAACCCATATGTGATGTGGAAGTGACAGAGCCAAGTGACGCCATTCTTGAGTGTGAGCTTTCAGTTGCGGACGTGAAGCCTCCAAAATGGATACTAAATGGTGAAATTCTTCAGGCTTCTGAAGATGTGGACATTGAGCATCGTGGCACTATTCATCGTCTCACTCTGAAACAAACAACTTGTACGATGACCGGCTTGCTGCAGTTTATCGCAGGGAAATCAAAATCTGAGGCGAGGCTGACTATTAAAGAGCCTCCGTCAAAGGTAGTCAAAGAACTACAGAACATTACCGTGGAAGAGAAGCAGTCTGCTACTTTGAGCTGTCATGCACGTGGTCCCTCCGAACTGAGCCAAATCAGGCTGGAAGTAGAAAAACTTCCCAAGGTACTCGAGCCTTTAGAAGTCAACAATGCTGGTTCTGCAGTTACGAAAGTTCAAGCTGTTAAGTCCAGTGAAGGACTATTAGATGAGTCACCCCAGCAACAAGAAACTACTACACCACCGAGGCGTTATCCGGACTGAGTCAGGAGGCGCAGGAGGCACCGCCTCAGAGACTGAATCTGTGAACTGTTTTTACATGAAGTCGTGTATATATGTTATGATATTATGTTTAATGGGGAATATATACGTTTAAGCTAAAAAGGGAGGATTGTAGTGTATGTAACCGTTCCACCTTTAAGAGAACTATTTTAAGGGTTGCACTACTTTATCTTGGCTGCTGTATACTGTAATACCGGTGGTGACCACACCGGTATATAAGTGCTGTGTAATGATTTATTGGGCAGTTCCGCCCTGACCTTCAACTAGTAAAGACCTGTCAAAGTTTACTCTTGTGGTCTGTGTAGTAATTCTCAATATAACACACAGACTTAACAGACGCTGTGTCAATGCAAGTTCTTGCTTCAGAACATTCTGTAATACGCAACTCTATTGATTTCAGTCTGTCGACCTAAAGAGTTGACTGACAGCCTGTCAGAGAAATTGAGGACATGATGCTCCAGGCTAAGTGCACCTGAATTTAGCCAAAATCTATAGGGTTCAATAATTGAAGAAGCAGTGTTGCAAGACCTGGGATTTATTACAGAGATATAATTATTCCAATACTATTTCACTGGGACTTTGTTTCCAAATCCAGATCAATTTAAAAAAATTTTTTTTAAATGTATAAGCACCAACATAAATGGGCTTTGGCAAAAGGCACTGCCATAATTGGAGAGTTGATGCCCCTGCCAGTTTTTTACAAATTTGTTTATGGGATGTGGGCGTCGCTGGCAAGGCCAGCATTTATTGCCCATCCCTAATTGCCCTCGAGAAGGTTCGGAACTTATGTAACGAGAGGGCACGTTGGCCAGATTCTAATGTTCTGCCTCCCTCGTCCTTCTCCGTGGAGCATCCTACACATCTAGTAATCCAAGTTCAAATCCCACCACGGCAATTTGAGAATTTGAATTAAGTTAGTTTTTTTTTTAAAGTGCCCATGAAGCTGTCGGATTGTTGTCCAAACCAACTAGTCCACTGATGTCCTTTGAGGAAGGAAACCTGCCGTCTATACCCAGTCCCACATCAACATGGTTGACTCTTAACTGCCCTCCGAAGTGACCTGGGAAGCCCCTCAGCTAAGGACATCGGGATGAGCAATAAATTCCGGCCTTGCCAGTGACGCCCACATCCAGAGAATGAATATTAAAAAAATATCTCCCACCTTTTGGATGTCTGATGGAATTCTGGAGAGGAAGTCAAGCAGCTCGTTATTATCGATGGCGTATGGATTTCTTAGCTTCTTAGTGAATTTGTGCATCCCTGTCAACAGAATTTAATTTTTTGTTTAAATTCATTGAGACAGAAGGAACAGTTTTGCAAGTGAAAATTAGTGAGAAAACAATTACAAAGCAGCAGTCACACATGTGTGCCAGCCTTCATGTCTCAACCTTATTACCACTCTCCGTTCTGTCATCTGGGTTCATTAACAAATACCCTCTTTATATAAAATCTCATTTTCTTCAATTGCAAAATCCATTACAAAAGCAACAGCAGGAGAGTCCTCACCTCTCCCATAAGATAAGATTAGTGTTTGGTCTCCGCATTTCAAATGGAAGTTTATTAACTGTACATTTCCACGACTGGCGCTGAGCCACTCCACAATACTCCAGTGGGCTTGAGGCTCCTCCTGACCCCAGCATGTTCAGTCCTGCTGCCTTCACACGCAGACAGCGCAGGAGGATTTCTTTTTTTTTTCATAAAATAAACTTCTGTTGAGTGCCTTAAATATTAATACTTTAGACTCCGAGCGAGTCTCGACAAGCTGGAAATTCAGTTGCCCAAGAAGCAAATAGGTAACCAGGCCCCACTAGGCCTCATCCAACTGAGAGCAAGTACAGCTGATATAATGGTGATTTAAACTGCAGTATAAAAATATCAATACATATATCAAAGTGCATGTGTACTTGCAATATACTTAATTGCATTTTAGAGTTTCACAAGTATACCTACATTGCAATGTGTGTCTGAATAGAAACAAGCTGTTTGTTTTCAATACACCTCAATAGCCCTGATTGTTCATTGGTCAGGAGTTTATTTCAGGCATGGTTGGAGGATAGTAAAGACTTTACAGGATAAGTTTTCATTTTCAGCTGTATATAAATGTTTGCCAATGAATTTCTATTTTAACAATTGCTTCACCTCACCACATTACTTTATTAATCTGCTGAAGGATTGAAAGCCCATCTGTCTCAAAGTTTTTAAACAAGGAATGCACTAAAGTTCAGACTTCCAGTGCGACAGTGTGCCTTTGTTTTTTTTTCCCTGTGAGCTACGAAAGGGCTCACTACTGCAATGACCCTGCCCATCTGTGTGTGTATGTGTGAGAATGAAGTGCTCACAGCTGAACTGCTTTCCCTATGTGCGCGGCATTTAGTGCAGCGTTACATACGCGAGAAATGCAAGCTCAAATTTCATTGCATTCTGACTGTGTTGACAATCTAAACAAAGGCCTTCTCATTGACTGCATCACACTGCAGTGGTAGATTCAAAAATGGAGTGTTCCCTGACATCACTCACTTCAAAGTAATGAAGAACATGCTACCATATTAACTGAGAGCACTCGCTGACTGACTGGGCTAGGGTCTAGCTAGCTTTATTTATGTGCAACTATCACAGTCTGATGAAAATACTACACAGTTAAATTATCTGCACAAGCAAAATACTATCCAGATTAGGCCCCCCTCATTACAAAAGGGGCTGGATCAGTGTGGTCGTCCTTAGCAACAACTGGAAATCCAAAATGGAAACCCCAAACTGTCTGTCGTTTTAATGGAAGGTCATCATGATTTGAGAGACGTCTTACGGGCTGCTCCAGCACTATTCAGCCATCACCCCTGTGCTCATTGATCTACATTCGTTCCTGGTCTTCTTATTTAATTTAATATTCTCAAATCTCATGTTCAAAACCTGCCATGACCTCGCCCCTCCCAATCTCTGTAAGTAGCCCCAGGCCTCCAACTCTCCGCGATCTCTGCGCTCCTCCAACTCTGACCTCTTACGAGCCCCCCACTCCCTTCGCCCCACCTTTGGTGGCCCTGCCCTCAGCTGCCTAGGCCCTAAGCTCTGGAATTCCCTCCCTAAATCTCTTCGCCTCTCTACCTCCCTCTCCTTTTTAGACCCTCCTTAAAACCTACCTCTTTGCCCAAGCTTTTAGTCACCCATCCTAATATCTCCTTCCTTGGCTCGGTGTCAGTTTAGTCTGATTATGCTCCTCTGAAGTGTCTTGGGATGCTTTACTATGCTACAGGCGCTATATAAATGCAAATTGTTGTTTGTTACGTTGGACAATGATTGATTTTAGAACAGCTTGGTACAATACATGGTATCTTGCATAGGCTGGAATGTGTTACACAACAGCAACACATTCAGCAGGTCAGGCAGCATCCATGGAGAGAGAAACAGAGTTAACGTTTCAGGTCTGTGACCCTTCGTCAGAACTGGAAAAGGTTAGAGATGTAACAGGTTTTAAGCAGGTACAGAGGCAGGAAAAGGGAGAGTAGAGGAAGGAATTGAAGGAACAGTCTGTGATAGGATGGAAGGCAGGAGAGATTAAACTTGTACTTCTTGCAATCTAGTATATTGTATTCGCTGCTGTCACTTTAATTCTCCGCTCCACTCCCACTCTGATCTCTCTGTCCTCGGCCTCTTACACTGTTCCAAAGAAGCTCAACGTAAGCTCAAGGAACAGCACCTCATCTTTCGATTAGGCACTTTACTGGCTCCTGGACTCAACATTGAGTTCAACAATGTCAGACTATAAACCCTGCCCCCATTTTTCAGGCGGCTGTTGATGATTCTGCCATCCCCATTTGCAACATTTAATCTCTCCTGCCTTCCATCCGATCACAGATTGTTCCTTCAATTCCTTCCTTCCCTCCCCTCCCCCTTTCCCTGCCTCTGCACCTGCTTAAAACCTGTTACATCTCTAACTTTTCCCAGTTCTGATGAAGGGTCACAGACCTGAAACATTAACTCTGTTTCTCTCTCCACGGATGCTGCCTGGCCCGCTGAGTGTTTCCAGCATTTTCTGTTATTATTTCAGATTTCCAGCATCCGCAGTATTTTGCTATTGTAACACTTTCAGAAGCTTTGACTATGTCACGAACATATACAGTTTGGGGGAAAAATTGAGTATCGCCCCGTTTGGGGCGCGATTATTGGCCGTGCGCAAAGTTTAGCGCCTGACGCTAATTATCGCCTCCGACTGCAAACTTGGCTTTTATCGCCCCTGGAGGTGATTGGAGCGCTAAATCAGGTGCTTCACACCTGTCTTAAGGCGCAAAGGCCGTGGAGCGAGGCGCTACCTCAGAGCGCTGGCGAAGCTCACGTGATGTCAGTCAGCAATGGAACACAGACACACTGGCGCCGGCCAGTTCTTAAAGGGGAGTTCTGACGAAAGGTCATCGGCCTGAAACGTTAACTCTGTTTCTCTCTTCACAGATGCTGCTTGACCTGCTGAGTTTCTTCAGCATTTTCTGTTTTTATCTTAAAGTGGAGGGTTGATTTTACTCTCCATTCACATCCTGTTCATTGCAGCCTTGAATCTCGGCCTGGAGAGACCTGTACATCAAATCTGCTGGAAAGAACAATGGAGAGGCCCAGGGAAAGAGCTCAGAGTGCAGCCCCCACAGTCTCTTCTAAATAGATACAAGGAAGGGCAAATCAAAATGAACCTGCAAAGTGCTGCTCAGTGCCCAAAACTCCTTCACACAGTGTAGAATCTCTCCAGAAGTCTCTCTCTCTCACTCTCAGAATGCGTGGTGCAAAAATGTCACCAACAAAAAAAGGCAGGAAGCGGTCGCTTTTAAATAGCGCTCCCCTAGTCCCTTCCTGACTGCAAAACGCTCCCCTCAACCTGTCGTTGTTAGCGGCAGGCGGTAAGGCAGGGGGCGACACTCAATATCCGGTCCGGGGCGCTAACAGGGCGTTGCACACTCGACTGATGTCACGATCTGCCAGCGCAGGAGATCGTGGCGGTAGTGTTTAGCGCCGCCGCAAAATGTCTAGTTCATTTCCTGAGCGGCACAAACATCGCCATGCACGGGCGCTAGTTGCTTTGCGCCCCATTAGCACCCTCTTACGGCGCTAACGGGAGGCGCAAACCAACTGAATTTTTCCCCCGTTGAGTCTGTGGGACTCACATTTTCAATAGATATGGGTTTTCTTTTGCTTATTTACAATAAGTATCAGTCGATGGCAAGCTCCCATTTTGGAATAGCATGATTTGTTATGTTGGGCCAGAAATTAGGAATGGGTGCTTGCCGCGCGTGCAAGCCCCCGATCTGCACTCACCCTGCGCGCTGACATCTGAAGCCCGGGCCTACTTGCATTTCCTGTCACTGGCCCGGTTCCGATGTCGGCACAATGTGCTTGCCTGATCCAGTGGCGTAGTTAATGCGATGTGCCGGCTGGGATCAGGTGAGCACTGTGCAGCCAATCAGGGAAGGGAAACTCATTCATGAGTTTGATAGTAAAGACGGTCAAACTCATGAAAAGTACAGGCGCCCAAAAGACTAGTTTAACTTTAATTTAAAAAAATTTAAAATCCCAATAATTAAATAAACTATAAATAACTTTAAAAAACTATTTAAAACAATTAATAACATTTTTGAAAAATTTTTTTTTTTACGAATTCGGGTCTAAAAATAAACTTACCTTACTGTAAAGTCCTTAAAAACAATGAAGCTGTGGAAAAAATGTAATAATTTTAAATAATAGACCACTTACCTTCACTTACCTTGGCGGTTAGGATCAGATCAGCCATGATCTTATTGAATGGCGGAGCAGGCTCGAGGGGCCGATTGGCCTACTCCTGCTCCTATTTCTTATGTTCTTATGAATCCACTGCTTATGCCTCCTTTTTTCATTTCCAAAAAGTTCAGTCCCTTGCACACGCGCAAACCTGTCTAAACGAAGGAAGTTCAACGCGTGCGCGCAGAGTCCTGCGCGCACGCGTTGGACCTCTTAACCCCTTAGTTCGATGGAGAGGAAATGCCGGTTTCCCGCGCATGTGCTGTGCATGCTGGAATCCGGCACTTCCAACGGGCCCACGCGTGAGTACACCGTCCGTACTCATGCGTTGGGACCGGAATTACTGGCCCGTTATGTTGAACTTGTATAGATCCTTGGTTAGACCGCACTTGGAGTACTGTGAACAGTTTTAGTCTCCATATTATAAAAGGGATATAGAGGCGCCAGAGAAGGTGCAAAAAAGACTGAACAGACAGACTGGGGCTTTTTTCTCTAGAAAAGAGAAGGATGAGGGGTGACCTGCGAGAGGTCTTTAAGATTATGAAAGAGTTTGATAGAGTAGATGTTTTCACTTGTGGACGAGACCAGAACTAGAGGTCATAAATATAAGATAGTCACTAATAAATCCAGTAGTGAATTCAGGGGAAACTTCTTCACCCAGAGAGTGGTTAGAATGTGGAACTCGCTACCACAGGGAGTGGTTGAGGTGAACAGCATGGATGCATTTAAGGGGAAGCTAGATAAACACATGAGGGAGAATGGAATCGAAGGATATGTTGATGTGGTGAGATGAAGAGGGGCGGGAGGAGGCTCGTGTGGAGCCTAAACACCGCCATGGGCCTGTTGGGCCAATCGGCCTGTTTCTGTGCTGTCAATACTTTGTGATTTGAACTGCAATCACAAAAACTTTTATTTCGAAGGATGCTACAAGGGAAAATGATAACGTGTGTGTGATTGTGTGTGTGTGTATAATATAACACACACACATATATATATATCAGAAAGTTCTGCTTTGTTGTTTTGAATAAATACTGGTTTGCCAATGGATGTCACTAGGGAAGTTTTCCCATCGTTTGAAAACTTATTCCAAAGGGGAAAACACTTTGAAACAAGATCATTGCAGGAGTCGGTCTTTAAAGATGTCGGACTCAAGACTTTTCTTTAATCTCGTCAAAAAAGTGACACCAAAAACAAAAAACAAAATCACAGACACAATAAATTTGGTTGTCATGCAGAGCCATTTTTGTTTTTAATCAAAAGTTGCTAGAAGTATTCGGACCGAAAATAACTGGCGACTTTCTGAAACATTTCTCGGCGTGTGAATTTTGAAGCTCTTCAAGGCAAGGGGTGTTAGTGGAGGTGTTAGTGGACTCTCAGGTCCATTATAGTGTGGTTGGACGCAGAGTAAGGCTCTCTGTAGTCTGCCCCGACAATGTGCCTCAGCCCCAATCTCAATAAGAGTGCCACTAGGCACCTGTACTTCCCACACCAGCCGCTATTCGCGAACAAGGTCAAGAGTTTGCCATGCATATGAAATGATTTAATAATGAGGCTGGTTCCGGCAGCTCGTTGATGCATGGTGGTAAAACAGCCTGCCATGTCACTGCGTGGCAGGCTGCCGCCTCCCCAGTTTAATTCCTCACTGTGCGAGTCCCTGCTCTCAGCTTGGCTACTGGCAGGAATTGGGCAGCAAAGGTACAGCATTATCCCAGAAAGGGCAGAGACATCAGAGGGCAAGTCAAGCCATGCCAACTTTGGCCAGCACCTTTGCAACTGGTTTAATCACAATGTTGGTGACAACATGGGGGCATAACCTTAACATTAGAGCCAGGCTGTTCAGGAGTGATATCAGGAAGCACTTCTTCACAGTGGAAATCTGGAACTCTCCCCCAAAAAGCTGTTGAGGCTGGGTGGGTAGCGGGGGGTGGGGGGTCAATTGAAAATTTCAAAACTAAGATTAATAGATTTTTGTTAGGCAAGGGTATTAAAGGTTACAGAACCAAGGCGGGTAGATGGGAGTTAAGATTCAGATCAGCCATGATCTAAGAGAATGTGGAACAGGCTCGAGGGGGTGAATGCCCTGCTCCTGATCCTATGTTGCCTGAGAATGATTGACAAACTAATATCAAGCTACGGCAGTTTTGCACTGTGACAATGCCCACGAGGAACTGGAGCGAGACCGCCCAAACGCAGTACTAATGCTAACTATATATAGTCACAACATAAACGTTCAACGTACTTCATTTAAACACATCAGTCTGTGGCTTCGGCATTTAACACGCTTGCAAGCCATTTATTACGCTGGCCAGCGCTGTGGAATTATAACCGACGCGAGAGAAAGATTCTTACCCCAGATCAGCAGGAGGTACCTCAATGAGGCAAAGTACAACACGAAGGTGCAGACAGCGAGCACGACACAGGCAAGCTTGGTCAGGAAAGGGACCGACCAGTTGAAGGTGCTGTGAGTTTTAAAAAAAAAGAGGAAATTAAAATTAAAATCGCAGCTCAGGAGCAGTAGCATAGTGGAAAGGTTACTGGACCAGTAATCCTAGAGGCCTGGAATAATGATCCAGAGACAGAACTTCAAATCCTGCTCACGGCAGCTAAATTTCAGTTAAATAAATCTGGAAAAAAAAGCTAGCATCAGTAATGGTGACCATGAAACTACTGGAATGTCGGAAAAACCCATCTGGTTCAGTCATGTCCTTTAGGGAAGGAAATCTGCCGTTCTTAGCCGGTCTGGCCTATATATGACTCCAGACACACAGCAATGTGGTTGACTCTTAACTGCCCTCTGAAATGGCCGAGCGAGCCACTCAGTTGTCAGGAAGGCGGCTCACCACCACCTTCTCAAGGGCAATAAATGTTGGCCTTGCCAGCGACGCCCACATCTCATGAATGAATTAAAAAATTTGCTATGTGATCTTTGCGTAGTGTTTCAAAATCCAAGATATTTACTCTGTAAAGCTACTCTTCCCAACAAACAACAGGTGCAACTGGATACATCACTTCAAAAAAGAACCACCCATTTAAGGGAAAAATCAAAATAGTGTGGAAAATGATAAAGCCAAGAGTCTAAAGGGGATTGCATAAACCCTTCCGACACTGCATCTATTCTGCTGTTTTCCCAAATGAACTCACTTTACTTTACATAATTATTGATTTGTAAGTATTATTATGACAAGGATTGAGTATATTTCCATTAAAGGAACACTCCAAGGAGCAGCTTATAAAGATGTAATTCAGACCCTAACCATCAGCCTTACAGGATTTCTTACTAAAATTACAATGTTTTTACTTGGCTCCGATGCTAATTAGCGCTATAACTATTGATACTGCTGGCCTCCATTTCCCACTGCGCGCTTATTTATTATGACACGGGGATCATAAAATGCTAAGTATAATCTTGTTTTTACAACAGTTTCTCCCCTCTGTTGTATTTAGAAGAAATTCTAGGTTACAGCGTCAGAATGCACTCCACTGATAATTCAAAGTAATTTTTGCGCTCTTCAGTTATTTGAATTACGCAACGTAAATAACGGGAGTTTAACGTCAATGATGCAGCTTTGAATTAAATGGAGTAGACGGCACCAGCAACTTGTGTGTTGGCCAGGAAATAATTACTGAGAAATTGGGCGGGTGGTGTGAGCGAGTTCACTTGTGGGGCAGGAGATCCCGGAGGTAATGTTAACCCCCCCAAAAAAAGGGTGGGTTTGGGTTGGGTGGAAGGTTAAAATTTTTTAAATATCAAACATGACCCCAACCCCTCCCCCCATTTCCGGTTTTAACGGAGGCAGGGCGGAGGGGGCAGGCAGCGACCCCGCTCCCAGGAGGAGAGTTGGCCATTTCAATATTATGATGAGGCTGAGGGCCAGGGCCCCTCCCCCACCCCCCTGATCAGCTGTGGCTCAGTGGGTAGCACACTCGCCTCTGAGTGAGAAAGTTGTGGGTTCCAGTCCCACTCCAGGGACTTGAGCACATACAGCTAGGCTGACACTCCAGTGCAGTACTGAGGGAGTGCTGCACTATCGGAGGTGCCATCTTTCGGGTGAGACGTTAAACTGAGGCCCCGTTTGCCCTCTCAGGTGGACGTAAAAGGTCCCATGGCACTATTTCGAAGAAGAGCAGAGGAGTTATCCCCGGTGTCCTGGGCCAATATTTATCCCTCAATCAACATAACAAAAAAAAAACAGATTATCTGCTCATTATCACATTGATGTTTGTGGGAGCTTGCTGTGCGCAAATTAGCTGCCACATTTCCCACATTACAACAGTGACTACACTCCAAAAGTACTTCATAGGCTGTAAAGCGCTTTGGGACGACCGGTGGTCATGCAAGGCACTATATAAATGTAAGTCTTTTTCTTTCTGATCGGAGATCGAAGATCGGACCCCCCCACCCCCCATGCCGATCAGAAACCCCTCCCCCCACACCACCACCACACTACCGCTAACCCAGCTGCAGGAAAAATAGCAGAACCAGTGTGCACAAGGTGTAGAAAAGTCTTAATGATTTCACTACACCTAAAGCAAGAGGAAATCTTCTGCTACATTCCATTTAAGGTTGTACGCCAACAGCCAAAGCGCAAGAAACAAACGCGGACACACCCGTCCCAGGATGGAAGAGGCGGAGCACAGAGATTCGCGCCATTAATGCGGGGGTTGATTGTGACTTCTGGTGACACGTGGCAACCGATCGCCCGCACCCGAAGAGGCGGCAGTGACGTTGACACACCGACCTCAATACCATCAGGCCGCAGAGCTGCGGGGCATCCAACGGGTGTCCTGGTGCATGCTGGCCAGATCGAGGCCTACTGATATCAGGCTGCCCCAGCCTGTAGGTAGGTGCGGAGGATCCCGGAGCGGCAGCGGCTCAGATTATTTTTGTGTGGCGCACAGTTGCACTCCTGCACTACCAGGCACCACAAGGTCCACAGCTCGGACACCGACCACTTCCGACTGGACCCCGATTTGCATATTAAAAGGGGCCTGCCGCCTGAAACAGGTGAGTGCGTCCAGCGATTAGCCCCTTTCAACAGATCGCCGGCCGCCTCATCAGTGTTAACGGGGGCAGTAAGGTTACCGGCCCCATCTTGAGGCCGTTACCGCCCCATTAATGGCAGGTGGCAGAAGTGAAAATTGAGCCCATCATCCTGCATCAAAACAGAGCCGAAAAGTCCTTTGAATTTGGCAAGAGCTGCAAAGAATGGGACCGGGAAACCTGTGCAATCTACAGTAAAAACTCGCAGAATTAAAATTACTAAACAGATTGTTGGTCGCTGGTTAACATAACTTTACAGACTCCTTGGAAGAGAAGGGATGAAGGGAGGGAGAAAGGAAGGACATGCATTTCTATAGCACTTTTCACGACCTCAGCACGTCCCAAACGGCTTTACAGTCAATGAAGCACCTTTGAAGTGTAGTCACTGTTGTAATGTAGGAAACGCGGCAGCCAATTTGCTCACAGCAAGCTCCCACAGACAGCACTGAGATGATGACCAGATAATCTGTTTTAGTGATTGACATGAAGCAGTCATTCATGAAAGAAAGACTTATGAAATAATACTGAGCGGCCTGCGGGTGGCGCTGTCCAGGGAGATTATAAATACTCGGGCACGGGCCCAGCTTGCCCAGGACATTCTTAACAGGAACTAGTGAAGGACACAACTAGACCTCCATGTTGTAAAACAGTTGATTAAAGCTTTGTTTAACGCTTAGACCAAGTGCCGAGTAGTTTTCTTACGTCAGTGATGTTGGTTGAGGGATAAATATTGGCCAGGACGCCGGGGAGAACTCCCCTGCTCTTCTTTGCAATGGTGCAGCGGGATCTTTTATGTCCACCTGAGAGAGCAGACAGGGCCTTGGTTTAGTATCTCATCCAAACGTCGGCACCTCTGACAGTGCAGCACTCCCTCAGCACTGCACTGGAGTGTCAGCCTCGTCCAAGAGCAGCATTACTCCTTTCTGTGCATCTGCCGGGCTGCAAGTCAAATGCACTGTGTTGTCTATCAACAAAGACTTCCGTAGCTGTAATATTGAATAATGAATATAAGTGTCACTAAAGGAACACAATCTGGTTCATTGTCAGAGTAGATTACTGAAAGATCTCTTTTGGTCCTGATTATCACGACTAGTCTTCCACCTTGGATCTTTCTGCATCTTCTGAACACTGAATGATCCCCTTCCGTTCAATCTTTACAGCAGCTGCTTGGAAACAAACACTTTCCAACCGAGCTGATTTTATCAAAGTGTGACTGGAACCACAATCCAGAATGTGGCTCGCGTGTCGATGTAGAATTAATCCTCTTTTGTATAATGAGCGGAATGAAAATGGCCTGAAAACCTCCTCCCCCCCACCACCTATTTCACATAAAACTGGAATTTTATTAATTAAAAACCCAGAGTGACATGGCGTAATCAAACTTTAATCATTTCACATTAATATATGCATTCTCCAATGAAAGAATCATAATACTAATTTCTTCTGTTTGAAATCCCAGCGACCCCAGGGAAATACATCAGATAACATGCTCACATCCTCATTATCACCCTTGCGAGGTACCCGACAATGCACCTGGGACAGAGCTAAAGAGAATGTACTAAATACATTATCGTTATGAGAACGCAGCCTCCTTTCTATTTGTCAATAAAGTAAGCAATAATTAATTACTGCTCAATAATGTATTCCAGGATTAGTATAGGCACAACGTAAAACACAATAATGATGTGCAAACTCAAGATTGTTGTCAGATCAGATTAAATTCTTGTGACAATATACCACTCTATCATTTTCTGATGAGTTTTGGTGTGTGCACAAGCCTATTAGTCGATAGTTTATTGAAATAATATGATCTGATTGGACTGCTCAACAAGTGGGCTCTACTCCTCTGCAGCACTGTACAAGTTCAGCCATTCATCTACATTTCAAAAGTTTGTTCTTAAAGGGCCCTTGCACCAAATAATTTGCTCATGGTTAATGGGGTGAGAACGTACGGGTCAATGGGTTTCACCTACTGTGTTGTGTTTTATTTGGCGATCTGGTCCTAACTCCAGCACTGCACAATTGCATTCAGACATTCTCACTGTTATAAGGCACATCCTGGTCACTAACGACATTTTTGAAGTGCGTCATAGAATGTACAGCACAAGAACAGGCCATTCGGCCCATCTGGTCTATGCCGGTGTTTATGCTCCACAAGAGCCTCCTCCCACCCCTCTTCATCTAACCAGCATATCCTTTTATTCCTTTCTCCCTCGTATGTTTATCTAGCTTCCCCTTAAATGCATCAATGACCGTTCAGACACGGTGCAATTCAGCACGACGAGAGAATCATCCGCATATATCAGGATAAGCTTAAATACATCAAATTTTAAACAGAGTAAAATCAGATTTGCTCCAACTACTGGCATCAACAAAGTGAATGTAAATAGTTGCACCTGCAAGTTGATCCACGGTAAAGGTGAACTCTTGGATGATTTTGGATCTCAGGATCAAAAGGAATGAAATTCAGGTGCTTTGAAAACTGAAATCTTAACTTTAATATAATAAAACGAAAAAAGAAAGGACTTGCATTTCTATAGCGCCTTCCACAACCTCAGGACGTCCCAAAGCGCTTTACAGCCAATGAAGTACCTTTGAAATGTAGTCACTGCAGCAGCCAATTTGCACACAGCAAGATCCCACAAACAGCAATGTGATAATGACCAGATAATCTGTTTCAGGCATAACAACAGAAAATGCTGGAAATACTCAGCAGGCCAGGCAGCATCCGTGGAGAGAGAAACAGAGTTAACGTTTCAGGTCTGGGACCCTTCATCAGAACTGGAAAAAGCTGGAGATGTAACAGATATTAAGCAGGTGCAGAGACAGGGGGGGAGGGGGAGGAAGGAATTGAAGGAACATACTGTGCTTAGTTAAGAGGCAGGAAAGATAAAATGTTGCAAATGAGAATGGCAAAATCATACAGCATGAAAAATAGGGGCAGGGGTTATAGTTTGAAATTGTTGAACTCAATGTTGAGGCCAGAAGGCTGTAAAGTGCCTAATCGAAAGATGAGGTGCTGTTCCTCGAGCTTACGTTGAGCTACATTGGAACAATGTAATAGGCCGAGAACAGAGAGATCAGAGTGGGAGTGAAGCAGTGAATTAAAGTGACAGGCGACCGGAAGCTCAGGGTCACCCTTACGGACTGAGCCTTCTGGCCTCAACGTTGAGTTCAACAATTTCAAACTATAACCCCTGCCCCCATTTTTCATGCTGTGTGATTTTGCCATTCCCATTTGCAACATTTTATCTTTCCTGCCTCTTACAAAAGCACAGTATATTCCTTCAATTCCTTCCTCCCCCCTCCCCCTCCTGTCTCTGCACCTGCTGAATATCTGTTACATCTCCAGCTTTTTCCAGTTCTGATGAAGGGTCCCAGACCTGAAACGTTAACTCTGTTTCTCTCTCCACGGATGTTGCCTGGCCTGCTGAGTTTTTCCAGCGTTTTCTGTTGTTATTTCAGATTTCCAGCATCCACAGTATTTTGCTATTATAATCTGTATTTTGTGATGTTGATTGAGGGACAAATATTGGCCAGAACACTGGGGGGAACTCCCCTGCTCTTCTTTGAAATAGTCCCCATGGAATCCACCTGAGGCAAGCTTGCCCAAATGTTGAGGGTTCTCACCTATGTTTTGCAGCATATATGCACTCACTTTGATTTTGACTACACTATGGAGTCTACTTAAAAAAACAATGCTGTATTTCCCTAATCGCTCAATTAGTTATGACAGTGAGAGCAAGAAGATCCAAAATAGGATCCCCAATTTGGACTGAGTTTTTTGTAATTAGTTCACGGGATGTGGGCGTCGCTGACAAGGCCAGCATTTATTGCCCATCCCTAATTGCCCTTGAGAAGTGGCCGCTTTCTTGAACCGCTGCAGTCCGTGTGCTGTTAGGGAGGGAGTTCCAGGATTTTGACCCAGCGACGATGAAGGAACGGCGATATACTTCCAAGTCAGGATGGTGCGTGACTTGGAGGGGAACTTGGAGGTGGCGGTGTTCCCATGCGCCTGCTGCCCTTGTCCTTCTGGGTGCTGGAGGTCACAGGTTTGGGAGGTGCTGTTGTAGAGTTAGCTGAGCTCATCCAGGACAGCAGTGGCGGTTTGGTGCTACAATTGGCTTTAGTCCCCTGTGCTTAGGGAAGGGATCACGAAAAATTCCGTTCTTTATCCTCTAGCCAATAAGCCCTGCTGCAGATGCGAGTGTATGGACATCCGGTGAAGACAGGATCAGGATTTGCTGGGATGTTCTCTGTGGCACAACAGTCTGCCACAACCCATCGTCTAGGCTCACAGAAGCATGGCCATTTGGGCATGGTGGATGGTGAAGAACATCTACAGGACCACACCCACCAAGGAGACAACAACCTTCAGGAGTGAAGGAGAGAAATTTAACAGGAAATGAGGGGGCATAGTCTCAGGATAAGGGGTCGGCCATTTCAGACCGAGATGAGGAGAAATTTCTTCACTCAGAGGGTTGTGAATCTTTGGAATTCTCTATCCCAGAGGGCTGTGGATGCGCAGTCGCTCAGAATACAGGAAACTCTCTTTTAACCAGCACCTAAATATCCGGAAATCTCTCTTAACCGGCAAAATTCAGGAGTAGGTTCAGGTAAGTTTTACTATATATTAGTGGCCGTGTAACCAGGGTTCCTGGATCTGTGGCCATGTAACCGGGGTTCCTGCACCTGTGGCCGTGCAACAGGGACTCCTGGGTCTGATCCGTGTAACCGGGACTCCTGCACAAGTGCCATGTATCCGGGGCTCCTGCACCTGTGGCCGTGTAACCGGGGTTCCTGCACCTGTGGCCGTGCAACAGGGACTCCTGGGTCTGATCCGTGTAACCGGGACTCCTGCACAAGTGCCGTGTAACCGGGGTTCCTGGATCTGTGGCTATGTAACCGGGGTTCCTGCACCTGTGGCCATGCAACAGGGACTCCTGGGTCTGATCCATTTAACCGGGACTCCTGCACAAGTGCCGTGTAACTGGGGCTCCTGCACCTCTGGCCATGTACGGGGCTCTCGTACCTTGGTAAGTATACCTCTCTGTAATCCGGACTTTTTGATCAACCGGCACCACGCCGGTCCCGTCGGTGCTGGATAAAAAAAGAGTTTCCTGTATATTCAAGGCTGAGATCGATAGATTATTGGACTCTAAGGGAATCAAGGGCTATGGGGATTGGGCGGGAAAGTGGAGTTGAGGTCGAAGATCAGCCATGATCTTATTGAATGGTGGAGCAGGCTCAAGGGGCTGTATTACTTACTCCTGCTCCTATTTCTTATGTTCTTAAAAGAAACAGAGAACTACTGCTATTTTGAGCCTATGTTTTTAGGATAAGGTGGCCTGCTCACTACCACAATGAGATTACCATCTTTGCCACTAGGGGCATGAGCATTGAATCACAATAACAAGTTCAATACCATCACTCCTATCAGATCAATAGGGATAGAAGAGGAACATTATCACCACAGGACCACATGGACTAGCAGTTTCTGACCCATGACTAGATTGACTACTCTCCTCTTCGCTAGATCACCAGCTGAACAGATACACTTACATCGGCTGATTTGATTGATCACTGAGCCTCATTCTATAGGCCCAGCTCCTTCAGACACATTCAGCAGATGTCAGACCCTGCAGATAGAGATTATCTCACTACATGTTTCAGTAAAGTTGTGTTGTGCAGGAAATGAGTCCCCTCGCCACTCTTCCCAGCGTTTCTATTCAAGGCAAAAATTTCCAAAAGTTTTTTCTCCCATTCATAAACAAAAATAATTCCCGTCCCCCCCCCCAACATTCCCAGGGAATAGCCCCCTTTGTGACTGAAGGAGACCCTCTGTAAATGCATTCACCGATGAAGTATTCTAGTCTCTTTCCATTATCTAACCCTTTTCTTTTTTTATTCTCGGGATGCCCACGACACTGGCAAGGCCGTATTTACTGCCCATTCCTAGTTGCCTGACAGAGTCAGCCATGTAGCATGAGACCAGTTTGAGGGCAGCCCTTTAAAAAAAATGATTGTCCTTCTCCAAGTGTTCAGTGTCTAAGTATTCCCCTGTACAAATACTCCGCCATTTAACATACCCTACTATCACAGCAGTTATCGGAGGTATAAAGATAAGCGTCACCTTTAATTTTTTGACTGTTTGATTAATTGCTAACTTTTGAAAGTCTACTGGGGTCAGGGCAGAAGCATCCATGCTCCAAGGCAGTTGCTAGGAGCAATGCGTGTGATGACTGGCATTCTACTAGTGAGTCTGCATATAACCCCTGCCCCTATTTTGGGATGCTCATACCTTGAACATCACAATCAGGATTTGGCTTTACAGATATTACAATTCTCAGGCTACCAAGCTTAAGCTGATAGTCACAACCCTGAATCTAAATGTTGATCCCTAACTTGGCTTTCCCTCTGCACATCCACGTCAGGAACTCATTAACACACCATCGCAGGCTACATCATCTGCCTCTCTTGTGTAAACATGGCTTAGTAGAACTTGCATTTTTCATTACTGTTGTATCTTGCCTCTCGCCTTGCTCGCAACACTTGGTTCCGGTTCTTGGCGTTGCAGAATCTATGTGCACGCACTTGCTGACAATGCAATCAATTTACAAGAACCTGACTTTGAACTACACCCCGAATACAAAACAGAGACGTGCTTTCATCAGGAAATAGTCAACAGAGTTATCCTCGGCAGCCCCACAGATCCACCGAGGAGAGGGGGATTGTGCTTTCTCACACAAGCCCTCTTGCGCGATGTACAGGAATGCTTTGCATTGAGCTGATCGGTGGAATCAACACAAAGTGAGCTAATCCGTTTCGCGAGAATTCAAAATTTCTTCTCTTAATCCATTTTTTGAAAATGACGGATTGTATGTCAAGGCTGATTGATCACCTAATGAATGTTGAAGCATATGATCGAGGTTGCTTCCAATGAATATTCACACATTTGTAGTCTAGTAAAACAATCGTGCTTTAGTGAATCCTACAGAATAAATTTGCTAATTGATGTATACCTCCAATCTGTGTTGTGGGTTTTCACACTGTCGATAAATTCCGAAAGTTATTGCACAATACAAAGACTAATAGATGTGATTATGCACAAAATCAATGACTAAAATCTATTTGTAGCTGATTAATTCAAAGCAATATATGATCACCAGATGATGAATTGTGTTTGTGTATATTTACCAGTTACAACTAGTAGCTCAGTGCGAGAAAGATAATATGAAAGTACAGGAAGAATATCTTATTGAAGTCATGTGCTCTCTTTCACCAAGGTGAATTAACAGAATATTGTAAATGTATTTATTAAGTAGCTAACGCTCCAAAGCTTACTGATATCCAATACACAAAGCCAACACAAGACGCAAGATACAGGCTATTCCACTGAACAGTAAGTCCTGTAAGAACAGGTGTATTCCAATCCCTGACTTCATCCATTTCAATACACTCAATTTCCGATGAAAGCAAGCACTTCACTTATAATCATGGTACTTGAGTGAGATTTTGTTGAAACTTTTAGAAAGTTAGTGTTCTGTGCTATATTGGATTTTCCACTCAAAGGCATATAGTTTGGAAGTAATTTATTCCCACGTATTAGTTCTGAACATCAATTAGTAGCAGTGGAAAAAGGAATTCTAATATGAGCACGTTCATTCTTAAATTTAACTTGGTGTTAACGGGAGCTGGCTAATAATTAAATCTACTTTACATTACATTCTGTCCAGCGGTGGAGATCTTTATCTATATATTATTAAAAATCTTGCATAGGGTGTACACTTCCTGTCCACAAACATAACTTTCTGTTGTTGTGACTTCTGGTCAAACCTTTCTGTTACCATTTCCCATGGTAAATTGAGATGTCAACATTTCCCATTCAATTTTCCTATGTCATCTGTCACGATACAGTTGCAGCTTGTGCTCATTAGGTGGCTCTGTGGAGCAAATTTCTGCAGTCTCTCCCCCAACTCGGTCACCATCTTGTACATTAAAAAACTCACATTTATCAACTGACTATGGGCAATACCATGGGCATTTTACAACTATTTAAAAAAATATATATTTTAGTTCTAAAAACATGAAATGTTTTATATTAAGGGATGAGGTTTGAATTACAAGCTGAACTTAATTGTTTTATTTGGATGTTTCTGAATGTATTCAGTTTGGGACTGCACAAGAAGGCCAATGGAATGTTGGCTTTTATTGCTAGGGGGATGGAATATAAAAACAGGGAGGTATTGCTGCAGTTGTACAAGGTATTGGTGAGACCGCACCTGGAATACTGCATACAGTTTTGGTGTCCATACTTAAGAAAAGACATACTTGCTCTCGAGTCAGTACAAAGAAGGTTCACTCGGTTAATCCTGGGGATGAGGGGGTGGTCATATGAGGAGAGGTTGAGTAGATTGGGACTCTACTCATTGGAGTTCAGAAGAATGAGAGGCGATCTTATTGAAACATATAAGATTGTGAAGGGGCTTGATCGGGTGGATGCGGTGAGGATGTTCCCAATGAAGGGTGAAACTAGAACTAGGGGGCATAATCTTAGAATAAGGGGCTGCTCTTTCAAAACTGAGATGAGGAGAAACTTCTTCACTCAGAGGGTGGTAGGTTTGTGGAATTTGCTGCCCCAGAAAGCTGTGGAAGCTACATCATTAAATAAATTTAAAACAGAAATAGATAGTTTCCTAGAAGTAAAGGGAATTAAGGGTTACGGGGAGCGGGCAGGAAATTGGACATGAGTCTAGGTTCGGAATGGTCATGGCCCTGTGGGTAGTGGAGTGGGCCCAGGGGCCGTGTAGCCTGGTTCTGCTCCTACTGTGTTCTAATTCTGTGTTAGATTTCAGGAGATGGTTTTATTCCTGTCCCTGGCTGGGGTGGAGATCGCCTTTACAGAAGGTAAGTACTGTAGAAAATATAGGGACAGAGTGGTCTCCTGAAAGAATTTCGATCGCCTAGATGGGTCGGAGAGGAATTTCCCAGATTTTTTTCTCCCAAATTGGCCATTGGGTCTTTATCTGGTTTTTCGCCTCTCCCGGGAGATCACATGGGTTCGGGTGGATGCAGAGTGATAGAAGATTTGAGGTTAGGATCAGATCAGCCATGATCTTATTGAATGGTGGAGCAGGCTCGAGGGGCCGATTGGCCTACTCCTGCTCCTATTTCTTATGTTCTTATGTTCAGAGTTCCCGGGACAAGCACAGTGATTTTAAAGCATTAGAATTGTCCGATATAAGGTTTGGCTCAGAACATTGGGCTCAGACAGCTTTACATCTGAACTTCAGATCCCAACATGTTGAAGCTTATTTACGTTGAATAGGGGGCTGGGCATATTGCTCGACAAGATCAGCATCTCTGTGTATCTACGTCAAAGACTGAACAAGCCTGGCACATAAAAAGAAACTACTACACCCAGATCTTTCCAAGTCAAAGGGGGAGAAATTCGGTATAGCCCCGTTTGAGGCGCTAAAACTTTAAAAGTTGAAAAATTAGCGCCAGGCACTAATCATTCCTGCCTCCCATGAAATTCAGTTTTAGCACTCCAAGAGGGAAGTGGAACGCTAAATCAAGCGCTAACCACTTCTCTTAGGGCGCTAAAGTCCGAAAGTGGGACGGTAGCGGCAGAGCGCTAAACTATTTTGAGCGTATTGTAAACGGCACTCTTTCATCACAGAGGCTGATTCCCTCACTTAAAGGGAAGGACCAATGATGCTGCACAAGCTAGTTGTCGTCAGTTCTGTTTTGCAAGGCGACCTGGGCGACTGCCATTACAGCCCAAACACTCTCACAAAGTGGAGGGTTTGGAGAGCTTGCAGCAATGAAACATTAAAAACTTTGCGCAGGCACCAGATTGGTGCAAATAATAAAGGTTGCGTGACCTGAAAAGCATTCCCTTTAATTACCGCTCTCAAAGCAGCCAGCCAAGTTCACAATGCCCCCTCTTGCTGGCGTTGTCGACGCGAGGCGATAAAGCAGGGGGCGAGAGTCAATTTTCCATCCGGGGCGATACGGGGCGCTGCGCACTTTATGACGTCACGATCTGCGAGGCGCTAGAGGGCCAGGCGCTAAGAGTTATCGCCAATGCTAAACCGGCACTGAAGTTCGCAGGCGTCGCTGCATTCACCGCACCTGAGCACAAACCCCTTAGCGCCCTGTTAGCGCCCCCCCACCAGGCGCTAACGGGAGGCGCTAACCTACTGAATTTCGCGGCCAAAATCTTTTCATTTTTCTCTGTGAGGAACACCATGACTGGTCAACTAGTTTTGATTGAACAGTTTTACAGGAGCTGGAAAAGATGGATTTGTTTAGATAGGGTTGATCTACACTGTTGGAAAAGTTGCAGTACCCAGCCAACCTTGGACAAGGTGTTTCTGCGCAAAGTGCAGCCAACTGCGGCTCACCGAGGTGCAGTGTCTGACAAGGATGAAGCTGAACCAAGAAGCTGGCACCGAGTTGCAGTCCAGGTCAATGAGAGTCACAGACTGTCAGTGGAAATCAAGGTAACCACTGCACTAAATCTCTGCAACACTTTTAAGGAACACAACAGAAACTGGACAGGAACAGCTACTGAGCAGCAAACTATTACATTTGCAATGTGACGCAGGAAACATTGGAGCATTAGGAACAGAAGTAGGTCATTCGGCCCCTCGAGATACCTCTGCCATTCAATTAGATCAAGGCTGATCTGCATCTCAACTCCATTTACCTGCCTTTGCTCCATAATCCCTTGATACCCATAACTAACAAAAATCTATCTCTCTTAGTCTTGAAAGCTTCAATTGTCGTAGAATCCACAGCCTTTTGGGGGAGAGAATTCCAGCTTTCTACTACCCTTTGTGTGAAAAAGCGCTTCCTGACTTCACTCCCAAATGACTTAGCTCCGATTTTAAGATTATGCCCCCTTGTTCTTGATTCCCCTGCCAGAGGAAACAGTTTCACTGTATCTACCCTATCAAATCCTTTTAACATTCTAAACACCTCAAAATGATCACCCCTCAATCTCCTATACTCAAGGGAATACAAGCCAAGTTTATGCAACCTGTCCTCATAATTTAACCCACTGAACCCCGGCATAATTCTGGTGGATCGAAGGCCAATGTATCCTTCCTGAGGTAAACGCAGTACTCCAGATGGGATTTGGCCAAGACTCTATACAACTGAAGCATAACTTCCTCCCCTTTGTACTCCACCCCGCTTGAGATAAAGGCCAACTTTCCATCAGCCTTGCCTATTCATTGACATTACCATAGACTGGCAGCAGCATGAGCAAAGTCACCATTCCTTCTACCAGCTCCCCAAAATGTGTGTTGCAATCTGGCTGCCATAGTCGCTACATTACCACTATGACTACGCTTTATTGATGGTGAAGTACTTTGGGACATTCCAAGGACATGAAAGATAGTGTATAAATTAAATAGAAATACAAATTCATTCTTTCTTCAATGCAGGTCGCCAAAAAGGATCATGGGATCAAAGACAGAAGATCAAAGATTGAAGGGTTTCAGTTGCTGTGAGGAGCCTTTGTCTGTGCAATCTGATTTGCTTGCTGCATGACTCTATTTCCAGCCTGGTTGGAAATACTGGTGATTAAAGCAACTTGTTAACTGCTTGAGAAGTGTGAGAATAGGCGTCAGTGCTAAATGGCCAATTTCTGTGAGCGAAGAAAGACTATTTCAACTGTTTAGGGAGTCAGTGATGAGGGGCTAGCAATTTAAAATCATCACCAAAAGATTGTAGAGACAGGTTAGGAGAAATGTCTTCATGCAGGCTTGTTAGATCTTAGAATGCTTTGCCGCAGTGAGTAGTTCAGGCAGGAGCTACATTAAGGGAAATGTAGATAACTATCTGAAGAAAAGTTAGGTACAAAGCTATGGGGATAGATCAGATCAGAGGAATTAATTTTGGATTACTCTAGCACGGAGTCAGCTAATGCATGACAGGCCAAATGGCCTCCTTGTGTGCTATGAACTTCTGTGGCTCTGTGGAGATTATCGATCCTTGTGAGTGTTGAATCTAACAAGAGGAAACCCAGGTGCAATCATCAGTTTGATAGACAGACAAAAGTCATGAACAGAAAAGGATGAACTCATTTCTAAAGGAAGAAATTAAAACTTGATCATGACTTCAATAATTCACTGACTATAAGTAATTACTAGTTGACAAATATCTAATTATTGTGATATTGTCAAATATCAAATGAAGTATAGTCAGGGTACCTGATCAGTAAAAGACAGCTTAATATAGCTCAAAACCAACTGCAATACTTACTTTTTGATTCTTTCACCAAACGATGCTATTTTATCCAGGATATTTTGAACTGTAATAACAATATCTTGAACCATGTGGATCTTGCCTATTAATCCTTTTTTCTCAGAGTCCTAGAACAAATAACAAACATCCTGTCAGAAGGAGAGCAGAACAGATAAAGGAGCTGGTCGGAGGTGATGGGCACACAAATTATTTTTGTCCGCGATGATACTGGCTTCTTTATTCTATCACTATGCATTATAGGGTTAAAAATCAGGTCCATGCATAGAAAATGGCCCAGATAGTCTCAATAAAGTAGCTTCAAAATATAGACGTTGCATCTGGCCAGATGCCCGAGGGAGTGCAGAAGCCATTCCATTCAAATACAAGCATTGACATGAATCAACTGAGCGGCCTGCGGGTGGCACTGTCCAGGGAGAGTATAAATACTCGGGCATGGGCCCAGCTTGCGCAGGACATTCTTAACAGGAACTAGTGAAGGACACAACTAGACCTCCATGTTGTAAAACAGTTGATTAAAGCTTTGTTTAATGCTTAGACCAAGTGCCTAGTAGTTTTCTTAAGTCAAGCATCTTGTGGGTTTTATTTGTATATATGTTTCATTGGCAGCTCTTTTTGAGTTTAAGATAGTGATAGAGTAACAGTGAGAGTGACAGAGACATACAGGTCAGAGTGAGACTCTATGTAACAAATCATCACATATAAGGTTAATATTCAAGGAACTTGGAACTGCCATAAACCTGCATTCTGTCATTGCTTTTGTTCACTTACTGTTTATTAAATCTGTTTGGTAGTTTACAGCATAATACACAGTCCAGTGGTGTATTTATTCTACTGTGTTCCGGAGTCAAAAAAGACCACCTGAGGACATGTGATATGACCAGTAGCCGTAATGAAGGATTTCGATTCGATCCCTGGGCTCGCTACAGATTACTGCACTATTGGGCAGGTAAAGACTCACCCCAGGTCATAGTAAGTGAAGGGTCATCTACTGGAATGGTCTGGGACACTGAACCAGTGAAAAATATCGACAGTAAAAACTGTGTTCCACAGAGGGGGAAGAATGACATGGACATATTGACGTAATAAAACTCACTACACACTTGGTTTGAGTATAAAGCAAGGCTTTAATCAACTTGTTTCAGAACATGGAGGTCCAGTTGTACTTCACTAGTTCCCTGTCTTACAAAATGTCCCTGTAAAGCTGGGGCAGACGCCCGAGTGTTTATACTCCTTGGATGGCGCCACCAGCTGGCCGTCCAGTGTTATTTCACCAGTAGTTTCTTGAAAGATGAGATTTATAACACAAATCACCCCATGATGAGAGCAGTTACTGTTCTTACAGTCAGATTGCCAATAACTGGCAGAATGGGACAAATGTCTGGCCCAGACAATTCTACTCTTCCACCCCCCCCCCACCCAAAAGATTATTTGAAACCAAGAGGCCGTGTGAGGAGATTGGTGATTAATTGTGCAGAATGGATATGGCAGGAGGGTAGCAGCAGGAGACCAGATAGTACTGGCTAACCTCCCGTGGCATTGCCCATGGATAGTTAGGAGCCCAGGGTGGGATGCAAAGGAGACCAGTGCGATCACACATGCCTGGAAACTGGAGGACACATCGCGATCGCTTTTGCACTGCCACCGAGGGGCGAAAAGCAACAGTGAGGAGCATCAAGTTGCAAATGCACGGTGATATGGAAAACATCATGATCCGATGTCCAGCTGAAGGAGTGAAAGGCCAAGAGAAGGGAAGCATATGTGGAAAAGTATTGTTGAAGATATTGGAAGATGGGGTGGGAAGATTTAGGTGCATTTTGTGTTGAATTTACATGGTTAGGTTGGGTGGTGAATCAACTTGACTGCTCAAAGAACTTTCAAACATTTTTTCAATTAGGTGGTTGGTTCCTATTTTTATGTCATAAGAGTCATACGGCACAGAAGGAGGCCATTCGACCCAGCGAGTCCGTGCCGGCTCTCTGTACAGCAGTCCAGTCAGTCCTATTCCCTTGCTCTATCCCCATAGTCCTGCAAGTTTATTTCCCTCAAGTGCCTATACAGTCTCCCTTTGAAAACATTGAGTGTCTCCGCTTCCACCACTTCCGTCGGCAGCGAGTTCCAGGTCCTCACCACTCACTACTTTAAAAAGTTTTTCCTCACATCCCCCCCCGTATCTTTTGCCCAAAACCTTAAATCTGTGTCCCCTAGTCCTTGTACTATCAACTAGTGGGAACAGCCTTTCCCCGTCTAGCCTATCCAAACCCGTCATAATCTTGTACACCTCTATCAAATCACCCCTCAACCTCCTTTGCTCTAATGAAAACAAATCCAGCTTCTCCACCTGTCCTTGTAGCTAAGATCCCTCATCACTGGAACCATTCTGGTAAATCTCCTCTGCACCCTCTCAAGGGACTTCATATCCTTCCTAAAGTGTGGTGACCAGAACTGGACGCAGTACTCTAGTTGTTGCCTAACCAGCGCTTTATAAAGGTTCAGCATAACTTCTCTACTTTTGTACTTAATACCTCTATTTATGAAGCCCAAGATCCCATATGCTTTGCTAACCACTCTCTCAATATGTCCTGCCACCTTCAGGGACCTATGCACATTAACTCCCAGGTCCCTCTGTCCCTGCACACTCTTTAAAACTGTGCCATTAAGTGTATATTGCTTCTCCCAGTTCCTTCTGCCAAAATGCATCACCTCACACTTCTCTGTATTAAATTCCATCTGCCACTTGTCTGCCCATTCTGCTAGCCTTTCTATGTCCTGTTGCAGTCGATTGATATCATTACCACTGTTTGCCACACCCCCAAGTTTGGTGTCATCGGTAAATTTAGAAATTCTACTTTATATTCCAATATCCAGGTCATTTATATATATCAAAACAAGCAGTGGCCCCAGCACTGACCCTTGGGGAACACTACTGTCTACCATCCTCCAGTTTGAAAATCAGCCATTTACCACAACTCACTGTTTTCTGTTCTTAAGCCAATTCCTTATCCAAGCTGCCACTGACCCACCTATTCCATGAGCCTCAATTTCATTAACCAGCCTTCTATGTGGTACTTTGTCAAACACCTTCCTAAAATCCATTTAGACAACATCTATTGCATTCACTTCATCAATCCTCTCTGTTACTTCATCAAAAAATTCAATTAGATTAGTCAAACACAATCTGCCTTTTACAAATCCGTGTTGGCTCTCTTTAATTAGCTTAAACCTCTCCAAGTGCCTGTTAATTTTTTCCTTGATTATTGTTTCTAAAACTTTACCCACCACTGATGTTAAACTGTAGCTTGTAGTTACTAGGATTGTCCTTATACCCTTTCTTGAACAATGGTGTCACATTTGCCACTTTTCAATCCTCAGGCGCCTCCCCTGCATCTAGGGAGGATTGGAAAATTAAGGCAAGCCCTTCTGCTCTCTCCTCCCCCAATTCCTTTAGCAACCTGGGATGCAAGCCGTCTGGACCAGGTGTCTTGTCCACTCTAAGCATACCCAGCCTTTCTAGTACATCCTATGTATCAATTTTCACCCCTTCCATTGCTTCTACCTTTTCCACTTCTACCGAAATTTTGTCAGCATCCGCCTCCTTAGTAAACACCGATACAAAGTACTCTGAGTATTCTAGCCTTGCCATGCGCCTCTAAGCATATATCACCTTTTTCTCTAATAGGCCCCACCCCGCCTATTACTACCCGCTTACTTATGTTAATCGCCATTCTACTCTTATATTTTCCCTTTGCCAATCTTATTTTCATCCTCATTTCCCCTCTCAACTTATTGCATTTGGTCTGGTTCACCCTTGAAGAATTCACCTGACATGCATCATACACCCTCTTTTTTTGTTTCATCATCTTCTCTATCTCCCTCGTCGTCCAAGGAGCCCTTGCTTTGGTTCTCTTACCCTTCCCTCTTGTTGGAATGTACCTAGCCTGTACTTGGAACATCTCCTCCTTAAAGATCACCCATTGTTCCGTGACAGTTTTTCCTAATGTGTGAGAATTATTTGAGATAGCGAAGTGCACTGGTTTCTGTGAGTATGGTTGCTTTCTCATAAATTGAAATTAGAATCAGATTGCTTCATGCAAAATGTTGGCATCTGACATTTTCCCACAGTGCATGGACAGGTCAGACACTTTTCTACTCCCTACAGACACTTTCCCACTCCCTGCAGCCCTACAGACACATTCCCCATTCCCTATGGATGGGTCAGACATTTTCCCCACTCTCTATAGACATAGTGGATATGTATCAGCTACAAAATGTTTAATTAGATAGTAATATAACTTTAAAGTTAGCCAGGTGAATAGAACCAGAGGACATAAATTCAATTATTGAAATCTAAATTAAAGTAGATGCTGTATTACAAAGAACTTCTTTACACAAAGGGAGATAAATACGCTGCTGTTAATGGAGACAAAACATTGGGGACATTCAAAATGGATGCTATAATGGAAGAATTAGGATACAAAAGGGATGTGCTTTGATGGGTCAAATGGCTTTTTTTCATCTTTGCCTTTTCTGCTGATAGGAATGAGGTAAAACTCGAGAAGATAAAGCAGTAATAGCAACAAGTTCTAGGCATATTGATAAGTCACCACGCTGTCTTGAACTGACATGAATATGGACATTCTTTCATCATTCCATCAAGTTTTCCAAAACACAAATCTGTCTTGCAAGCTAAAAATGTGGTTGGGTGCTGATGCCTTCTATCCTGTGCAGCATCAGGTGACTGCGGAGAAGGTTGGTGTTGTTATTGGTGCTGCTAATGTGCCTGGTACTGCTGGTGTTGGGGTTGATCGTGGTCAGTTTCTGAGGACCAAGGTGAGACAGTATAAATGGTACCCATGTTAATGGAATAGATGGCAGGTGAAGTTGAGATGCCAGAAGCAATCTGTCAATGGTGAGAGAGGTTGTTCCAATGAGGTGACACTGGATGGAAAGTTTGCTCCAAACACTTGCAGGCTGCATAAAGCTCAATCTGAGTTCCAAATGGAGTAAGTAACAGCTTCTGCGCTTGGAAAGTGAGCAGTTGTGAGGTGGGAGCTTTTATAGTACATTTCAAGCTGTCAACTAAAAAGCTGATACAATGGCCATTCAACTCCCGCCTCAGGCTAATAGGCGTGGTCCACGAGCAGCATGGACTCCATGGGCAAGCAGTTAAAGTTAAAAGGTAAGGTTAAAAACCATTATTAAGGGTCTGTCAACAAGCCAGTAATTGATTTAATTGGGCCGCCCGCCTCTGCAGGTCGAGTCTGATCCGTGTTCACAGATGCGCCATTGGGAAAGGCGCGTTGCGGTGGGATGACAGCGGGTTCTAGACGCGTTGTCAAAAAAAAAATCAAATTTCCCACCTGACCCGCCACCGATTGTGTCCGCTGACCTGTCGGAAAATTCCAGCCATAGATTTTACAGCACAGAAACAAGCCATTCGGTCCAACTGGTCTAAGCCAGTGTTTATGCTCCACACAAGGCTCCTCCCACCCCTCGTCCTCTAAACCTATCAGGATAACCTTCTACTCCTTTCTCCCTCCCTGTGTTCAGCTAGCTTCGCCTTAAATGTATCTATGCAATTCGCCTCAGCGACTAATGATTATTAATATAATAACAACTGAAAAATCTTAATAGCCATGTGTGCACTTTGTGTCAGTTTGGAATTGTTTGCTCTGATTCAGTTAAGCCAATGCAGTTTGATCTCCTCAGTCTGGCCATGACGAGCTGCTGGGTATCAGATGAAGCCACAGATGAAAGTCAGCCTGCCATTTGCCAAGACTGAGAATGGGAAGCTTGCTGTTCGCGCGGTGGAGTCGAGTAACGCTTCCCACAAACCTCCAGGACAAGTTTACACTTGCAGTTGCAGGTGCAAAGTACAACTGAGAGCAGAAGGCGAGACTCCTGCTGGGTTTATTCTCACTTTCTGATCGAACAGCACAACAAGATGAAAACACTACTTTACAGCACAGCGCATGGCTGATTCAGTGCACAGATTTCAGACTGGAATCATTGTGAGCGTAAACGTCACTGTACCCGACATTGTAGCAAAACACGAGGAGCAGAACATTGCTGCATATCTCAGGCTTTCTTTACATCTCCACTTTGAATGAATGCCGCTCTGTTTTAAGCCAAACTGTTTGCTATCTCTAGAACAAAAATTGACACCAAATCTATGGAAGATTTTGGCTTCCTGCTCTAATTCCATTTTATTGGCAGGTTATGAATTTATCTGCATGCGCTGTTTGTAAATAACAGATTTTCTATTTTGCCGCTTTCCATCCTACTTTTAAAGTTAAACTCGATTTGAAGCACTGTGGAAACACAGTGGCCCAAAGCCGCAAAACTTCTCCCTCACCAAGGTCCCAATCTTTATTGTACCACCAATTGGAGACGGGGGGGAGAAATTGGGTGGAGCCACAAACGAGGCGCCAAGCTCGCCTGGGCGCCAGATTTTGCGCTGCGATCGGAGCAGTAGCGATCGCCGGAAATTCAGCTTGAGAGCCCCAAGAGGGACACGGGGCGAGGCTCGAGGCGCTCCGCGTCCCTCTTAGGGCGCTGAAACTGAATATCGCAGCGCAACGTGCCGCAGCGCCACACGCTGCGGCACGGCGCGCTGCGGTACTGCAGGCCTTCCTCCCATTCTTAAGGGGGAGGGGCCTGCACCAGCGCGATGAGCGATCGCGAGTGCCGGCAAAAGAGCCCGGCACTGAGGAGAAGTGCCGGGCTCTCGGGAAACAGCCGGCAATGCCGTGGGGGGAGAACAGGAGACCGGGGATGGAGGTGCTGGCAGGCGGCTGCCGAAAAAAACGGCCGCCCCGCACCTCCACCTTAATTTGCGCCACTGCCGCCACAGGTAGGCCCCGTGAACTGGGCGCGATTAGCGAGTGGCGCTACAGAGGCGGTCGCTGCCAAATATCACGATCGGGGCGGTAGCAGGGCGCTGCGCACACCGATAACGTCATCGGAGGCGCCGCAGCGCAACAGGCTAACGCCGCCATTAGCGCCCCAGCTAAATATTGTGGGAGGCGTGGCCAATGGCGCTAAAGCCACTGAGTGGCCTCTTTAGGCGCTAACTGGTGGCGCAGCCCACCGAATTTCTCCCCCAGGGTATTCTCCCATAGGGAGGGCTGAGACAGTGCTAGACTGCTCTTTATGCCTTAAAGCAGCCATTGGAAAAGCATTGTTATGTCCAATATATTGGTAATGTTGCTTTAAGGATTTTCTGGGATCATTGGATCCCGTCTACCGCTTAAATCAGTGTGCTTAAATACAGAACCAGAGAGAACTGGACCGAACCAGTTCGGTAGAGCGTAGTGAACGGCTTAAGAGTAAAAAATCCCACCTCCGCAATTTGCAACCCCTGTGTTACAACTTTATTAGTATGTCTCTGTAAAGAATACAGACAGAGATATTACAAGCAAGGGCTTAACAGGGTAGATGCTGGGAGGGTGTTTCCCCTGGCCTGGGAGTCTGGAGCTAGGAGTCACAGTCTCAGGATAAGGGGTCAGCCATTTAGGACTGAGATGAGGAGAAATTTCTTCACTCAGAGGGTGGTGAATCTTTGGAATTCTCTGCCCCAGAGGGCTGTGGATTCTCAGTTGTTGAGTATATTCACGGCAGAGATCGATAGATTTTTCGATACTAAGGGATATGGGGATAGTGCGGGAAGGTGGAGTTGAGGTCAAAGATCAGCCATGATCTTATAGAATGGCGCAGCAGGCTCGAAGGGCCGAGTGGCCTACTCTGCCTCCTATTTCTTATGTTCTTATGTTCTAAGCACAAAGTGTGGGACACTTGCTCAGCCCATCAGGGAATGGTGAAGAGAAGGATAAAATATAGATTTAAAGTCGGAAGAGAAATTCTGCTCCAATGAAAAACAGTAATTCAGCTGTAGATTTTTTTCCAATATAGCTCATAGACCAATCATAAATGCATACAATAACTACTTAAATGATGGTAAACTTCAAATGTGTCACGTGGCAGGTTTTGCTACACTGGTCATTGCATTGTTAAAACAATCACTGCCATGGTGAGCCCCTGAGAAATGTGTGTTTTGGCGTTCCTTATTGTCTTGAGATCAGCTGAACAGAAACTCAGTTTTATTTCCCCCTGCCCTGCCCTGTTGTACTAAAGCCTATTATAGCACTCCAGCTGCTTCTACAAGCTGAGATGGACTACCTGAGCACAGACTGCAGATTGAACCTGGGTCCTGTATGGTCACTACCATAACATAAGAACATAAGAATTAGGAGCAGGAGTAGGCCATATGGCCACTCAAGCCTGCTCCACCATTTAATAAGATCATGGCTGATCTTCTCCCTCAACTCCATTTTCCTGTCCAAAAATCTATCGATCTCGGCCTTGAATATATTCAACGACTCAGCATCCACAGCCCTCTGGGGTAGAGAATTCTAAAGACTCACAACCTTCTGAGTGAAGAAATTCTTCCTCATTATTGCCCACTCATTTAACCTGTCTATATCCCTTTGCAGGCTCTTTGTGTCTTCCTCACAGCTTACTTTCCCACCTAACTTTGTATCGTCAGCAAACTTGGATATGTTGCACCCGGTCCCTTCATCTAAGTCATTAATACAGATTGTAAATAGCTGAGGCACTGATCCTTGCGACGTCCCATTGGTTACAGCCTGCCAACCGGAAAATGACCCGTTTATCCCTACTCTCTGATTTCTGTCAGTTAATCCTCGGAGTCCACATCACGGAAGACCTCTCCTGGTCCCTCAATACCTCCTCTCTGGTGAAGAAGGCCCAGCAGCGCCTATATTTCCTAAGGAGGCTGAAGGGATGTAACCTGTCACCCCTGATCCTCTCTAACTTTTACCGCTGCACAATAGAGAGCATCCTGACGAACTGTATCACAGTATGGTATGGCAGCTGTAGCTACTATGACCGGAAAGCCCTGCAGCGGGTAGTCAAAACTGCCCAACGCATTACCGGCACCCGGCTACCGAACATAGAGCACATATACCAGAAACGCTGTTTATGGAGGTCATGGACCATCATCAAAGACCCTACCCACCCCAGCCACAGTCTGTTCGCCCTCCTGCCATCTGGGAGACGCTACAGATGCATTCGCACCCGAACGACCAGATTTAGGAACAGCTTCTTTCCCAGGGCTGTCATCCTACTGAACGCCACAAATAAACTCTAAAGCCTGCACATCTGCCAATGCACTTTCACAGAAATCACAGAATCACAGAAACCCCACAGTGCAGATAGAGGCCATTTCGGCCCATCGAGCCTGCACCGACACATATCCCACCCGATCCCCGTAACCCCTACACCAACACATATCCCACCCTATCCCCGTAACCCCACGTATTTAATCCCCCTAACACTAAGGGTCAATTTATCATAGTCAATCAACCTAACCCGCACATCTTTGGACTGTGGGAGGAAACCGGAGCACCCGGAGGAAACCCACGCAAACACGGGGAGAATGTGCAAACTCCACACAGACAGTCGCCCGAGGCCGGATTCGAACCCGAGTCCCTGGCGCTGTGAGGCAACAGTGCTAACCACTATGCCACCGTGCTGCCCCTTTATTATGGTTATGTTTATGTTAATGTATTACAAGCCAAATGAATGTTGAATGTTTAAATGTCTTAATCTAAATGTACACTCTCGGGAGCCGCAAGCCTACATTTCGTTGTACTGCACTTGTGCACTAACAATGACAATAAAGTTGATTATTATTATTATTATTATGCTGATATATTACCCACAACCCCATGAGCCCTTATCTTGTGTAGCAATCTTTTATGTGGCATTTATCGAATGCCTTTTGGAATTCCAAATATACTACATCCACTGGCTCCCCTTTATCTACCCTGCTAGTTACATCCTCAAAAAACTCTAATAAATTTGTTAAACATGATTTCCCTTTCATAAAACCATGTTGACTCTGCCTAATCATACTATGTTTTTCTAAGTGCCCTGTTACCACTTCCTTAACAATGGATTCCAGCATTTTCCTGACGACTGATGTCAGGCTAACTGGCCTGTAGTTCCCGGTTTTCTCTCTCTCCCTCCTTTCTTGAATAGTGGGGTTACATTTGCTATCTTCTAATCCATTGGGACTATTCCAGAATCTAGGGAATTTTGGAAGATCACAACCAGTGCATCCACTATCTTTGCAGCCACCTCTTTTAGAACCCTAGGATGTAGGCCAGCAGGACCAGGGGATTTGTCAGCTTTAAGCCCCATTCGTTTCTCAAGTACATTTGCCTACTGATATTAATTACTTTAAGTTCCTCACTCTTATTAGCCCCTTGGTCCCCCACCATTTTTGGTATGCTTCTTGTGTCTTCTACTGTGAAGGCAGATACAAAATATTTATTTAAAGTCTCTGCCATTTCCTTATTCCCCATTATAATTTCACCTGTTTCTACCTCTAAGGGACCAACGCTTATTTTTGCTACTCTCTTCCTTTTTACATACTTATAGAAGCTCCTACAATCTGCTTTTATATTTCTTGCTAGTTTACTCTCATATTCTACTTTCTCCCTTTTTATACATTTTTTGGTCATCCCTTGCTGGTTTCTAAAGTACTCCCAATCCTCAGACTTACTACTATTCTTTGCAACATTATAAGCCTCTCCTTTTAATCTAATACTATCCTTAACTTCTTTAGTTAGCCACGGATGGATTACTTTTCCCATGGAGTTTTTATTTCTTAATGGATTGTATATTCGTTGAGAATTTTGGAATATTTCTTTAAATATTTGTCACTGCTTATCTGCCGTCATACCTTTTAATCTAATTTCCCAATCTACCTTAGCTAACTCGCCCATCATACCTATGTAATTGGCTTTATTTAAGTTTAAGACTCTCGTTTCTGACTGAAGTATTTCACTCTCAAACTCACTGTGAAATTTTATCATATTATGATCACTCTTCCCCAGAGGATCCTTTACTATGTGATTACTAATTAACCCTGTCTCATTACACAATACAAGGTCTAAAATAGCCTGTTCCCTGGTTGGTTCCATGATGTATTGTTCTAGGAAACTGTCTTGAATGCATTCTATGAACTCATCCTCCACTCTACTAAAGCACAGCACATATTTTTATTAATTCACTCTCAGGATGTGGACGTCACTGGCAAGGCCAGCATTTATTGCCCATCCTTAGTTGCCCTTGAGTAGAAGGTGGTGAGCTATGTTCTTGAACCGTTGCAGTCCTTGTGGTGAAGGTACTCCCACAGTGCTGTTAGGTAGGGAATTGCAGGATTTTGTCCCAGCAACGATGAAGGAATGGAGATATACGTCCAAGTCAGGATGGTATATGACTTGGAGGAGAACTTGGGGGTGATGGTATTCCCATGCGTCTGCTGCCCCTGTCCTTCTAGATTTGGGAGGTGCTGTCGAAGAAGCAATTTACTAATCTACCAATTTAAGTACCAAGCCATCAAGGGAGCTAGCAGCACAATGTTTTTGCAGAAGCAAACAGACAATGTGATTATTATTTGAATAATCTAGGTATTGCAACACTCATGGCCAATCATGTTTGTGTTAGTGATTTCACAATGATTGAAAGTGACACACACATCAAACAGCTTCAGAGACTGGCTTGTACCTTTCATGCAATTTTACAATAATCATTAGGACAGTGAAAGATTTTCAATTTTCTAAATATTCAGCCTTCTCTTGTGGAATATTTGCCATCCCTGACATAGTCCACAGAGTTTGCTGGTGTTTCTTTACAGATTGCAGCAAAGCTTCCACCTGAACCCCAAAGATGCTTTTCTCATTGAAGTGGTACTGATGTAACACTCCAGTAACGAACGCCATGTGTAACTAAGCTAGCACATAACACCAATGGGCATGGTTTTGACTTCTGAGTTAATTGTATGATCTTCAATAGGTCCTATAGGGGTCAAGTCCAGTCCAACCATGGCTTGAGAAAACACTGCTCTGTGGTGCATAGGCCCTGCCCAATGAGCTTGATGGCTACCCATGCAGATCTGATTGGATCCTTGAATTTGCAGATAGAATCCAAATGCTTAGATCTACATTGAGATTAGACTCTTGCGTGGAAGATTTTCCAAAGTAGGTCAGTTCTTAGGGGACCACTGAAAAATCCAAAATCAATGCATTATATAAGGATTCTGCTGAGGCTTGGCTTAGTTTATAGCCCTGGTCAACTTGCAGCACTGAGTTTGGCAATATCCATATATCCTACCCAGACGTTGTCACCTAGGAGATACCAGCAGCACAAATATTGGCAGCGTGACAGATTAGGCTTTACAGGAAATCTGAAGAAAAAGCTGTACCTTAGTGTTTGGTATCTCTGGAGGTAAGCTGTTAAGAACCTGAGTTGCTTTCTAACTAAAGAATTCTGTAAACTTAGGATTCCATTCCAAGACAACCTTTGTCAATAAATCATCTGTGTTCCTTCTCTGTGCTCTGTACCGAGGGAGCCCTACACTCATTCAGTGGGAGTAATACATGACTAATTTGGAATAAAAGGCACAGGTTACCCTTCTACAGGGGAAATCATCTGCTTAATAGATTGAACTGTGATATTGATGGATGTGCCTGGCAAATCATTCTTATTATGTAAGGACCAATACATTGGTAGGGAAGAATCTTGGATAATGTCATTGGATGCTCTCAGAGGCAGAAGGATTGTGTGTGGAAGCCATACTAAGTCAAAAGGATTGGTTGGCTTAACAACACACAGCAACAGGGTAGGAACCTATATAAACTACATGATAAACAGCGAGGGGCTATTGGTAATTGGCTGCAGACCAAAATCAGGATCAGAATAGATTTTTTAGACCCAGATACCCCAGAAAAGATAGGACAAAAAGAGAAGTTGCATTTACATAGTGCTTTTCATGACCTCAGGACATACAGCAGTGCTTTACAACCAATTAAATACTTTTGAAGTATAGTCATTGTTGTAATGTAGGCAAACACAGCAAGGTCCCACAAACAACAAAGAGATAAGTGGCCAGATAATTTATTTTAGTGATGTTGGTTGAGGGATAAATGTTGGCCAGGACACTGGGAGAACTCCCTTGCTCTTTTTCAGAAGCATGGCAGATGCAATATAACGTGGATAAATGCGAGGTTATCCACTTTGGTGTCAAAAACAGGAAGGCAGATTATTATCTGAATGGCAATAGATTGGGAGAAGGGGAAGTGCAACGAGACCTGGGTGTCCTTGTGCACCAGTCGCTGAAGGTAAGCATGCAGGTGCAGCAGGCGGTTAAGAAGGCAAATGGTATGTTGGCCTTCGTAGCGAGAGGGTTTGAGTACAGGAACAAGGATGTCTTGCTGCAATTGTATAGGGCCTTGGTGAGACCACATCTTGAGTATTGTGTGCAGTTTTGTTCGCCTTATCTGAGGAAGGATGTTCTTGCCATGGAGGGAGTTCAACGAAGATTCACCAGGCTGATATCTGGGATGACAGGAATGACGTATGAGGAAAGATTGGGTCAATTGGGCTTATACTCGCTGGAGTTTAGAAGAATGAGAGGGGATCTCATTGAAACTTATAAAATTCTGACAGGACTGGACAGATTAGATGCAGGAAGGATGTTCCCGATGGTGGGGGAGTCCAGAACCAGGGGTCACAGTCTAAGGATAAGGGGTAAGCCATTTAGGACAGAAATGAGGAGGAATTTCTTCACCCAGAGAGTGGTGAACCTGTGGAATTCTCTACCACAGAAGGCAGTGGAGGCCAATTCATTAAATATATTCAAGAAGTAGTTGGATATATTTCTTAAGGCTAAAGGGATCAAGGGATATGGGGAGAAAGCAGGGACAGGGTACTGAATGTGGATGATCAGCCATGATCGCATTGAATGGCGGAGCAGGCTCGAGGAGCCGAATGGCCTACTCCTGCTCCTATCTTCTATGTTTCTATGTTTCATACCATGAGATTCTTTATGTCCACCTGAGAGGGCAAATCGGACCTTGGTGTAACGTCTCATCTGAAAGATGCCACCTCCAACTGAAGTGTCCGCCTAGATTACGCACTCAAGTTTCTAAAGTGGAGCTTGAGCCCATGGGTTTCTAACTCAAGAGATGAGAGTGCTATCACTGAGCCAAGGCTGACTCTTACAAATCGGAGGGGACCACTGTCACTAGGCTTCAAAAAAGCTGTGGTACCTTGCCGTGAGGGATCCAGCCTGAGATGGAGAAGCCACTTTCCCACTGGAGGGACGTTTTTGACCAACTCTAACTTTGGTGAAGACTTCAATTGATGACTCTAGGTCACCTCGAGACCTGGAAATGGCAGTAGGAACGCAAAAAAAAAATCTCTTCAGGAGCTTCCCTGTGGAAATCCACATCTTGCAAAAATGAAATTGATTGGAGGATGGCATTAGGGTAGATGTGAAAAGCGAGGAGGCAGTTAGTGCACGGGCAACAAGGTCCCAGACTGTGCTGGCATGGGGAGAATGAGCAAGGCGCCCAGCAGGGAGGTTTTAGTATTAATTGTTAGCACCAGCTTGACAGCTAAGGAGAAAGTGCCACCACAGAGTTGGTACTCACGATGTGGCGAGCAGACAGAGCTTGCAGTGTCAGGCCACAAACAGATAACTCATGCACTCCATTCTTGGTAAAAATGAGCAGTATTAATACACATTTAGGTTTGTCGCAGCAGTTTCTTTGAAGAGCATTGAAGAGTTCTGTCCTTGCTAAAAGATAATGCCCATTCATCTCTAAAAACAGACTATCACAATGTTGAAACCCTTTGACAAGGGTTAAAGAGGCAATCCTGTCAGTTTCGCGGATGGCCAGTTTCACTTCCCTTCCTTCTTTTATTTGAGCCCTGAAGGGTGAAGCAACAGGATAGTTTGACGATCCATGTGCGGAGGTAGCCTTCTCCACCCCTCCTGCAATGACGTCCACAATCCGAGGTCACTGAATGCCATCAGACAGTGAAAAAATATGAAAAAAAAGCCGTCTGCCTCATATGGGTGGCAGGAACAGTAATCTTGTGGCAATAATGAGGTTAGGCCATCACTCTTACATAGAATTATTTCGAATTTACAGCACAGAAATAGGCCATTCAGTCCAAGTGGTCTATGCCGGTGTTTATGCTCCACATGAGCCTCCTCCCATTGCACTCCATCTAACCCTTTCTACATCTTGACATGCTTTTTCGCTGAAGCAGCCTTGGAGGTAATAAAGATTCTTAGAATATTAATTAAAGTATTCATTGGGCTCTGGCTTGTTGTTCTGCCCCATTAAAGCACTTTCTATATTCCCAAACTCTCTGTCTCAGTTGTTCAGGGATCCCAAATCTTCCCGTCGCCCCTCTTCTGCCATTTATGGCCCATTTATTATTACTGAGCTGGTCATGGCAAAGCAAAGATAACTGGCAATGCCTGACCTATGACTACTGTCCCTGCCTCCAGCCCATTAACTTGCGGTTTAGATGCGATGACATTGTACATGCAAAGGACAGCTACAAGGTGGCCAAATTTGGAATGTATTTTAAATACAAATATGCTCTTTAAAATTATAATTTCCCAAAGAAAATACCTATAGATGGTGACTGCTTCTCTACCATAAATATTTTGCGTAAGCAAATACCTGTAATATGTTATGCAGCGCAGATTAAGAAAAGAACTTGCATTTATAGAACGCCTTTCACGACTTCAGGACATCCCATAGCACTTTACAGCCAATGAAGTACTTTCCAAGTGTAGTCACCGTTAGAATGTAGGAAATGCAGCAGCCAATTTGCACACAGCTCGGTCCTACAAAAAGCAATCAGATAACGACTAGATTTGTTTTAGTGACACTGGTTGAGAGATAAATTTTGGCCAGTATACAGGGAGAACTCTTGTTCAGTTCTTTGAAATAGTGCCATGGGATCTTTTACGTCCACCTGAGAGGGCAAATAGGACCTCGGTCTAATGTCTATTCTAAAAGGCAACACCACCTGATAGTGCAGCACTCCCTCAGTACTGCACTGGAGTGTCGGTCTGGATTATGTGCTCAAGTCTCTGGAGAAGGACTTGACCCCACGACCTTCTGACTCAGAGGCGTGAGCGTCACCACTGAGCCTTTAGAATAAACTTCAAGAAGACCAAAGCCACATTAAGGATATCTTTTAAAATAATCCAACTATCCACTGAGATCATTGCGGTTCAGATAAAAGTAGTTGTCACAATGTCAAGGCGATGCATGCGGAGAAGGCAGGGGGACGTGGAAGCAAGGAGACAGCATTGCCACCTGGAAGTCATGTTCAGGTTGTGATCGTTGCCTCAGGATTCTACGGAACTACAGTTACAGAGCAGAGATCTGACTCCCCTCCCTCCCTCAGTTGACAGCGACCATGGTCGCAGATCTTCACTGTCACCCCCCTTACTGCTCTCCCTAAACTATGGGAGAACACGAGTATAGATCTATCTACCTTCTACTGACAAGGATGCATGTCCCTCTTCAGTACACCTGGAGAAAGATCACTTCCATGGTACAGCAAAGAGGAATTGGGGCGAGCAAATTATTGGACAGGTCTCTGCTCCATAAGGTTGCCCTGTGCAACCCCCAAGGGCGGTATTGGGCCTGCTCCTGGGAGTATACACAGAACTAGCATAAGCATTCAGCGGAGGCAGGAGGGGGCATTCCCAGCCTCCCACCTCACTCTCCTCCTCGTTGTCCCATTGAACACCCAAGCAGAGACTCATTGAGGCTTCTGCCAGGACCCCCGGGGAATGTAGGGCCTGTGGGGGGGGGGGGTCCAGGAGCAGCTCTAGATTGATGAGGCAAGTACCATTTTACTGGTTTCCATGCCCCCACCGGGATTATAAGGCCATAATACTGGCATCGGGAGCACAGGCCTGCAGCTGCACTCCTGTTTCTACCCTCAGATCTCAACACATGTGGACCAGGTCAAGGAAAATTGGATGCACCTCTTCTCTTACAGGAGCAGCCCACCTCCAATATTCTGTGCTTATCATGCACCCATCAGGGGCCAAGAGCAAAGTCTACCCTCTTGAGATCAGATCTGCCCCCACCAGACCCACAGAACACTGGCATTCATCTCCCTCTGATGGGAAGGTATTTGCCCCCTCAATCTTTTCCCAGGGCTCCTGTGTACCAAAACCCGTCAGATTGGATATATACTCAACAGTTTCAATATGGAGTAAGCTAAAATATATTTTCTGGTCATAAAGTCTGTGGTGGCATTGTTTAATCTTAGATTCGTCTTCATAAAGTCAATGTGTACTTTTACATGAAATCTACAAGTTATGCAATGATTTTCAGGAAGCTAACCCAGCTCTGACCTTGCAAATAAGTATTTTAATTGGTTCTCCAAATCATTTGCTACTCAGATAACGTACTGGATTATAAAACAGCATATAATTCTTACCAGTTAAAAGACATAAACAGTCTGCTTTCTAAGTGTTCCTTAACCAATGGTTTAAATTCAAATAATCAGACAGTAAACATATGCCTTGTTTTGTTTTCATTTTAGCAAACACGAATCATAAAACAACCTGTTAGGTAAAAGACAAATACTAAAACAAGACAGTTGAGTTACAGCCTCGTGTGCCCTATACCGTTTGCCTTGACACCTACAAAGATTTGAAAGAACAAAAAAAAACATAATTACAGTACTCAGTTTAATCTCACTAAATTCTGGTCTATAAACTAGCCCTGATCTTGGTTACTATGCACAAGCAGCACACTGTTGTTCAGCTTTCTCCTACTTAGTAAAATTATTCTATCATAATCAGTCAGGACAAAATGGCAATTTTGGAAGCTTACAGCTCAGCAGGAGGCCATTCAGCCCATTATGTCTGTACTAGCTCTTTGCATAAGAACATAAGAAGTAGGAGCAGGAGTAGGCCATACGGCCCCTCGGGCCTGCTCCGCCATTCAATAGGATCATGGCTGATCCGAACCTAGACTCACGTCCACTTCCCTGCCCGCTCCCCGTAACCCCTAATTCCCTTATCAGCTAGGAAACTGTCTATCTCCGTTTTAAATTTATTTAATGTCGCAGCTTCCACAGCTCTCTGAGGTAGCAAATTCCATAGATTTACTACCCTCTGAGTGAAGAACTTTCTCCTCATCTCAGTTTTGAAAGGGCAGCCCCTTATTCTAAGATTGTGCCCCCTAGTTCTAGTCTCACCCATCAGTGGAAACATCCTCCCCGCATCCACCCGATCAAGCCCCCTCACAATCTTATATGTTTCGATAAGATCGCCTCTCATTCTTCTGAATTCCAATGAGTAGAGGCCCAACCTACTCAACCTTTCCTCATAAGTCAACCCCCTCATCTCCGGAATCAACCGAGTGAACCTTCTCTGAACTGCCTCGAGAGCAAGTATATCTTTTCTTAAATATGGAAACCAAAACTGTACGCAATATTCCAGGTGTGGCCTCACCAGTACCCTGTATAACTGCAGCAAGACTTCCCTGCTTTTGTACTCCATCCCCCTTGCAATAAAAGCCAAGATTCCATTGGCCTTCCTGATCACCTGCTGTACCTGCATACTAACCTTCTGTGTTTCATGCACCAGGACCGCCAGATCCCTTTGTACTGTAGCACTTTGCAGTTTCTCTCCATTTAGATAATAACTTGCTCTTTGATTTTTTCTGCCGAAATGCATAACCTCACACTTTCCAACAATATATTCCATCTGCCAAATTTCTGCCCACTCACTTAGCCTGCCTATGTCCTTTTGCAGGTTTTTTACGTCCTCCTCAATCACTGCTTTCCCTCCCATCTTTGTATCGTCGGCAAACTTGGATATGTTGCACTCGGTCCCTTCCTCCAAATCGTTAATATAGATTGTAAAGAGTTGGGGTCCCAGCACTGACCCCTGCGGAACACCACTAGTTACTGATTGCCAACCCGAGAATGAGCCATTTATCCTTTGTTGGAACAATCCAAAAACAATCCCATTCCCTGGCTCTTTTCCCACATCCTTGTACCTTCCTCTGTTGGCGCACAAGGGTGAGGGTTTCCATCATCTATGAACTATAAAGGCTGGGCATGCATTGATTGACATATAAAATAGTGGTCAGCGGTGTGTTTTGGGGGGAAAGTCTGGAGTCTGTTGCTGGAGGTCTGGATCATCAGTCAGCAACAGTCTGAAACAGTCGACAACCGAAGCTCAAGGTGGCAGCAATGGACAGAGAAGCCAAGGATATGGTAAAAGATCGGTCACAGTGCGAGTTCAGAGGCATCAATGATGGGGCCTATAGTTAAGTTAGAATTCCTGAGCTATGTTGGATATTATTAAGCAAGTGCTTTTACACGGTGGTAGCATGGTAACTATTATTTTATTGTAGCTTAGTTTAAGCCTGGCTCAGATCAAATCATCTGGAAACATTGGGGGAGAAATTCGGTGGGCTGCGCCACCAGTTAGCGCCTAAAGAGGGCACTCAGTGGCTTTAGCGCCGCTGGCCACACCTCCCGCGATTTTTAGCTGGGGCGCTAATGGCAGCATTAGCATGTTGCGCTGCGCCGCCACCGATGACATCATCGGTGTGCGCAGCGCCCCCCTACCGCCCCGATCGCAATATTTGGCAGCGACCGCCTCTGCAGTGCCGCTCGCTAATCGCGCCCGGTTCACGGGGCCTACCTGTGGCGGCAGTGGCACAAATTAAGGTGGAGGTGCGGGGCGGCCGTTTTTTTTCGGCAGCCGCCTGCCAGCACCTCCGTCCCCGGCCTCCTGTTCTTCCCCCGCGGCATTGCCGGATGTTTTCCAAGAGCCCGGCACTTCTCCTCGGTGCCGGGCTCTTTTGCCGGCACTCGTGATCACTCATCGCGCTGGTGCAGGCCCCTCCCCCTTAAGAATGGGAGGAAGGCCTGCATTACCGCAGCGCGCCGTGCCGCAGCGTGTGGCGCTGTGGCACGTTGCGCTGCAATATTCTGTTTCAGCGCCCTAAGAGGGAAGCGGAGCGCCTCGAGCCTCGCCCCGTGTCCCTCTTGGGGCGCTCAAGCTGAATTTCCGGCGATCGCTGCTGCTCCGATCGCAGCGCAAAATCTGGCGCCCAGGCGAGCTTGGCGCCCCATTTGCGGCTCAACCCAATTTCTCCCCCATTGACTCTCACCTGGTTTGTTTATATCCAATTTAGTACCACCTTTGAACAACACTTTGATAGGACTTCCCAGCCCTGCAATCTCTTCCATTGAGAAGAACAAGAGCAGCAATGTCGCTGGAACACCATCAGCACCAAGTTACCCTGCAAGTTAGACACCATCCTGACTTGGATATATATCACTATTCCTTCATCGTCACTGGGTCAATATCCTGGAATTTCCTACCTAACACCATTGTGAGAGGGCCATCACCACAGGGATTACAGCAGTTCAAGAAGGCGGCCCACCACCACCTTCTCACAGGCAACCAGGGATGGGAAATAAATGCCGGCCTTGCCAGCGACGCCCACATCTCAAGATCAACTTTTTTTTTTAAAAGTCGGTGTTGTAAGAAATCATGATGATTAGATTTTTACACAGTTTTTAAATCACATTACTGGGGAGATCAAAAATATGTAAGAGATGACAACATTGTTAAAGTGAGATATACAATGTTACAATGGGTAAAATGAGGCCTCTCAAAGCCTCCTTGAAAAAGTGCAACATCCCCACCGACACCTGGGAATCCCTGGCCCACGACCGCACAAAGTGGAGGAGAAGCATCCGGGAAGGTGCCGAACACCTCGAGTCTCTTCGCCGGGACAAACGGAAGCCAAGCGCAAACAGCGGAAGGAGCGCACGTCAACCCAAGCACCCCACCCACCCGCCCCTTCAACCACCGTCTGCCCCACCTGTGACAGAGTCTGTAGGTCCCGCACTAGACTCATCAGTCACCTGAGAACTCATTTTTAGCGTGGAAGCAAGTCATCCTCGGTTCCGAGGGACTGCCTAAGAAGAAGAAGAAAAAGAAGAAAATGAGGTACTTTGATTTCTGTGAGTTACAAACCATCAAGCTTCATTTTAGGTTTGTGCTAGGGGCAAACCAAGGCCAACTGGCTTCCTCGCCACAGTCCAAAGTAACCCTTTCTCAAGACGCTATCTTCTACCCTATGGGAAAACACGTCGATGTTCAGGCCTCTTAGCCCTAAGTGAGCATGAGTCACTCTGCAACAAATTAGACCAGTTATTATAATAATCCAGGATAACACTCAGCTGTTAACATTTCCAGGGCCATGGAGACACTCCAAAGCTTTTGTAGAATGCAACCTTGTATTTAACAAGCCCCTGCTCCTCCAAGTCTGTGGCATTCTGAGTTTTATTAAGGAACTCGAGTGGAAAATAGGTTAGGGGTAATTGCAAGCCAAGCAAAAAGACACTGGCCTCAGGTAGCCTGGGAATACTTCAAACAACCCAGCATTTAAAAACCACAGGAACGAGGCTCCTTTCTTTAGTGCTTTGCTCCCAGAAACGTTTAACATTCTGGAGAGAGGAAAACTTTCAGAAATATATCAAACTTGATTTATTGCTGAAATTCTCTGTGAATCAGAGTCTATGCGGGTAATGATTCACAGTTAATTTTATTGTCTTGAACTTATTACCATACTTTTGGGTATCGATGCTTTCAAAGTAAAAATCAAAGCAATGAGCACAGTAACAATTCAATTCTAAAGTGGACATCAATTTTCCACTTAAGAACTGGCCACCTTATTTGCATGTATATGTCCTACAAGAATGAAGATTAAAAACCTATCCTTCTGCAATATTATAAATAGACTTGCAGCCAGTATGTGTTAAGACCACCTACTGTAATACTAAATAGGTCACTAATTCCAGCATATGCAAGTCTCTCTCTGCTTAAGTGAATAACTACCATTAATCATTTCTGTCTATTTGTAAAGGAGTATCAAAGTGCTTTATGGTTAGGCTGTTTTCAAAGGGAGAAGAAACAAAAGACCTTGTGCATACTGCTAACAGATTACAAAGTTAGCTGATGAAATGAGTAGAAGGGAAATGTTGTATTTGTTTCAGTTGTGCCCCAATGGCTCTGTGAATAAAGGGAGCAAGTGATGTGGGGACTCAGCACTACAGACCAGAAATCACCAAGATTTCATCTGTGCTGAGTTAGCCAATCTCACCTAAGGTGGCAAAGGAGGGAGCCCTACAATTAGCATTAATGACTCGAGCCAGGAAAGGGAAAAATCAATTATTAAAAAAAAATTCAGGAAGTTGCAGAACTCCCAACGCAAACCCATGTTAAATTGACCAGGCACCCCAGGAGGTTCATCATAGAATCATAGAAATTTACAGCACAGAAGGCGGCCATTTGGCCCATCTTGTCCGTGCCAGCCGACAAAGAGCTATCCAGCCTAATCCCACTTTCCAGCACTTGGTCAGTAGCCTTGCAGTTTACGGCACTTCAAGTCCATATCCAAGTACTTTTTAAATGCAATGAGGGTCTCTGCCTCGACCACCCTTTCAGGCAGTGCGTTCCAGACCCCCACCACTCTCTGGGTGAAAAAAATTCATCTCCAACCAACTACTTTAAATCTATGCCCCCTGGTTATTGACCCTTCTGCTAAGGGAAATAGGTCCTTCCTATCCACTCTATCTAGACCCCTCATAATTTTATACACCTCAATTAGCTCTCCCCTCAGCCTCCTCTGTTCCAAAGAAAACAACCCCAGCCTAATTGTAGAGCTCTCTCCTTTGCCACCTTAGGTGAGATTGGCTAACTCAGCAAAGGCCAGTGATCAAATCATCTGGTCTGTATTGCTCAATCCCCACATCACCTGCTCCCTTTATTCACTGAGACATTGGATAGGTGGGAACGGTAGCATAGTGGTAATCGTCACTTAGCTAGTAAGCTAGAGGCTTGGGCTAATGATCCGGAGATGTGAGTTCAGAATCCCACCATGACAGCTGGGGAATTTAAAAAAAATCTGGATTAAAAAGCTAGTATCAGTAATGATGACCATGAAATTGTTGGGTTGTCGTCAAAACACTTTAGGGAAGGAAATCTACCATCCTTACCCGGTCTGGCCTATCTGCTTTGTTACCTGGTCTGGCCTACAGCAATGTGGTTGAATCTGAACTGCCCTCTGAAATGGCCTAGCAAGCCACTCAGTTGTAACAAACCGCTATGAATAATAAGAATGAAACTACAGAAATGGCAACGGCACACCCAGCCCAGTCGACCCCGCGTAGTCCTCCTCACCAACATCTGGAGAGCTGTCCTACAGACTAGTCAAGCAACAGCCTGACATAGTCATACTCACAGAATCATACCTTTCAGCCAATGTCCCAAACTCCTCCATCACCATCCCTGGGTATGTCCTGTCCCACTGGCAGGACAGACCCACCAGGGGTGGCGGCACAGTGGTACACAGGCATCCTCAACATTGACTCCAGATCCCATGAAGTCTCATGGCTTCAAGTCAAGCATGGGAAAGGAAACCTCCTGCTGATTACCATCTACTGCCCTCCCTCAGCTGATGAATCAGCACTCCTCCATGTTGAACACCATTTTGAAAGAGTAGCAAGGGCACAGAATGTACTCTGGGTGGGGGGCTTCAATGTCCATCAAGGGTGGCTCGGAGACTACTGACCAAGCTGAAGGACACCACAATCTGTAACCTCATGGCCCAGCGTATCCCTCACTCTACCATTACCATCAAGCCAGGGGACCAACCCTGGTTCAATAAGGAGTGTATGCCAGGAGCAGCACCAGGCGTACCTAAAAATGAGGTGCCAACCTGGGGACGCTGCAACACATGCATGCTAAAAAGCAGAAGCAGCATGCGATAGACAGGGCTAAGCGATCTCACAATCAGTGGATCAAAGCTCTGCAGTCCTGCCACGTCAGTCATGAATGGTGGTGGACCATTAAACAACTAACGGGAGGAGGAGGCTCCATTAATATCCCTATCCTCAATGATGGTGGAGCCCAGCACGTGAGTGCAAAAGACAAGGCTGAAGCGTTTGCAACCATCTTCAGCCAGAAGTGCCGAGTGGATGATCCATATTGGCCTCCTCCCGAGGTCCCTACCACCACAGAAACCAGTCTTCGGCCAATTCGATTCACTCCACGTGCTATCAATAAACGGCTGAGCGCACTGGATACAGCAAAGGCTATGGGCCCTGACAACATCCCAGCTATCCTGCTGAAGACTTGTGCTCCAGAACTAGCCATACCTCTAGCCAAGCTGTTCCAGTACAACTACAACACTGGCATCTATCCGACAATGTGGAAAACTGCCCAGATATGTCCTGTCCACAAAAAGTAGAACAAATCCAATCTGGCCAATTACCACCCCATCAGTCTGCTCTCAATCATCAGCAAAATGATGGAAGGAGTCATTGACAGTACTATCAAGCGAGCGGCACTTACTCACCATTAACCTGCTCACTGATGCCCAGTTTGGGTTCCGCCAAGACCACTCGGCTCCTGACCACATTACAGCCTTGGTCCAAATATGGACAAAGGAGCTGAATTCCAGAGGTGAGGTGAGAGTAGAGTGACTGCTCTTGACATCAAGGCAACATTTGACCGAGTGTGGCATCAAGGAGCTCTAGTAAAACTGAAGTCAATGGGAATCGGGGGGGGGTGAACTCTCCACTGGTTGGAGTCCTACCTAGCACAAAGAAAGATGGTTGTGGTGGTTAAAGGTCAATCATCACAGCCCCAGGACATCATTGCAGGAGTTCCTCAGGGCAGTGTCCTAGGGCCAACCATCTTCAGCTGCTTCATCAATGATGTTTCCTCCAAGGTTAGAAATGGGGATGTTTGCTGATGACTGCACAGTGTTCAGTGCCATTCACAACTCCTCAGATAATGAAGCAGTCCATGCCCGCATGCAACAAGACCTGGACGATGTTCAGGCTTGAGCGGATAAGTGGCAGGTAACATTCGCACCAGGCAATGACTATCTCCAACAAGCGAGAGTCTAAACACCGCCCCTTGATATTCAACGGCATTACAATCGCCGAATCCCCCACCATCAATATCCGGGGGGTCACCATTGACCAGAAACATAACTGGACCAGCCACATAAATACTGTGGCAACAAGAGCAGATCAGAGGCTAGGTATTCTGCGGCGAGTGTCTCACCTCCTGACTCCCCAAAGCCTTTCCACCATCTACAAGGCACAAGTACAGAGTGTGATGGAATACTCACCACTTGCCTGGATGAGTGCAGCTCCAACAACACTCAAGAAGCTCGACACCATCCAGGACAAAGCAGCCCACTTGATTGGCACCCCATTCACCACCTTAAACATTCACTCCCTCCACCACCGGCGTACCGTGGCTGCAATGAGTACCATCTACAAGATGCACTGCAGCAACTCACCAAGGCTTCTTCGGCAGCACCTCCCAAACCCGCAACCTCTTCCACCTACAAGGACAAGGGCAGCAGGCGCCTGGGAACACCACCACCTCCAAGTTCCCCTCCAAGTCACGCACAATCCTGACTTAGAAGTATATCGCCGATCCTTGTGTGCTTGAGCAGAGGCATAAGACCTATCAGCCCCCGGTACTTCTTGTGATGCTATGAACATTTCTCTGCCCTATTCTAACTATTCTTTTACGTGCCAGCCAAGGGCCTGTGATCTGAAATGCAGACAGCTGCTGCAAGGTATTGAGTTGACTAACTCACCTGATTCTTTCATGAAGTGGAAGGTTTGCAGATGCTCATGCAGAGGCCATTTGCTCCAGGCTGCCCTGCAATGTGTTGACACCTTCTCAGACAGTGGCACACAGTAGAGCAGTGCTACCTCAGCCATTTGCTGCACATCGTGGGAGAAGCCTCGCAGAACTTTCACACGTATCTGCTGCTCTTCTCGCATCCTTCTCTTCATGGCAGGACCCCGATCCTTCATCGTCGCTGGGTCAAAATCCTGGGACTCCCTCCCTAACAGCACTGTGGGAGTACCTTCACCACACGGACTGCAGCGGTTCTTGAAGGCGGCTCACCACCACCTTCTCAAGGGCAATTAGGGTAGGGCAATAAATGCTGGCCTTGCCAGTGACGCCCACATCCCATAAACGAATTAAAAAAAAACTTTCCTCATAACTAAAATTCCCCAGCACAGGCAACATCCTCGTAAATCTCCTCTGCACTCCCTCTAGTGCACCCACATCCTTCCTGTAATGTGGTGACCAGAACTGCACGCAGTATTCTAGCTGCGGCCTAACTAGTGTTTTATACAGCTCAAGCATAACCTCCCTGCTCTTCTATTCTATGCCTCGGCTATTAAAGGCATGTATCACGTATGCCTTCTTAACCAGCTTATCTACCTGTCCTGCTACCTTCAGGGATCTGTTCCAGCTCTCTCTGGAATTGGGGCCATACACAATACTGAATGAACGAGTCACATATGTGATTACATATCTGCTGTGCAATTGGTCAGAGAGGAGAATGTGACACAACTTTACATAGAATTTTCAGCACAGAGAATCTACATAGAATTTGGCCCAAATGGTCTATGCCGGTGTTTATGCTGCACACGAGCCTCCACCCACCCTACTTCATCTAACGCATTCTGCATATCCTTCTATTCCTTTCTCCCTCATGTACTTGTGTCAGCCGTGGCTCAGTGGGTAGCACTCTCGCCTCTGGGTCAGAAGGTTGTGGGTTCAAATCCCACTCCAGAGACTTAAACACAAAAATCTAGGCTGACACCCCAGTGCAGTAGTGAGGGAGTGCTGCACTGTTGGAAATGCTGTCTTTCGGATGAGACGCTAAACCGAGACCCCGTTTGCTCTCTCAGATGTACGTAGAAGATCCCATGGCTCTATTTCGATGAAAAGCAGGGGAGGTGTCCTGGGGCCAATATTTATCCCTCAGTCGACATAACAAAACAGATAATTTGGTCATTATCACATTGCTGTTTGTGGGAGCTTGCTGTGTGCAAATTGGCTGCTGCGTTTCCCACATTACAACAGTGACTACACTCTAAAAGTGCTTTGGCTGTAAAGTGCTTTGAGACATCTGGTGGTCGTGAAAGGCGCTATATAAATGCAAGTCTTTCTTTCTTTACTTCTCCATCTTCCCCTTAAAGGCAACTGCACCAAGTAAAGTCATACATCAGAGTCAGAACCACACTGGTTAGTAAACAGAATGGCCCGTATTTTCCGATCCCTACGGGTATGTACACGCCTGCCCTGGAGAAGGGCCTCTGCGGGGGGAGAGTTCCGCTTTCTGCAGCACCTCCGCCCGCTGGAATCCTTTCAAAATCTTACGCCTGGTAAAAGAGTTTTAAAAAGTTTTTAAAAATAAAAATATTTCATTTATAATTTTAAAACTTTTAAAAAAGGTAAGTTTATTTTTAGCTCTGTAAAAAACTTTATCAAAAAATTAAATTTTTGTTTAAAATATTTAACTTAATGTAATTTTAACTAATTTTAAAAATGTGATTAAAAAAAAAAGTTATTTAATGTTTTGATGTGTTTTTGGAGTGATCTCCGCTCATACTTTTGACGGGTCTAAGCTGAGAGATCTGTCAAAAGTATGAAGGGGGATTCCCTTCTTTCATTGGTTCCCCATGGCCCACATGATCCCAGGGACGCTTGCGAACTGCCTGCACCCCTGGGATACCTGGGCCTCTGCGCATTTCGTCGCGAAAGGCCCAGGAGCGGAAATATCCGGACCTCCGGAGCCCTCAGGTAAGGGTGTCGATTTTTTCCAGATCGGAGGCCTCCGCACGCGGGAAGCCTCCGATCGGAAAATACGGGCCACTGTGTCACTTTTACACTACTGACATGCATCATCATCGTGCAACATTGGAACATGCTCTGGGGCTCCGTGTGTTAAACTGGCACCGACAGCGAGGCAAAGTCAATCTACTGTGAGACCTTCTGCAAGCCCCCCTCCTGTCAGGACAGCACAGCGCGACTGAGGCAGCACGCCTGCACTGTAATGTTCCGACACCATCGACCATCTCAGTGGTGGAAATGCATCTCGAGAGCTCCTGTATATCAGGGATGAAAAGCAAGTTCAAAATATCAAGGCAGAGATCAGCCCTGGGGTAAAATGAACACAGTGGGTGGGAAGAGGCTGTGGGGGGTGGAAGAGAGAGAAAGGAGTGGTCGATTGATGAGCGCTGTGGGATGAATAGTTCTCAAGAAAAAGGAAGGAAAAATAACTCAGGCACATGTGGCTAAGATCCAGCAGAACACAGAAAGAAAGAAGAAAAAAAAGCAAAATTAGAGAAGAAATTCAAGACTCTATTGAAGTCAGGCTTCATAAAAAGGGAATTAGAACAAACAAAAAGGGTTAAAAAAAAAAGCTTATTATAAAACAAACTGAGTAGCAAGCTTGGAAGAATGCAAAAATAATCAAACAGATTTAAAAGAATGGCAGCAAGAAAGTGCTAACATTGCTTAATAAATGAAAATAAGAATTTGTGCCTCACAATACAGAAGAGAACGGTTATATATGGAAACTCAATTTGCAGATGAAGTATTGAAAGGTAGATGAAGTACTGCTGTTGTAATAACAGGGGAGAGCTGAAAGAAATCATAACTAAAAGACGACATTGTCCAGGACGAAAAGGGAGGAAATAAGAACTGAGAGATCAAAGTGATTGGTTTTAAAATGCAACACAGTTACCTTGGAAAGAGACTGAAGGAATAGACTTATTTGCTGATAAAAAGCCTTTTGCTGTGTTATATCAGAAGCAAAAGAAGTTTCCTCCATGTTATTTTATTGCTCTGTGTGAGAGTTGATAGCGCGCACCAGCATTAGGTTAAACTTTGGTTTATTTACCATTTAAAATCCCAGCTACGAGGATGGGCTACTGCATTTGAAGGGAAAATTGATGGCAGCGGAACAGTGTTGAAGTAGAAAAGGCGTACACTGTGTCATATACCTCCTCCCAACTTCAGAAGCTGCGCAAACAGCTCACTTTGTTTTTGTTTATTTCCAGTACTGAGGGAGTCTTCTTAGGCAGTCCCTCGGAACCGAGGATGACTTGCTTCCACACTAACAATGAGTTCTCAGGTGACTGATGAATCCAACGTGGGACCTACAGTCTCTGTCACAGGTGGGGCAGACGGGTGAGCGCTTGTTTTGGGAGTCTCGTATCGGGCATGTGGACGACGTGGCCCTGAGGGAGTGCTGCACTGTTGCCGGTGCTATCCTTTGGACTGAGGCCCCGTCTGCTCTCTCAGGCGGAGGTAAACGATCCCGCAGCACTATTCAAAGAAGAGCTGGGGAGTTTTCCCCCGGTGCCCCGGCCAGTATTTATCCCTCCACCAGAGTCACCAAAACAGATGATTGTGGGAGCTTGCTGTGCGCAAATTCCCTGCCGCGCTTCCTACATTACAATAGTGACTACACTTCAAAAGTACTTCATTGGTTGTAAAGCGCTTTGTGACATCCTGAGGTCGTGAAAGGCGCAAGTCTATGGGGGAAAAATTCGTGTTCGCCAGCAAAGTAGCTGGTAACAGCCGCTGGAAATGGCCGCAATGCTAACCGAGTCAAATTGGTCTGGGGGGCATGGCGATAGGTGGCGCAGCGCTCACCCTCTGTGCAACGCCGTCCTGGTGGCGTTGCTGGAGTGATCGGGACAAAGCTTCTGTCCAGGTTCGGCGTTGCAGCTTCCCACAGCCTCTGTGAGCGAGGCTGTGGAGCTCGCAAGGAATTGTGGGTAATGAAGAGGTCTGAGAATTAAAGGGGCCATGCACACTGAAGCAAGACAAAATAAAATGCAGTGAATCAATACATTTTTCAGCCTTTCTGCCTTTTAAAAAGTATTGAACAGTCAAAAGAAGTTCCAAATGTGAATATCCAGCTGTTAAAGCTGAATTATCTTCCTAACCTCAACAAATGGGAAAGCTGCCTCAGCACTAACACAAATGGTTCAGCAAACCAGGGAAGGGGTACCGAGGGTCTCACACGCAGCACTCCAGCTTTGTGCAGGGGGTCAACACTGCAAGAGCGGCCCTCTACCTACAGGGGCCAGGAGGGCCTCCAGAAAGAAGGATGTGGGACCAGATCACCGAGGCCATCATTGCCAGCAGTGTCGCCCCCATCGCCTGGCTACAGTGCCCAAAGAGGCTGCATTACCTCAGACCACTGGTCAAGGTCAGTGAATGCATCCTCAAATGCTGTCTCCTACCAACTGCACCACTAGCCTCGCACACTGCTCAATGCACAACCCCCAATCACTCACCTACCAACAATCTGCACCAATGATGAGGCACATCTCCCATTCCTAGCCTTGCCTCACTCCCTTGGAGGAGACGGTGCAGGCCATTCTTGGCAGGAGCATGGTTGAGCCCTTGGCCAGTGGCGGGGCTGAAAGGATACAAGATGCTGATATCCTCGTACATCACCCTCCTCCTGGCATGCACCTCTTGCTTTCCCGCCCTCCTGTCAACCCAACTCCACCCTTGTGCCTTTCTCATTTCACACACCCAAGAAGAGGCAGCCTGCCCAGCTAGTGGGACCGTAGGCGGATGATTCCATCCGAATATCCTGGCCACAAAGAGGTTATCTGGGATGCATCCTTCTATCTGATTCCTCCTCTGCCGCGTCCTCCTCTGCCACTATAAATGTGAAATAACAGCATAAAATGCTGGAAATACTCAGCTGGTCAGGCAGCACGTCGACCCAAGACGTGAAGTCTGTTTTTCTCTCCATGGATGTTGCGTGACCTGCTGAGTATTCGCAGCATGTTCTGTCTTCTCAAAGGCCTTAATTTACCATCCGAGCCCTTGCAAGCATTCAACAGCATTCCCCTAACGCCTAACAAAAACTTTTCACATCTATGCAGCAAGCCACCACGTCAACAAAATAAAAAAAAAACAGTCCAAACCCTTAAATTCGAACTTAGCTAAATGATGTGTGTGTCCCTTTAAGAGCTGCGGACATCGCCACTGTCAGCCTGCTTGCATGCCGGGTTAGCCTGGTGTGCTTAGTACCCAGCGCTGAATTCAGCGCTAGGGTCGAAGTTCGCGTTGGTGACATTAAGTTGCACGGCAATTGACGTCATCACGCAGCAATTTTTTTTCTAGGGCACTGCCAGTTACCCGCAGTGCAAAGGGGGAGAGCAATATGGCGGATGCCGCGGGACCCGCCACCAACTGGCAAAAGAGCGGCAGCTGACATTTTATCGCCATTTCATGGCACTACGGAGTGTCGGTAAGGAGATGAATTTCTAGCCCTATATATTTTGTACAACAAGTGAAAAAGCAAGTTCATGCTAAAAAGTAACGCTGCACTATTTTTCTTGCTCTCTTCTGTGTGCCTCTTAACTGTACACTTTATTCTAACACTGTATACTATTACAAACGATTTCTAGCCCTATCAATTTATTAATTTAACTTTTGCTCCCTTTGCCTCCTAACAATGGGTTTAATGTTATGAAGCTTTGCCGTGTTGAAAGATAAAACAATCATTTCCTTATACTGTCGATAACTGAGGGATTAATGCTTTGAAAATGATAGTGTTTCTTAACCCAATCTTAAAAAAAAAGACACTGCAGGACATTTAAAGCATCTCCAATCAGCCCCGAGTTAGCAAGTGTGCACAGTAAATGCTCGCCACACGATGCAATCATTTTGTGCGAATAAAAGGACACAAAATGAAAGCCAGGCTCGACATGATGTGATTTTAGTTCTTAAATCCAGTTCAATAAAAGAAACAGCATGACACTCGTACTCCAGTTAATAGCCACAATCAATATCAGATTCTTTGGAGTTGGTTGTAATGCTTTCTTTTATGCACATATTTCTTCACAAGAACATTAAATTACTGTATGCTCCGATTACAACATATGATCAAAAAACAAGCAGCGTGTTGTAATGAAGGCAATGCTGGAACTAACCATGGGGCTCACTGACTGTACAAGCATAGTTAAGCATGTGTTGAAACAGGAAAATCAAAAAAGCCTGCTAAGGATTAGGTTTTGCTCCCTTTGGAGGGCAATGAAAACGCTGAAGAGAAATGAATTAGAAAAAGATTAATCCATCGAGGTAGTTTTTACAACGTAAAACTTTTCAGCAGAATACTTGTGGCAGCTGTGTGAAAATGCACCATGGAATCATGCTTCCTTAAATCTACTGTAACGTACAGTGCTTGTGGCGGTAGGGTCATCTGCTGTGGTCTTTATGACAGTGTCACATCCGTGACTGGCAAGGATCTATTAACTAACAGAGACTTTCTACTGATACTATACAGGATAGGGTAAGGCTACACCCCAACAGCCTTCCTTTGGTTCTTCTGGCCAGAGGAGGAGAAGGAAACAGCACTAACAGGTAAGATTGGCAGCCATTGCAGTGAATGAAAGAAAGAGAGACTTACATTTACATAGCGCCTTTCATGACCACCGGACGTCTCAAAGCACTTTACAGCCACTGAAGTACTTTTGGAGTGTAGTCACTTGCAGGTGAAGCTTTGATTTAAAACACTGAGGAATTCTAAACTAATGTAGTGCTATTCTAAGAAATACTCACAGTGTAGGAATGGTAGTTCCTATCTGAATAATTGCAGTTCGACTCAGTAAATCAAAACAACAAAGTTTAATAACAACGAAGTTAACTAGTAAACTACAGGAGAAGATGTATACAGGTCTGTTCAGGCTGCGAGGCACTCGAAGACTGCTGGAAGGTTCTGGAAACCGACGTCATGACATCATCGCGTTCTTCGCGCCACTGGCGGTCACGTGATCGGCGTCATGACATCATCACGCAGGGTATAGGAAGGTACATACAGTATAGTTAACAAACAGTTTAAAGGTGCAGTACGTGGCTGCACTACAATGCAGTTAAAGAGATTATTCTCAAATGTTCTGAGTCTCTTAATGGCTCCGCCACAGGCGCCCCCCCAGAATGCTCTTTAACAGACAGTGTCAAACGAACAGGAGGCTTGATAAGCCTGGTTGAGCGACGGCGAAACTCAGGCAGCGGGAATGGAGCGTTGAAGGACGAGTCGGTTCTTGGCTTCGTCTGGAGCGGCACGACAGGCGTGGAGGAAACAAGAGGTGCTAGTGTAGGTGACGTGGAAACCGATGCAGGCGGTTCACTGGCGAGCTGGTGCCGAGCTGGTCCGGCGGTCAACGGAGGTCGACCACGGCGAGGCGGTTGAGCAGCAACGACTGGTTCACTCCGATCGAGATGGGCCGGTTTAAGTCGGTCGATAGAGATGGTATCTGGTTTGCCACCGACGTCCACCGTGAAAAAATTTTCACCCGATGAGATGACACAAAACGGTCCAGCATAAGGTGGTTTTAACAGGCCTCTGTGAGCGTCCTGCCGAATAAAAACATACTCAGAGCTCATTAGCTCTGCCGGGACGTGAGGCCTCTGTAGGTTGTGATTCGAGGTTGGAATAGGCAGGAAATTCTTGGCCACCTCCTGATGCTGGAGGAGCTGCTGAGCCGCAGACCACGATTCCGTGTGTGAAGGGATAAAGTCACCTGGTACCCGAAGCGGCTGGCCGTAGACTAACTCGGCCGATGAAGACTGGAGATCATCCTTGGGGGCTGTTCGAAGGCCTAGTAACACCCAGGGGAGTCTGTCCACCCAGTTGGAACCACGCAAGCTGGCCCGGAGTGACGCCTTGAGCGACCGATGGAACAGCTCACACAGGCCATTCGCTTGCGGATGGTATGCGGTGGTGCGGTGCAGCTTGGCACCCAAACCTTGCGCGACTGCTGTCCACAACTCTGACATAAATTGTGGGCCTCTGTCAGAGGAGATGTCGGATGGTACCCCGAAACGAGTTACCCACGATGAAACGAACGCCCTGGAGACGTCTGATGCAGCAGTAGCACTCAATGGAATCGCCTCTGGCCACCTGGTGGTACGGTCCACTACCGTCAGGAGATGTGTGAAACCTCACGAAACGGGAAGAGGACCCACTAAGTCCACGTGTACGTGGTCGAAACGGCGTTCTAGCACCGGAAATTCGGCCAGTGGAGCTTTGACATGGCGATTAACTTTTGCTTTTTGACAATCCACGCAATGGTTTGTCCAGTCCCGGATGTCCAAATGCATTCCTTTCCAGACAAATTTACGGGACATTAGCCGTTGTGAAGCACGCATCCCTGGGTGCGATAACCCATGTATGGCCTGGAAAATGTTCATACGCCATTCCAACGGCACGATGGGCCTGGGCACTCCCATGGATGTGTCACACAAAAGCGTGGTTCCCGCCGCCTGGAACTTAACATCAGCCACCTGCCAACTGGAAGGCGTGGTCCGGTATGCCTGTACTTCGGGATCTGCCAGCTGCTCTTCTGACAACCCAACGAAATCGATACCCAGGTGGACTGCCTGGACTGGAGAACGGGAGAGACAATCGGCCACGAGATTATCTTTGCCGGACACGTGCCTTAGATCCGTCGTAAATTCGGATATAAAGGTGAGGTGGCGCTGCTGGCGGGCTGACCAAGGCTCTGTCGTTTTTACCATTGCGAACGTAAGTGGCTTGTGGTCCACAAATGCAGCAAACGGACGCCCTTCTAGGAGAAAACGGAAGTGTCGGACGGCTAAAGACAGGGCCAACAACTCCCTGTCGAAAGTGCTATATTTTTGCTCGTTCTTGCGAAGCTGGTGGCTGAAGAAAGCTAACGGCTGCCACGCACCATCGACCCATTGCTCTTGAACCGCCCCGATAGCATAATCGGAGGCATCTGTATTGAGAGCGACGGTCGCGCCCGGTAACGGGTGAGCAAGCATGGTTGCGTCTGCCAACGCCGCCTTGGTGTTAAGGGACGCCTGGTCTATCGGTGGCGTCCAAGTGATAGCGTCCTTTCCCGACTTCCCTTTGAGCGCTTCGTACAGCGGCTGCATCAACTGGGCTGCCTTGGGGATGAACCGGTGATAGAAGTTCACCATCCCCAGAAACTCCTGCAGGGATTTGACTGTGTGAGGCCGTGGGAATGCTGTAACTGCTTCTACCTTGGTAGCTAGTGGGACGGCGCCGTCCGAAGTGATCTTGTGTCCCAGGAAATCGATGCTGGATAATCCAAACTGGCATTTGGCGGGGTTGATGATGAGGCCGTGCTGGCTGAGACGGGCAAAAAGTGTGCGCAAATGCTGTAGGTGTTCCTGCGAATCTCTACTGGCGATGAGAATGTCATCCAAGTAAACAAAAAGGGCAAATCTCGTAACACAGAGTCCATGAGCCGTTGGAAGGCCTGCGCTGCGTTTTTCAACCCAAAAGGCATTCGGAGGAATTCAAAAAGTCCAAACGGTGTGATGACCGCCTTTTTGGGGACATCTTGCGGGTGTACCGGGACTTGGTGGTAACCGCGGACGAGATCCACCTTGGAGAAAACGGAGTTGCCAGCCAGATGGGCCGAAAAGTCCTGGATATGAGGTGTTGGATACCTGTCCGGTATAGTGGCTTCATTTAGACATCGGTAATCCCCGCAAGGTCACCAGCCGGACAGGTTTGGGGACGATATGCAGTGGGGAGGACCAAGGACTATTGGAGCGTTGGACGATCCCGAGGCATTCCATGGTGCGAAACTTGGCTTTTGCCGCTGCGAGCTTGCCTGGTTCCAATCGACGTGCCCGGGCATAAACCGGCAGTCCCTTCGTCGTGATGTGATGCACCACTCCGTGCCTCGTGACTGCTGCTGAAAATGTAGGCCTGGTGAGCTCTGGAAACTCCCCGAGCAGGCGCGTAAACCCGTCCTGTGCTGCAAGCGTACAGGCAATCGACCAGGACGTGGTGGTGCTGCGATGGCACGGCAGTGCGTGGAAAGTGGACGCATTTATGAGTCGGCAGTGTTGGACGTCGACCAGAAAGCCGTTGGAGCAGAAAAAAATCGGGCCCCAGGATAGCCTGCGAAACTTTAGCCACAATAAAGTCCCAAACAAATCTCTGACCGCTGAAGGTTAAATTGACTGTCCGTTTTCCGAACGTGCGGATATCCGCGGCATTAGCTGCCTCGAGGGGTGGACCGCGCCCGCCGGATTGCAGATCGAGCCTTGAAGCTGGCAGAATAATGCACTGGGATCCAGTGTCGCACAAAAATCGTCGCCCTGTCATGGAATCCGTGATGTACAGCAGCTTTCCCGCCGAACCAACCGCCATGGTGAAGTGGACTTTTTTTTAGACCCAGTCAGTTTTGCCGAAGGGCGCGGGCTTGGTGGGGGTTTTTTTTTTTGGCGAAAAACTGCAGGGCGGGCGGCAGCATCGAGCTTTGGCGCCAAAACGGGTGTGGTATGCACACCAGCCTGCGGGAGGAGGGCTGGGCTGCGCCCGCGAGGGGGAAGGGTGCCTTATGGCTGCACAATACTGCTGCGCAACAGTAAAAAACTTGTCTGCCTCAGCCGCAAGTTCTACACAGTCCGTAATCGGAGAATTGGCCAGGGCCGTCTGAACCGGTTCTGGTAGCTGGTTAAGGAAAAGTTCGCGGAACAAAAAACATTGGGGCTCCGAACCCAAAAGAGTGAGCATCTGGCTCATCAGTTCAGAAGGTTTTGAGTCCCCGAGGCCGGGCATAGCAATAAGCCTGCGTGTGCGCTCCGACTTATTGAGACCAAACACCTGTAGCAAATGAGTTTTAAGAGCCTCATACTTGCCCTCTTCTGGTGGATTGCCCAGGAGGCTGACGACCCGCGAGGCCATGGTGCTGTCGAGAGCGGAGACCACGTGAAAATAACGGGTCGAATCCGCTGTAATTTCTCGGAATGAGAACTGGGCTTCTGCCTGGAAGAACCATGCTGATGGCTGTTGTTCCCAGAACTGTGGAGGTTTGAGGGCGACGGCGTTCGTGTTCATTCTTGAATCTCAACGAAAGTTGTTCGACGAGATCGGGGTCACCAATGTAGGAACGATAGTTCTTATCTGAATAATTGCAGTTCGACTCAGTAAATCAAAACAACAAAGTTTAATAACAACGAAGTTAACTAATAAACTACAGGAGAAGATGTATACAGGTCTGTTCAGGCTGCGAGGCACTCGAAGACTGCTGGAAGGTTCTGGAAACCGTCGTTGAACGTCATCGCGTTCTTCGCGCCACTGGCGGTCACGTGATTGGCGTCATGACGTCATCACGCAAGGTATAGGAAGGTACATACAGTATAGTTAACAAACAGTTTAAAGGTGCAGTACGTGGCTGCACTACAATGCAGTTAAAGAGATTATTCTCAAATGTTCTGAGTCTCTTAGTGGCTCCGCCACAACAGAATCAATCCCATTGTGACCACTAGATTTGCAACATTGTTCGCCTGCTATTTGTCATCAGGCCTCTACATCTTTAGTGACTAGTGGATTGCGAGTGGAGTTCGGGGCCAGGGATTACGAGAATATCAGTGCTAATTTGATCCTGTGAGAGACAACATCATTCATGTCCGAGGCCAGGACCCAGGAGCGAGGATGAGCCCAGCAGCGAGGTCAAGGCCCAGGAGTGGCGCAGCGTGGACCAGCAGCGGGGTCGGGCCCAGGGAAGGTGCGGCACGGGCCAACAGCGAGATCGGGTGGACCACAATGCATCCTACGAAACCCAGGCAGAGAGGGCCTGCGGGAAGGAGGGAGGAGGACAGTAGCAGTATGTTTGTGTGTGTGTGCTAGGCCGTTGTAGCAGAGCCTGGTCTCCAATCGTCTTGGATCCCCTTGCCATTGGACCAAGACCTTGCTCTGTCAAGCCCGTGTGGTAGCTGGTGTGCAACGGCCACCCCACGTTAAAAGAATTCACGCACAGGCATCTTCCACTCTTTAAAATGAAGTTCGGGACCTGGAATGTCAGGACCCTCATGGGCAACCCCAACAGTGACAGACCGGAACGCTGTACTGCTATCGTTGCCCGGGAGCTCAGACGTTTCGACATTGACATCGCCGCCCTAAGTGAGACCCGGCGGGCAGGGGAAGGCCAGCTCAAGGAGCAAGGCGGTGGCTACACCTTCTTCTGGAAAGGCAAACCTGAAGAAGAACGCCGCCTCCATAGGGTAGGCTTCGCCATAAAAAATGAACTAGTTGGGCGTCTCAGAGACTCCCCTAGCAGTATAAACGAGCGCCTCATGACTCTTCAGCTCACCCTAACCCGGAACCAGTGCGCTACGGTCATCAGTGCGTACGCCCCAACACTGGAAGCCAGAGAGGAGACCAAAGAGGAATTCTACTCCAGCCTCGAACAATCCCTGTCCCGAGTCCCAACGGGCGACAAGCTGATCCTCCTTGGAGACTTTAACGCCAGAGTTGGAAATGACACTGACCTCTGGGGAGGTGTGATCGGCAGAGAGGGGGCAGGGAAAGTCAACTCCAACGGTACCCTCCTCCTGTCGAAATGCTCAGAACTTGGCCTTGTCATAACCAACACCTTGTTCCGTCAGAGAGACAAGTACAAGGCTTCATGGCAGCACCCTTGCTCCAAGCACTGGCATCTGTTGGACTACGTCATCGTCCGAGTGAGGGACCGCAAGGACGTCCGCATCACCCGCGCCATGACAGGAGCTGACAACTGCTGGACAGACCACCGCCTAATCCGTTCTGTCATCTCCATCAATGTAGCCCCAAAGCAGCGGCAGCAACAGAAACAATGCCGCAGGAAAATTAACGCTGGAGCACTCAAAGACCCCGCTAAGAAAGCCCAATTCAGCCTGCGCCTCACAAACAACCTGACGACTCCCAGTGATGCAAAGACACAGAGTGTCCACAGCACCTGGTCTGCACTCAAGGCCTCCATAATCAACACCTGTGAAGAGACGCTCGGTCACTCAACCAGGAAACACCAAGACTGGTTCGACGAGAACGACCAGTTGATCCAGGAGCTAATAAGCCGCAAGCGCAAGGCATTCCTGATCTGGAAACAGCAACAGAACTCGAGAGCAAGAAAGCAGCTCTACAGATGCCTGAAGGCCGAGGTCCAACAAAAAACTCGCGACCTAAAGAACAGATGGTGGGTGGAGAAAGCGCAGGAGATCCAGCAGCTAGCCGACAACCACGACATGCGTGGATTCTTCAGCGCAGTCAAGACCATCTACGGCCCAAGCACCCAAGGTCCTACCCCACTGTGGGCCAAGAACGGAGAGGTACTCATCAAGGACAGACAGGCAGTTAGTGCCCGCTGGAAGGAGCACTTCGAAGATCTCCTTATCCACAACTCTGTCTTTGACGCGAGTGTCCTCAACTCCATCCCGCAGCATGCTACCTGCCACCATCTCAGCACAACCCCAGCCCGGCATGAGGTTGAAAAGGCCACCCGACAACTGAAGAACAACAAGGCCTCAGGAGCAGATGGAATGCCCGCCGAGGCAATAAAGCATGGCGGAGAAGCACTACTGGCGCGAATTCATGAACTCGTTTCTCTTATCTGGAAGGAGGAGAGCATGCCAGGGGATCTCAGAGACGCCGTAATTGTGACCATCTTCAAGAAAGGTGACAAGTCCGATTGCAGTAATTATAGAGGAGTTTCCCTGCTGTCTGCCACAGGGAAAGTCATCGCAAGAATCCTCCTCAATCGCCTTCTCCCAGTGGCCGAAGAGCTCCTCCCAGAGTCGCAATGCGGATTCCGTACGAGAGCATGGGCCTTACACTAAACATCCGTAAGACAAAGGTCCTCTACCAACCTGCCCCCGCCACACAGTACTGTCCCCCGATTATCAAAATCCACGACAAGGCCTTGGACAACGTGGACCACTTTCTATACCTTGGGAGCCTACTGTCAACAAGGGCAGACGTCGACGACGAAGTCCAACACCGCCTTCAGTGTGCCAGTGCAGCCTTCGGCTGCTTGAGGAAGAGAGTATTTGAAGACCGGGACCTCAAACCCGGCACTAAGCTCATGGTCTACAGAGCAGCATTGATACCTGCCCTGCTGTATGTCTCAGAGACATGGACCATGTACAGCAGGCACCTCAAAGCACTGGAGAGGTACCACCAACGCTGCCTCCGCAAGATCCTGCAAATCCATTGGCAGGATAGGCGCACCAACGTCAGTGTGCTTGCTTAGGCCAACATCCCCAGCATCGAAGCTTTGACCACGCTCAATCAGCTCCGATGGACGGGTCACATTGTCCGCATGCCCGATACGAGACTCCCAAAATAAGCGCTCTACTCGGAGCTCCGGCACGGCAAGAGAGCCCCAGGTGGGCAGAGGAAACGCTTCAAGGACACCCTCAAAGCCTCCTTGAAAAAGTGTAACATCCCCACCGACACCTGGAAATCCCTGGCTCAAGACCGCACAAAGTGGAGGAGAAGCATCCGGGAAGGCGCCGAACACCTCGAGTCTCGTCGCCGGGAGCAAGCGGAAGCCAAGCGCAGGCAGCGCAAGGAGCACACGTCAACCCAAGCACCCCACCCACCCGCCCCTTCAACCACCGTCTGCCCCACCTGTGACAGAGACTGTAGGTCCCACATTGGACTCATCAGTCACCTGCAAACTCATTTTTAATGTGGAAGCAAGTCATCCTCGGTTCCGAGGGACTGCCTAAGAAGAAGAAGAAGAAGTCACTGTTGTAATGTGGGAAACATGGCAGCCAATTTGCGCACAGCGAGCTCCCACAAACAGCAATGTGATAATGACCAGATAATCTGTTTTTGTTATGTTGATTGAGGAATAAATATTGGCCAGGACACCGGGGAGAACTCCCCTGCTCTTCTTCAAAATAGTGCCACCTTATGTCCACCTGAGAGAGCAGACGGTGCCTCGGTTTAATGTCTCATCCGAAAGACAGTACTGCACTGGGAGTGTCAGCCTAGCTTTATATGTTCAAGCCCCCGGAGCGGGACTTGAACCCACAACCAACTGAGCCACAGCTGACACAGTTATGAAGTGGATCCACGGAGGTCGGTGAGGGTGGTTGAGGTTAGAATGGCAGCAATTGCAGCTTTGCAGCATGCCTCACCCAAAGTCACCACCACTGTGCAGGATGTTGTCTTGTGCCGATTACTGTTCTCTAGAAATACAAAGTTAGAATGCAAGCTTCAAAAACAACAACAACAACTTGCATTCATATAGCACCTTTAACGTAGTAAAGCGTCCCAAGGCGCTTCACAGGAGCGATTATCAGACAAAATTTGATACCGAGCCACAGAAGACGATATTAGGACAGGTGACCAAAAGCTTGGTCAAAGAGTATGGACTGGACTTTGTCAGCCCCGAGGAGGCGGGACTGCTGGTAAAGTTGCAGAAAGTAGGGGCGGATGGCAAACCCGCCCCCATCCCGCCTCCGTGCCCTTTTGCCAGGAGGCGGGAAGCCGTCCTGCCCCGAGTCCCGTCTCCTCGAAGCGGGAAAGGGATTAAATCCTTTCAACTTCCTGTTAACAGGTAGTTAACAGGCAGAAAAAAGGATTAGTCCCATTTTACCTTTTCAAGTGCAGGCTTCCCGACCTCGGAGAACCCCGCTGGGGTGGAGTCGTTGAGTAGGAAGTCTGCGGGGGTCGGAGGGGCCTGAAAGTAAGATGCAGAGGTGAGTGATGGGTGTAATTGTGGAGTGGCAAGTATGTGAGGTGAGTATAACGTGTTATAAAATGTTCATTTACCTTTGTTTCTGCCTACTGCCTTCAGCCACGGTGGTTCTGGAGTCCCTGACATCTTTGTTGTAGATTTCACAGACTGGCTGTTGGATCCTCCGAACCAACAGTCATCTGATTTCTACAAACTAGAAAGGTTTGATGAGTCCTGAACACAAGGACTCATCAAACTGCACAGAAAGTCAGTGTTTGACAGCTTCACAGAGCTGTCAAACGCTGACATTTCTTCTTTCAAGAAGTCTCGACAGATGGAACATCAGACATTGACGTGCTCTGTCAGTGACTTCCCCCTAATTGGCAGGGCGGGCTTAACCAGGTCAATCAGGGGAAAATCCCGCTGGTTGGTCAGAGGCTGAGGGAGGCGGGACTGAGACCCGACAACCAGCAGTCCCACCTCCAGCGGGTCTCCATTCACAAAATCCAGCCCGTCGGTTTTAAGGAGCATCTTAAAGGAGGACAGGAGACCCAAGTATCGTTATTGCAGAATTTACCATTTCATTTAATATTTAAAAGGAATCTTATGATATTTCCGTTCCGGCCGGTGAGACTCGACAGTGCTGTGTGTGAGGAGCAGCAGTATCATTTCAAACACCGTGTAATACAACACGCTGAAGTGAAGCTTCGAGACCACATTAACACACGCAACATTCGGCACTTTGCTCTCACTCAATTCTCCTTCACGGAGGCTAGTTAAAATGTCGCAGCTTGAAGAGCGCAGCAAGAGCTGGAGTGAGCAGGCAATGGTGCTAAAGGACATGAGGAGCAAGGGCCAGGAATATTGAGCAAGCACATGAATGAAGTGGCAGAAGGAACTGCAACAGGAAATTAGTAAAAGGAAGACAAGAATGAGAACATTTAATGATTTAAAGAATGGAAAAAGGAAATCAATGATTGGTTGGAGAAATTTGTGGGGGTACAGTAGAGGGCGGCAGCTTAATTCCTGGGCCACAGCTTGCCTCACCACAGCCCTCTGCAAGATGAAAGAATGAACCGTTAGGGAACGGCCTTAGACAGGATTCCACTGCAGCTGACACCTACATTTCTGGACTGATGATCTATGGGATCCCTGGTTTTGATCACTTGTTGCTGAGTCCCTGGTTGGCTGTGTGGAGTTTGAGTGGGCTGGGAGTACAGTTCTAAGGATTAACAGACGCATTATTACAGTGTAGCATTGACACAGAAAGGCAGTGAGGGGAAGGGGAGGGAGGAGGAAGCAGGCCTCAGCAAATAATGGACTTCGACTCCAGCCTTGCTCTCATAGATCTCAGCTTGTCAGATAGCAACGTCTAAAACATCAGGACCAGTCTGTTTCTCTCTGCCTGACCTCTCTCTCGTAGCTCTCTTGTCTAATTTGCCCCAGTGTCTTCCATTCTTCCTTGTCTGTCTCTCTTTGCCTGACCTCTCTCTCAGAGCTCTCAGCTTGTCTTGATTGGTCACGGCATCATCTACTCTTCACCGAGTCTCCCGCCCTGCCCAACCCCTGTCTCGTCTCGGTGGAAGACACCAGAACTATTCTTCCCTGGCTGGCTGTCTTTACCCGACCTCTGTCTCTTAGGCCCTCGGCCTGTCTGCAAGACTGAAGGCCTGTCTGTCACTTTCTGCACCAGCCCCCCCTCCCCCCTACTTGTCTCTCCCTGCTGCAACTGCACTGGTCGACGAGCCTTCTAAAGCCCTATTACTTCCTTTGTGTTGCCAGCGCTGACATTCCCTCCGTTGAAAAAGCTGGCTTCATCGGAGAATGAAATGATTTGAGGACAACACTGCTTTAAAATCTGATACGGCCAAGAGGCTTCCCAAATCCCCAATCCATGTCGACACAGTACTTATACCCCAATGGATTACATCGTGCCGGGAGCATCAAAGGCAAAAATCAGAAGCATAAAAATAGCAAATTAGAACCCAGCTCATGCTGTAGGGACTTGCGCCTTAATAGAGGTTAACTGTACAGCAAATACTGTTTGGTATTACTGTCCCCATTAGAAATTAGGCAGTGCCTTAAAACGAAATTCTAATTAGTAACTAAATCATTGTTGATTTTTGATATGTCTTATTGCTGCCGTTTTCAAACAAACAGTTTATTAATTTTCATTTTCAAGGTCACTGTTACAGCTTTCATGTGAGCACTGCAGAATCCTCACGGTTTCATTGGGGAGATGCTAGCCAGTAGAAATCACCAGCTGACTAATAAGATTTGCCGGGGCTGATTTTAGTGAGTCAGTCTCTGTACCCGGGGTGCCTCAGACCTCTGTGCCTACTCCAGTGCGGGCACAGCCGGCGAGGTTTCTGGATGCGATGCTTTAAGGGGGGGGGGGGGTGAAGTCGTTATTGTAGAATCGGTTTGGCCATGTAACTGAGAAAACCTCGGCTATTTCAGCGTCCCTGGGATGGAGATGCTGCGGTGATCTAATTGTACAGAAATGCAAGCTCTGACAGTTCAAAGCTGACAGAAAACAGCTCCATGGCTGCAGCCTGGCTTTCTTTAAGCGAAATGTAAAGGAATTCCATGAGAAAAATATGCATTGACGAAAGGCCAGTGGGAATAAATGAACTTTTATCTTTTGCATAATGTTGAGACAGTGTTTTGGAATTTTGGTAATTAAACACTGTGTGTCATTTAAGATTCATAGTTTAGGCAAATGGGATTTGTGTTGGCCTTTTGTTTTTGTATTAAACAGTATGTTTATAAATGGTAAACAGTTCTCCCCCTCAAGGACTGATTAAAAAAGCCAGAAATGGCATCTGCTATGTATAAAGTATGCCAGAAGGGCTCTATCTTTAGATTTAATAAAACACATTTCTTCTTTTAGGAAAAGCAAAAGGGCATTAACCTCCTGCACCGTGCCACAAAATACAACAGGATCATTTCTGGGAATGGTCACTCAGTATTCGCAATGCCAACACAGCTAACTAGCTTTGTATTCAGGAGAGCTAATTATCAAGCATGGCACAACTGAATGAAGTGTATGTGTGGCTCCAATTTCCTGCACTGAGTGTCCGTGAGCTTCCCACACTCCTCTCCTCAATCAATGTTATCTCCTTGAAGAACCCTTCCCTTCCCTCCCCTCCCCTCCCCTGTCAAATATTAGTAACACTGTGTTTCAAAAAGTTACTGCATGCTGAGCTATTCTGGATCACTTTGGGTTTTGATTTACTCGTTCTGCGGTTTTCGATAATTCTTTAACCCTCCCTGCCTTACCAGCTGGTTTAAGCATCTTCTGACACTTGCAGAGAATCAAGAGTTTGATGAAACAAGCTTTGAAAATTCAGCGAGGCAATTAATATAATTAAGTAATTTTGCTTGGTTCAGACAGAAACTAAAACCCGAGAGTTTTTTTTGTAGGGTCTTATCAAACTATTATGGGTGCAGTGCTTAGCAAAGGAGTATTATTCTTTTCTTTCTAGTGTCCATCCACGTACAGTTCTTTGAAGTTACTTTCCCGTGCTTTAATATCATATGTTTAATATTATGACAGAACTACTGCTACAGTCAGTTGCTGAGAAAAAACAAATCAACCTTTTAAACTCTATTGGTTTCTAATATGTATTTCTAGCCTATATACTAAACTGAGGGCTGCAGGATCCATCTCCCAATTGATACCAGTTCAGAGCAATTGAAACCAGTTTGGTAGCTCAACTAATCTGGGATGGCCTTGACTGTTACTCATTAGGATTTGTCCTTACGGTACTCCTTCAGAAATTTGAACTCATCCAAAACTCTGCTGCCCGTATCCTAACTCGCACCAAGTCCCATTCACCCACCACCCCTGTGCTCGCTGACCTACGTTGGTTCCCAGTCCGGCAATGCCTCGATTTTAAAATTCTCATGCTTATGTTCAAATCTCTCCAGGGCCTCGCCCCTCCCTATCTCTGTAACCTCCTCCAGCCCTCCGAGATCTTTGCGCTCCTCCAAGTCTGGCCTCTTGCGCATCCCGATCTTCATCACTCCACCATTGGTGGCCGTGTCATCAGCTACCAGGGCCCTATGCTCTGGCATTCCCTCCCTAAGCCTCTCCGCCTTCTATCCTCCTTGAATACTATCCTTAAAACCTACCTCACCTGTCCTAATATCTCTTTATGTGGCTCATTGTCAAATTTTGTCTGATAGCGCTCCTGTGCAGTGCCTTGGGACATTTTACTACTTTAAAGGCGCTATATAAATACAAGTTGTTGTTGTTGTTCACTAAGACATGATTTTTTTTTCCCCACAGTGAATCAATGGCTAGACATGAGGATAGAGGAGGACCACCAGATGTAGACTAAAGTTGAATTGAAACATCATCTCCATTTTGACAGAGAAGCTGTAAACTGTTGAGGGGGGATCTATGTCGATATTAACTTTCATTATAAGTGATCAAGGAAAACATAACTCAATACGTGTGAGCTCTCTGGGACTTCCACCACTGAATGCTGATGTGGATATGACCGAGTCACTGCATTCTAGCTGAAAGTCCCAACCCCCCAAGAAATGTTGGAACAACAGCAACAGAGAAAGGCCTTTGAACTCGATCCTCATAAACCTCCGCTTTGCTTTTATGAGCATTCCATATTATGGCTGCTTTCGGATTAGAATACAAGTTCACATTTTCTAAAATGTAACTTGAATCTACTGCGTGTTCAGCCCTTTTAATGGGAAGTCTTTTAAATGTTCCACCGTGGGGTTTCTGTAGGAGATGCACTGCAGCGACTGATAAAGGGCGATGAACTAGATTTTGTTTCATGTCAAAAGATTGAGCCAGGCCAAGGAAATTCACTTGTGTCAGATTAGAGTTTAAGTTATCAGGAGTAGTAAACATACAGGCTCTGTCCTCTGCAATGTAAATTCTCTTTACAGTTGAAAGAACAAACATAACAAACATTGCTACAAAGAAGTTCCACTTACACTAATCACTCCACTTCATTCTGCACTTCAATACATGTGCACTCTGGGAAGCAGCGAGCTATTTTACATTAGTTATCTGTGAACCAGCAAGTTATTCGGAAAAGACTTGGAGCTCGTGGACTATATTGTCCCAGTGTTACTCCAAATCCCATCGCTGATTATCCGCAATTTGAGCCACTTCCCTCTCCTCCATCACCGTGTCCATCAGCTTCCTAAACCCCTCCACTTTGGTACTTCTCTCCCCATCTTTAAAAGCTACCTTAATGTATATTTTTGACAATGTTTTCAGTCATCTCTACATTAAAAGTGCTATATAAATGCAAATTATTGCTGCCATTCGGTGGTAGCTCTCGGAACCTTACCCCACCCATGAACTCAAGCCCCAGGCTTGTCAGACGCGCATGAACTCCGATGGAAATGCTATTGTTTATCGATGTTCGATAATTTTCTTGCACGTTTTGTAAATTTTTTTTGTCTCTTTTGACCCAGATTTTGTGGTCAGTGGGAATAAACAGCCATCATCATTCACTACACCGACAGCTGCCCACAGAGTTTTTGTGGGAATTTAAGTGGAGACTTGCTGTCATTGGGCGTCTGATCCAGGGCAGCGCCCTCTACAGGGGATCTGTGGCGACTTTGAGCAGGGGGGTAGCTCAGCGAGGCTCTTCAACCAATCAGATTGAAAAATCCCCACTAAGACAAGCAGAGTCTAAACTGGAAGTATAAATTAGATTTAAATCATGTGCAAAAAGCGAAATAACGATTGGGAAAAAAAGACGGGATTAAGAGAGAGGGATAAAAAAAAGAGATAAACAGAAAAAGTTAAAAAAATAACATTTTTATTTTAAAATAAATCTCCAACACTAATTAAATTCTGAAGGAATGAGACTCCACACTCGTAAAATTAAATTTTCAGGGCCAGAGGGGTTGTTTGGCAGTAATTATGACTTATCATGCCATTAAAAATTCACTTACACCTGAATGCACCAGCCCTAACTTTTTCTGCCGTGTTTAGTGGATAACTGGTGGGTAAGTACCGCAACTTCACGCCCTTACATTGATTTCAGTGCCGAGTCTATTGGCAAGGTTCTCTTTACAGCCTGTGGAGGAGCGGGGTAACTCGGACCGCAACTTTCGGATTTCCGCATTTAACTGCACATGTGCGGACTCTGGCAGTTGCTATCCGATTTACTCCACAATAACGGTGAGCATTGTTAGCCTCAGCGCAAAATCCAGGCCAATATGTCTGAAACCTTATTTCCAGTAGCAAGTTCTCAGCTAAGTGGATAAGCCAAACAACCAGAAGGATTTTCAAAACAAAAATACTTGTAAATATTTCATTGGTTCCCCTTCTGCACCTTGCTATTTATTACTGGCTAATTTTTGGATTGGAATTTATTTTATTGAAATTGCTGACAGGGAGCTTTCATTCCCACTTGATATGCATTGATTTTTACTTGTCATTATTTTATGGCTGTGAAATTTCAGCCAGTTGTACGAGTGAGACAAAATTTGCATATAGAAAAATGTAACATCCGAGTGTGACTGTCTAAATGCTTGCCACATATAACGTCATTATGATACAGTCCAAGGTAAGTCAGAGTTTACACTGTTCCTGGGTTTGTGGGGAGGGGTACTTACTGAGGTAGGGGTCAACATCTCAAGAGAAAAAAATTTAAAAAGAAGTTTGCAAGATTTCTGCCCAAAGGCAATGAAGTGAGTGCCTCTGATCAGCTCTTGGAAAATAACTAGCTATTGTTTTCCATACCCACTGGAACTAGATTATAATCACAGCTGCATAAATAAATCTGTGCTGTGAACAACCGTTACTTTCAAGTTCTCTGTATAAGCAAATAAAGGGACGGTGCTGTAGCGATTTAGCCGGCTTGTGAAGTAAAAATGCATTTCCTATCACGGTTACCGAAAAAGAAAAGGTTATAGCTTGTTTTGAAATCACTTGGAAAAACAAACTTATATTTAATGTTATATCCTGAGAAAAGTCACACCTCAAAGTGTTGCACACCCTAGCGGTGAGGTTCATGCTGGGAGATTCTCCACATCGCACATGCTCAGACTGTGGCATTTTGCAAATTGTAGGCACAGATGGAGTTACTATGATTCTTCAGTAAACCGAGGGATAGCTCCAAAAAATAAAACCAACTGAAATCTTAGGCTTTTCAGAAAGGTTCAGGTCTCTGATTAACAATCTTGATAAAGGTATTTAAAGACACAAAGGACAGTTTTATAGATAAGAGTAATAATGTTATTGTAAAGTATGTCATTTTTTGAAAATGGCTTTATTTTCAAAAAAGAATTCCTGCAAGCAGTGAGCTAGTTGAAAGAAGAGGAAGCCAAAATGGACAATTTCATATGTTAAGGGTTGACGTAAAGTCTGAATTGTGACATTTAAAATGTGATGACTGGAGTGTGACAGAGTCAGCGTGGTGTGTGTACTATTTGCGAGATTGAAATGGATTAATAGTGGATTTCCTGTGGTTTGGTTACCGTCGGGAGCAAGCGGAATCCAAGCGTAAACAACGGAAGGAGTGCACGTCAACCCAAGCACCCTACCCACCCGCCCCTTTAACCACCATCTGCCCCACCTGCGACAGAGACTGTAGGTCCCGCATTGGACTCATCAGTCACCTGAGAACTCATTTCTAGTGTGGAAGCAAGTCATCCTCGGGTCTGAGGGACTGCCTAAGAAGAAGAAGAAGGTCACAGTTAATCAGAGGAAATGGAGGGGGTGAAATTGGTCTTGGGCGGTCGTGCAAAACAGGCGATCACCAAAGTAAAAGAAAATCAGGCGGGGTGCAAAACGGGCTGTCGTCTGATTTGTGTTCCTGCCCCAAGACCATGTTTCCCCCCAACTCCGTCTGTTTGTTGTTAACGGGCTGAGAGGGGTTACAGCACCATCTCTGGAGCAAGCTAGAATAGCAGCTGTTGCCTGCTAACTCATTGGGGGTGATTTTGCCAATGGGAAGCTTTTGGAGGCGGAACTCCCACTTGTCGGGTTTTCAGTCCCGCCTCCAACAACTTCTGGCCAAATCACGCTATTTTCCTTTCATTGACCTTGTTAAGCCCGCCCAGCGGTTTCATCTGTCAAAAATTTTTAACAGATGAATTGTCATTGTTTGACAGCCCTGTGAAGCTGTCAAACACTAACATTCTCTGTAGTTTGATGAGGTCAAACTTCTTTCTTTTACAGAAATGAGATGGTTGTTGCATCTGAGAATGCAATGGCCACCAGTCATTTCCAACGCGGAGGTGCGAGGCTCTCTGCATACACACCGACTGAAGCCTGCAGGAAGAAACAAAGGTAAGTACACTTTTTCTAACACTTTGCACTCACCTCTACACTCTTGCACCCATCACTTACCTTCACACCACACTTTTGCACCCCTCCGACACCCGCAGACCCAGTACTCGCCGCGGTGACCTGGCGGGTTTCGGAGCCTTCGGGAAGCCCGCACTTGTGAGGGCAAAATGGTGATAATCCTCTTATTTTCCTGTTAACTACCTGTTAATCCCTTCCCGCCTCCAAGGAAATGGGACCCGGCGTGGGACGGCTACCCGCCTCCTGGCAAGATGGCACGGAGGCGGGTTGGGCACCCGTCCCCAAATTCTGCCATTTTCCCAGCAGTCCCGCCTCCCCAGGGCTGACAAAATCGCCCCCATTGACTTCAATAGACTGGAGCCCTGGTCGTGTTACCAATTCAAGGATTTCTATTACATAGATAGATAGATTTTCTGATGTGTACAACAGTATTAAACCACTTCCAGCTCCTGCAGAAGGCAACATTACACCAGTGCTAATAATAGAGGCCTTCAGTGAATGGAAGGCACGGAATGTGGAAATGATTTTTGCAACACTTACAGACACAAGTACAAATTAAAATTTCAAATGCTTGCTAAAAGATATCCGAACTATCTAATTAGGATGGGTTTCAGTTTAAAGATTAGATTTTGAGATGGCCTCTAATATTAAACACAGCGCTGCTTTAAGCATATCTGCTATACCAGCCAAGTTTATTTTAATGTACTTAAGCCAAGGTTAGTAGCTGCCAATAACTTCATTCCAGTGCTTTGAGAATGATGTAGAACACAACGAGAATTGGCAGAGTGACAGAGAAAATCACAGCAATGGCTTTTCAAGAAAAGAAACACTGCATCTTAAAATGTTTCATCCACAAACAAAGTTTATATTGTCTAGAAATAATTAGACGTGCCGTTCATTACCTTTTCGTCCTCCTCATCGTCATCATCAATATCTGCGTCTTCATCCTCCTGACAAATCAAATGTAAAAAGAAAAAGGGAATAGAGTTAGCTTTAAATGCATTTCTTTTCTTATATTGGCGAAACCCTTTTAACGCTGGGTTATAGCACGACTGAAGCCAAGGGTTTGATGCTTTAGAGCAGTGTTCGATCACTGAAAGAGAGGCCGGCGCATGTGTGCATTGAACTGTATGGTATATGTCTCATTATCTGCATAAACTGTGCCCAGAACAATGCAACTTAACTGCAGATGACACTTACTCACATGCTCACTGACGTAAGAAAACTACTAGGCATTTGGTCTAAGCGTTAAACAAAGCTTTAATCAACTGTTTTACAACATGGAGGTCTAGTTGTGCCCTTCACTAGTTCCTGTTAAGAGTGTCCTGCGCAAGCTGGGCCCGTGCCCGAGTATTTATACTCTCCCTGGACAGCGCCACCCGCAGGCTGCTCAGTATTATTTCATAAGTCTTTCTTTCATGAATGACTGATTCATGTCACTCACCATCCCTACCTCTGGGGGTTGCCTTGCAAGTTAGTTCTTCCACAGTTTTCTTGCTTAGATGGGTTTTTTTTTAAATTCCAGAATCCTGCACTGGTTTATAATGTTGGCACATTTTGCTTACATGGCACTGCTGTATATATTAGTGTTAGGATGAGGACATTTTGTTGGCAGTATCCGGGGGGGGAGGAAGGGGTGTAACTGTTCCCGTGATGGCTGGAATGGGTTAGTGCTCTCGCCTTCCCTCTCAGGTTAGCCTGCCCCTCCCTCTATAGAGAAGTGCTGTGGCATTTATGGGTGGGCAGGTGGAGCCCTTGTATCGGCCTCATGGAAAAGGTCCACCCACTCAATAGCCGTCCAATCCATTGCAGAACATCCACTCCACATAGCACATATCACCTACAGATTGGTGTTAGGATGGTGGGCGGCAAACACATAGACAATCTTTCATTACCAAAAGCAACAACCACGTCAGCCTGTTCACTATAAGGTGGGGGCAGGGCAGAATTGAGGGATCCCAATCCCTGGGGCTAAGTTCCAGCAAGCAGGGAGGTGGCTCGGAGGTGAACCCTGGCCACATTCACACGAATGGACCAACATGTACAGCAGTGTCTCTGTCCAACCACCGTCTCTCAATCACCCATCCACCGATGAAGGGCAGAATCCACGGAGCCTACATGGGCCGTGGGAGGGTGGACATCACTATTTGGGATTCTGGCCTCAAATATGGATTCCACACAAACTTATTGAAGCCAAAATCTCCCGGGTAACTCCTATGTAGAAGGTCCAGAGCACCTCAGGGTTGCACTATTGCTACATGGAGAGAGCCCCGATCATTGTTAACATTCTCACTGGTTCTGCAAACCTTTTTCCTGGTCTGGCAAGGCAGGGAGATTCTGTCAGGCAGGAACATCAGCAAGTAGAGACAGCACTTCCAAACAGAGCAAGATCTTGACCCAGCTTGCTACAACATGAGCCAACCCCCTTATCTCTACGAATGACACCTCTACCACCTAAAGATACCTATAAACACATCTTGGTCCAGTACTAGTGTCCATATTCAGCTGTGTAATACACAAACACAAACCTATATTTACACACAAACAAAATTCTTTCAGGACGATGCCAGCTCCATAGGTGAGATCCACCTTTAACCAGTTATTTGGGACAAAGACATTCAACTTGACCTTCCCTTAAGCACAATCAGCAACCAGGAGGAACTTCCTGCTGTCCAGATGTGGAGTACCATTGTAGAATGATCTGATGTACTATTGTAGAATGGCCAGGCTGGCACAGAAAGCACCTCAACCTAAAAACAATGGCTACATTTTCGTCATCATCACCTGGGCAGTGTGGATCACCCGCTCATTGTGGAACCCGCCCAGTTTGCAGTCTATTGACTTTAACGGAACGAAGATGAAAATCTACCCCAATGAATTTCAGCAGCAAAATTACATAGCTCATCCAACAACCATTTCAATATACTATTTTTGTAAATCATTGAAAATTGTACAGGTTGCATTGTTGAAAATGGCCCTGTGAACTATGTAATACTGTAGGAACATTGAAATTTAGGAACAGAAGTAGATAATTCAGCCCCCCCCGAGCCTGCTCCACCATTCAATTAGATCACGGTTGACCGGCACCTCAACTCCACTTTGGTCTTTGCACCATGTCCCTCAATATCCATCCCGAACAAAGTCTATCTAGCTCAGTCTTGAAACCCCAATTGTCTCAGCACGCATAGCCTTTTGGAGGTGGGCGGCGGGGTGGAGAAGTGTTCCTGATTTCTGCTACCCTTCGTGTGGGAAAAAGTGCTTCCTGATTTCACTCCTGAACGGCTTGGCTATAATTTTAAGATTAGGTCCCCTTGTTCTTGATTCCCCCACCAGAGGAAATAGTGTCTCCGTATCTACCCTATTGAATCCCTTTAACATTTTAAAGACCTTGATTAGATCGCCCCTCAACCTTCTACACTCAAGGGATTAACGCCAAGTTTATGCAACCTGTCATCATAATTTAATCCTCTGAGCCCCGATATCATTCTGGTGAACCTGTGCAGCCTCTCCAAGGCCAATACATCCTTCCTGAGGTGAGACGCCCAAAACTGAATGCAGTACTCCAGATAGGATCTGACCGAGGCTCTATACAACCAAAGCATAACTTAATCCCCTTTGTATTCCAGCCCCTTTGAAATAAAAGCCATCATTCCATTAGTCTTTTTGATTGATTTTTGTACTTGTCTACTAGATTTAATGATTTGTGTATTTGGGCTCCCAAATCTCTTTGCTCCTCCACAGTTCCTAGTTTCTCACCATTTAGAAAATACTCTGATCTATCTCACACTTGCTGACATTGAACTCCATTTGCCTTCATTTTGCCCATTCACTGACTGAATACAATGGTACCTGATACTACCAGGGACCTGGCAGTTCACAACAGGAGCTTGGCTTTTGAACACTTTTTTAAAATTTGTTCATGGGATGTGGATGTCGCTGGCAAGGCCAGCATTTATTGCCCATCCCTAGCTGCCCTTGATGGTGAGCCGCCTTCTTGAACCGCTGCAGTCTGTGTGGTGAAGTGTTGTTAGGTAGGGAGTTTCAGGATTTTGACCCAGCGACGATGAAGGACCGGCGATATACTTCTAAGTCAGGATGGTGTGTGCTTGGAGGGGAACTTGGAGGTGGTGGTGTTCCCATGCGCCTGCTGCCCTTGTCCTTCTAGGTGGAAAAGGTCGCAGGTTTGGGAGGTGCTGCCGAAGAAGCCTTGGTGAGTTGCTGCAGTGCATCTTGTAGATGGTACAGAATTGATTTACAGAAACTGCTTGCGAATTCTACTTCATATATTTTTTAATTTTAGGCAAGTGTCAGATTGGCTCAATTGGTGCAACTCTGAGTCAGAAGGTAATGATTTCAAACCCCACTGAAGACTTGACCACATAATCTAGGCTGCACTTCATTGCAGTACTAAAGGGGTGCTGCATTTTTCTGAGGTGCTGCTCTTTGGATCAGATGTTAATCCCAGGCCCTACCTGCCTCTTCAGGCAGATATTAAAAAATCGTACCGCACTATTGTGATCTCATTGAAACATACAAAATTCTTACAGGGCTTGGCAGGATAGATGCAGGGAGGATGTTTCACCTGGCTGAGGAGTCTAGAACCAGGGGTCACAGTCTCAGAATAAGGGGTCGGCCATTTAGGACTGAGATGAGGAGAAATTTCTTCACTCAGGAGGGAGGTGAGTGTTTGGAATTCTCTACCCCAGAGAGCTATGGAGGCTCAGTCGTTGAGTATATTCAAGACAGAGGTCAATAGATTTTTGAATATTAAGGGAATCAAGGGATATGGGGATCGGGCAGGAAAGTGGAGATGAGGTAGATGATCAGCCATGATCTTATCGAATGGCGGAGCAGGCTTGAAGGGCCAAATGGCCGACTCGTGCACCTATTTCTTATGTTCTTATGTTTTTCTGAGTTCTCTCATTGTCGAGGTCAACATTCGTCCCTCAATCAACACGGTCAAAAAAATGATTAACTTGTCATTCATCTCATTTGCTGTTGTGGGACCTTAATCTGCACAAAATGGCTGTCATATTTATCCCTGGCTAATAAAGGTGCACAAATACAAAGTAACTGACAAAAATCCCTTATAGAAAGAATAGCGTTTTCCTAAGGTAACTCCGCTTTTAGAATAACAACTCATAACTTATAACCTGATATCAGCATCTCCAGTGCAGTGCTGAGGGAGTGTGCCACTGTCGGAGGTGCTGTCTTTTGGATGAGACGTTAAATCATGGCCCTGTCTGCCTTCTCAGGTGGACCACAGCACTATTTTGAAGAAGAGCAGCGGAGTTCTCCCAGGTGTCCGAGCCAATATTTATCCCCCAATCAACATCACTAAAATGATAACAGAAAATACTGGAAACACTCAGCAGGTCAGGCAGTATCCGTGGGGAGAGAAACAGAGTTAAGGTTTCAGGTCAATGACCCAATCATCAGAACTGTTCTGACAAAGGGTCATCGCTGTTGTGTATGTACCTTTAAGAGAGAACTGTTTTACAGCTCCTGTATACTGTAGTACCGGCAGTGACCACACCTGTATATAAAGCCGGAGCAGGCTTCTGTACTTCAGTCATGAGACTACTCTACTCTAGTAAACACCTGTTGATTGTTAAGTTACAGCCTCCGTGTAGTTCTTGGGGAAACATCCTATTTAAAGAATCACGGATCTAACAGTGGCGACGAGGTTGATTCGAATCTGCCTGCAACTCTGCATTTCCCGTCAAGGAGTCGCTCCGGGAGGACGGTGGAAGAAAGTCGAGGCCAGAAGCACGGGCGTCGACCACGAGCAACCACCCAGTCATCCGGCAGCAAGTGAACATCGCAGGAGTGGCTGTTGAGAGCCACGACGATCCAGCAATAGACTGGCAACAGGTGCAGCGCACACCCTTCCCGGACAGCGGCGGCGGGAGCCGACCGACGGCGTAGAAAAGCCGAGCAGCGTCGACGGGGTAAGAGAGAGGGTGAAGCGCACAGGGCGCGGCCGGGGGTTAAAGAACCGAGCGGCATCGAGGAAAAACAAGCAGGGAGAGAGAGAGAGAGGTTAAAGCAGCAGCCGGGTTCAGGACCGAGCGACGGCAATGGGAAAGGCGCACAGGAGAACGCGCAGAGCACAGCCAGGGCTCAAGGGCTGAACCGCGTCCGCGGGGAGAAGAAGGGAGAGCGCGGGAGACGCCATTTTTTTTAAGCCGCAGCAGAGAAGGGCGAGCGCGGGAAGGAAGGAAAGTGCGGGAGACGCCATTTTGTTCCAGTGGAGAAGAAGGGAGAGCGCGGGAGATGCCATTTTTGACAGTTAAATCACACCCAGGGATGCTGAAGAGTGGCAGTATCTCTACGTTCGACAATGAAGTCGAAGATTGGGCGACATATGTGGAACGTATTGAGGTGTACTGCAGGGCGAATGAAGTGCCAGAAGCTAAGAAAGCACTGGTTTTGTTAAATTCCATGGGTGCAAAAACTTATGGGTTACTGCGAAACCTAATAACCCCAGAGAAGCCTGTGAATAAGAATTTCGAAAGCATAGTAGAAATCCTACAGGACCACTTAAACCCCACACCGCTGCTGATAGCAGAACGATTTAAGTTCCATAAAAGGAACCAACACAAAGACGAAAGCAATGCTGAGTACTTAACGGAACTGCGCAAGCTATCGAAACACTGCCAGTTTGGAGTGGGACTAGCAGATACGTTAAGGGACAAGTTTGTGTGTGGGCTTCAAAGTGAAGGAACCTAGAAACGGCTTTTATCAGAAAAGGATCTTACGCTGGACAAGGCTTTCAGCATGGCAGTATCACACGAAGCAGCCGCACGGGGCGCAGCAGAGATACAATGGAGACCGCAAGAATACGGCACCAATGAAATGTCATATGGAGCAGGGAAGTGTTATCGCTGCAGCAGAACAACACATGATCAGAAGGATTGTTGGTTCATGGACCAAGTGTGCAGACAGTATGAAAAACAGGACACATAGCAAGAGTCTGCAGGTCAGGGAAGAAAACCAACAGCAAGAAATCTCCACAGGAGAAGTACAAAAAGGTACATAAGGTGATGGACAGTAGTTCAGACGAACAGGGAAATGATACAGACTCCGGAAGCAAGGAGCTGGGTTGTCTGAAACTACATAAGGTAACCAAAATGGAGGATCACCAGACTATCTGGGTCACACTCAAGATAGACGGAGTCCAAGTGAAAATGGAATTGGACACTGGATCAGCCCTAACAGTCATAAACCAAAGGGACTACAAGCGGCTATTTCCACATATACCCTTGAAAGCTACAGAGATTGTCTTGAAGACGTACACGGGGCAAAAAGTCTACCCCAAAGGAAAAATAAGGGTGAAAGTGATATACAAAGGCCAGGAAATACCTAAAATGGACCTATATGTATTGCCAGATGGAGGACCACCACTACTAGGACGTGAATGGATCCGGAAGATACAATTAGATTGGCATTCCATACAGGCACTGAAGGTTGAGGCCAAAAAGGATGACGACGCCACACCTGGGCGACTGTCAAAAATGCTAACTGATGCAAAAGAAGTGTTCCAGGAGGGACACGGAACACTAAAAGGCATAACAGCAACGATTAAAATAGAGGAAAATGCAAGTCCAAAGTTTTTTAAGGCCTTATGCGATCCGACCAGCCGTTGAAGCAGAGCTGGAAGAGTTGGAACGTTCAGGAGTACTGTCCAAAGTAGACTGGAGCGAGTGGGCTACACCCATCATCCCTGTAATGAAGAGGTCGTTGAGTAATACGCCTGGGGAACCAAAGAAGGTCCGCATCTGTGGGGATTTTAAGGTGACAGTGAACCCAGTCCTTCACACGGTACAATATCCGCTTCCACGGATTGAGGATATTTTTGCCTCGCTATCTGGAGGTAAACGCTTCACCAAAATTGATCTGGCCCAGGCGTACTTGCAAATGGAGGTAGAAGAAGCCTCAAAACAATACCTCACGATCAACACTCATAAAGGTCTCTATCAATACAACCGACTGGTGTTCGGGGTAGCATCGGCTCCGGCTATTTGGCAAAGGGCAATGGATCAAGTCCTGCAAGGGATTCCAGGGACCCAATGTTATTTGGACGACATCCTGGTCACGGGCGAAAATGACAGTGATCACCTCGCCAACCTGGAGAAGGTGCTCACTAGATTAAAGGAATATGGGCTACGAGCTAATCGCCACAAGTGCGAGTTTTTCCAGAAGCAGATCTCGTATTGTGGCCACATTATTGATGAAGAAGGGTTACATAAGTCTCCTGAAAAGATTGAGGCAGTAGTCAAGACTCCAGCACCGGAAAATGTGTCACAACTGAGGTCGTTCCTCGGGCTAGTGAACTACTACCATAAGTTCTTACCAAATTTGTCTACAGTAGTACACCCACTGAATACCCTACTGCAAACGGGGGTACTATGGAAGTGGAATGACGAATGTAAACGAGCTTTCCAGAAGTGCAAAGAATTGATCACATCAAAAGAGGTGTTGGCCCATTTCAACCCAGCACTACCAATCCGGTTGGCATGTGATGCATCACCCTATGGTATTGGAGCGGTGCTGTCGCACAAATTCCCAGACGGGTTGGAGAGGCCAGTAGCCTTTGCGTCTCGGTCACTAACCTCAGCCGAGTGCAACTACGCCCAGATCGACAGGGAGGCCCTCAGCCTAGTATGGGGAGTAAAAAAATTCAACCACTATCTGCATGGGCAGAAGGTCACCTTGCTGACTGACCACCAACCACTTGTCTCCATCTTTAATCCTAAGAAGGGCGTTCCAGTGATGACTGCACAACGGTTACAAAGATGGTCCCTGTTTCTAGGGGCGAATCAATATGAAATAGAATATAAAGGCACGAAACAGCATGGAAACGCTGATGGGCTATCACGCTTGCCACTGCCTACTGTGGAGGAAGCACCAGCAGTGGACCCTATCGAGATATTTTATTCGTCAATAATTGAACGATTGCCAGTAACTAACGCGGATATAGAGAAGGAGACCCGCAATGATCCGACACTGTCTCGGGTATATGATTTGACGGTGAGGGGATGGCCAATACATGGCGACTCACTGTTGCCAGCATTCTCATCCAGAAGAGAACAGCTGTCAGTATGCCAGGGGGCAGTGATGTGTGGATCCCGAGTGGTAATTCCACCCAAGTTAAGGGCGAGAGTGCTCAATGAGCTTCACGAAGGGCATCTGGGAGGGGTAAAAATGAAAAGCCTTGCTAGGGCTTATGTGTGGTGGCCGGGGATTGATCAACAAATCGAGGACCTAACCAAGAGCTGCTCAGGATGCCTGAAGGTCCAAAATGCACCACCACATGCCCCTCTACACCCATGGGAGTGGCCCTCCTCTCCATGGCAACGGGTGCATATTGATTTTGCTGGTCCATTCATGGACTCAATGTTCTTAATAGCAGTGGATGCGCACTCGAAATGGCCTGAGGTGATAAAAATGTCCTTAACCACTACAGAGAAAACGATTGCAGTCCTACGGACCATATTTGCCAGGAACGGCTTGCCAGAGCAGATTTGCTCTGATAATGGACCACAGTTTGTGTCCGAAGAGTTTCGGAAATTTATGAGAAGGAATGGGGTAAGGCATTACACATCCGCCCCGTATCATTCAGCCACAAATGGATTGGCTGAGAGGTTCGTACAAACCTTTAAAAAGGCGATAAAGGCCATGTGCGATGATGAAATTCCACTACAGCATAAGGTGGACAATTTCCTGTTAGCCTACAGAAATGCGACACATGCAGTCACCAACCAGACCCTGGCCATGATGTTCTTTAACCGAAGGTTGAGATCTCGTCTGGATTTGCTCAGACCAAATGTGCGAAGAGATGTTGAGAATAAGCAATTCCAGCACATCAATGAGAAACCGACAAGGAGCTTTAATGTAGGACAACCAGTCTTGGCCCGTGACTACCGAACAGAGAAATGGCAACCCGGAATGATATGCACACGGCAGGGGCCATTAATGTACACAGTGGATGTCGGGGAGAACATTGTGAGACGCCACGTCGACCAGATCTTAGCGTCACAGGAACGAGTCAACCCCATGTCTCGCATACCTGGGGATGAACCCGACATACCGGTAGCATCTACCTCAGAAACAGTAGCAGTGGAAACTGATGAACTAACCGACGAAAGGGGGCCAGAATCGCCTCCGCACCAAGAACAAGAACCTCAGGGAAGGCGCTATCCAGAAAGGATCAGGAAGCCGCCCCAAAGACTGAATTTATAAATGGACTATTTTCAGTTAATGTTGCATGTTAAAAATGTTAATTGTTAAATGAATGTTATGGTACTGTTAATCTAAAAGGGGAGGAATTGTTGTGTATGTACCTTTAAGAGAGAACTGTTTTACAGCTCCTGTATACTGTAGTACCGACAGTGACCACACCTGTCTATAAAGCCGGAGCAGGCTTCTGTACTTCAGTTGTGAGATTACTCTACTCTAGCAAACACCTGTTTAGTTACAGCCTCCGTGTAGTTCTTGGGGAAACATCCTATTTAAAGAATCACGGATCTAACAATCGCCCTGAAACGTTAACTCTGTTTCACTCTCCACAAATGCTGCCTGACCTGCTGAGTGTTTCCAGTATTTTCTGTTGTTATTTCAGATTTCCAGCATCCGCAGTATTTCGCTATTGTGTCACTAAAACGGATTATCTGCTCATTATCATATTGCTATTAGTGGGAGCTTGCTGTGCAAAAATTGGCTGCCGCGTTTCCTACATTACAACGGCAACTACACTTCCAAAGTACTTCACTGGCTATAAAGCGCTTTGGGACGTCCTGAGAAAAGTTTGATTTACTTTTGGGTTTTCGAGTTACTAATGGAATTCTGTGTATTCTTCAGAACTGCAGTCTACTTCCTGCCATCTATGGAACATTAGAGCTGCCACATCCTATCCGGGCTCAACTTTGAGCACTGAAAAAAAAGCACTAATTTTTTTTTAATTGGAGGCCATTCAGATCTGGTCCAACATCTCCCAGTTGTGGCTGTTAGTTCAACAGTTCCACGCCCACACACAATGTTCAGGTTAACCAGCCGTCATGGCTGGGCCTTTGTACGGGAGGTTTTCACACCTTTCATTTGGCCCGTGTTTTAGGGATTATCAGACATTACCCTCTCGTTACACTGCAAAAATCTTGCTCTGGAGTAAATCCATTTGGATTCAGTTCTGAACGGAACTGTGTAATCCCTGACATTAGTCATTCCAGTTACAAAGTTTCTCCTTTTTAACCATAGGCTCCATGCCACGGTTTATGACCTTGATCTTAACTCCGTGCAAGTGCCAGCTTAAGAGTAATTCCGAACCAAAATCCGGGCTTTTATCTGCACTTGATCACCAGACAGCAGGGGGTTGCCAGAATGATGATTCTTGTCACCACATTCCTGCCTTCCTCCTGAGTCTCTGCAGCTGGATTCATTGTCCCAACACCTGCACCATTGCGAACAGTGTAGATTTAGTCCTTAATCCCATCAGCATCATGAGTGATCCATAACTGGAGTCCCTCAGGGATGCAAGTGTTAGCACAGGGCTGCTATTGGCCGGTGCTCAAACCTATTAATAGGAAAAAAAAAACCACATGATGAAAATGACTGGAACTGATGGGAGACGAGAGTTGTACATTCTTGAGTTCTGATCAGCACATTCACTAACTCGACAGCTTTTCTGAAAGCTCAGCCCGAGAAATAGCGCTCGATTTAAAAACATAAGGGGGAAAAATTCAGTATCGCCCCGTTTGGGGCGCCATTATCGGCCATGCGCAAAGTTTAGCGCCTGGCACTAATTATCGCCTCCGACGGCAAACTTGGCTTTTATCGCCCCTGGAGGTGATTGGAGCGCTAAATCAGGCACTTCACACCTGTCTTAAGGCGCAAAGGCCGAGGAGCGAGGCGCTACCTCAGAGCGCTGACGAAGCAAGGGCAAATCAAAATAAACCTGCAAAGTGCTGCTCAGTACTCAAAACTCCTTCACACAGTGTTGAATCTCTCCAGAAGTCTCTCTCTCTCTCTCTCTCTCAGAATGCGTGGTGCCAAAATGTCACCGACAAAAAAGGCAGGAAGCGGCCGCCTTTAAATAGCGCTCCCCCAGTCCCTTTCTGACAGCAAAACGCTGCCCTCAACCTGTCGTTGCTAGCGGCAGGCGGTAAGGCAGGGGGCGCCACTCAATATCCGGTCCGGGGCGCTAACGGGGCGTTGCGCACTCGACTGACGTCACAATCTGCAGGCGCAGGAGATCGCGGCGGTAGTGTTTAGCGCCACCGCAAAATGTCTAGTTAATTTTGCGAGCGGCGCAAACATCGCCGCGCCCGGCCTCTAGTTGCTTTGCGCCCCAATTGGCGCCCTCGTAAGGCGCTAACGGGAGGCGCAAACAACTGAATTTTCCCTCCTACGTAGTGTCCTGAAATAACTGCATTCTCCCAAGACTGAACACGCTGGGGCTCTTTTCTCTAGAAAAGAGAAGGCTGAGGGTTGACCTGATAGAGGTCTTTCAAATTATGAAAGAGTTCAATAGGGTAGACGAAGAGACTGTGGCCTAGAAATTCAGTAGCGCCCCGTTTGGGGCGCCAGCCTCTCCAGGGCGCTAAAAGTAGCGCCCCGGAAGTAGTCGCAGCCGCCCGTCGGAAATTCACTTTGCGCGCCCCAGAGGGAAGCGCGGCACTACTGGAGGCGCCTCGCATCCCTCTTGGGCCACTGCAACTGAAGATCGCTGCGCAACGTGCCGCAGCGCCACACGCTGTGGCACGGCGCGCTGCGGTACTGCAGGCCTTCCTCCCCTTCTTAAAGGGGAGGGGCCTTGTGCAGCGCGAGCGAGGATCGCGAGTGCCGGCAAAAGAGCCTGGCACCGAGGAGAAGTGCCGGGCTCTTGGAATGCAGTCGGCACTCCGTGGGGGGTGGGGGAGGGAGGGCTCAGGAGGCCGGGGACGGCAGCGCGGAGAGGTGCTGGCAGGCGGCCAGCAAAAAAAAATGGCCGCCCCGCACCTCTCCTTTAATTAGCGCCCCTACCGCCGCAGGTAGGCCCCCCTGAACCGGTCGCAAATAGCGTCCGGCGTTAAAGCAGGGGGCGCAACTAAATATCGCGATCGGGGCGGTAGCGGGGCGCTGCGCACACCGATGACGTCATCGGTAGCGGCACAGCGCTAACGGCTAGCGCCGCCATTAGCGTCCCACTAAATTTAGCGGGAGGCATGGCCAGTGGCTTCCGACCCACTTAGCGCCCTCTTAAGGCGCTAACGGGTGGCGCAGCCCACTGAATTTCTAGGCCTATGTTTCAGCTTGTGGGGGGGAGACCAAAACTAGGGGCTTTAAATATAAGATAGTCACTCATAAATCCAATAGGGAATTCAGGAGGAACCTCTTTACTCAGAGAGTGGTTAGAATGTGGAACTCGCTACAAGGACTATTGGAGGCGAGTAGCATCGATGCATTTAAGGGGAAGCTAGATAAACACATGAGGGAGAAAGCAATAGAAGAGTATGCTGATAGGCTTAGAAGAGTGTGAAGCATAACAACAACAACAACTTGTATTTATATAGCGCCTTTAACGTAGTAAAACGTCCCAAGGCTTATAAAACAAAATTTGACACCGAGCCACATAAGGAGATATCAGGGCAAATGGCGCTTGGTCAAAGAGGTCGGTTTTAAGGAGAGTCTTAAAGGAGGAGAGAGACGTAGAGAGGCGGAGAGGTTTAGGGAGGAAATTTCAGAGCTTGGGGCCTCGACAGCTAAAGGCATGGCCACCAATAGTTGAGCGATTAAAATCGGGAATGCTCAAGACACTGGCACAGACCAGTTGGGTCGAGTGGCCTGTTTCTGTGCTGTACATTCTATGTAACATAGAGCTTGAAGATAATGAAGACTGTTACTGGGAAAATTCAATTTTTTTTTTAACCACAGGCAACACCTTTTGGGGACCAAGAGGTTATAACCCCTTAAAATGTTTGAATTGAATACTAAAATACAAATTACACACACACACTTATGCACATTGTACTTATTGTGTGTGTTTTAACTCACTTTTCCTCAGAAAAACAACTTAGGCATCTGGCCAACCCTTTCCCCTCTCCCGCCAACACTCCTGTCAAGAATGCCCACGTCTTCTGGTTATGAGGTTATTAACAGTTTGCTAAAGTGACGGGTTCCAGTAACACACACTGGATTGTGCAGTCACAGGGCTGACCTCTGTCCTTGGCTCCAAGGCTCTGATTTTATACTCTGTTAGAACTGTGGGCCAAAGAGTGGAGGTCAGTGAGATCACTCAAACAACGTGTTATAGAAACCAAAACACTGCTGCAAAGAAGACTTAAAAGGGGCACTCATCACGGAAAAATGCCTGACAGCCTTTCTCCCTGCTCCCACCCAACCAATTTGTTTTCATATGCACAACCACAGGCAGGAATGTGTTTTAAAGCCACATATATGTGGCAAAAGCTTACGGCATTATTGCCACTAAAGGTATGGGTGGTTCTTCTCCTTCCCCAAAGTGGCAATGAATCTCCTTTTAAAATCCTTTCAGAGCTCAACTTCTCAGAATCCTTTGATTCACGGGGCGAGTTTTGGGACAACCTGGAGAAGGAGGACCGGGAACTTCCTCGGACACGTCCCACCTCCGCCATTGTAGCTCTGCCGAGTGTGGCGCAGACGCCAGTTACTTGGGTAAATGGTGTTGGCGCCGCACTTCCGGCCATGTTATGGCGCAGGAGCAGGGACCATCTGCTCCGGCGGCACGGTGGCATAGTGGTTAGCACTGTTGCCTCACAGCGCCAGAGCCCCGGGTTCGAATCCGGCCCCGGGCGACTGTCTGTGTGGAGTTTGCACATTCTCCCCGTGTTTGCGTGGGTTTTCTCCGGGTGCTCCGGTTTCCTCCCACAGTCCAAAGATGTGCGGAAAATGTTGATTGGCTATGATAAATTGACCCTTACTGTTAGGAAGATTAAATACGTGGGGTTACAGGGATAGGGTGGGATATGTGTTGGTGTAGGGGTTATGGGGATCGGGTGGGATATGTGTCGGTGCAGGCTCGATGGGCCGAAATGGCCTCTATCTGCACTGTGGGGTTTCTGTGATTCTGTGATTCTGTGATCTCCGAGGAACTTTCCGGCCTCTGTCTTTCAGTCAATAACGCAGTTAAGGTCAGCGTAACTGCAGGTTGGCTTTTGTACTGCAATATGTAGTAAGAGGAGGCAGAGATGACCTGGTTATGGACAAGTCGCATTATTGTCACTTTCGACAAGCCTGAAAAGCTCAGTCAATAAACAATTAAAATCAGGTGAGGAGTAAAAGACACGTAAAAACCGAGTAATGGACTCGGCTTTGCAAGTAACCTCAAAGCATGAATACTCAGGAACAGTCAAGACCTTGAGTTTTCCCATGGTTTTCCCAATCTCTTACGGTGTCTTCAGGGGGGAGGTTGACGGAATCCCCGGAGAATTGGCGTAAACGGCCATTTTTATCCATTTTACGCCGTTACTCCGGAGTTCCATCGATCTTCTACAAGAGAATCCCCACTGCATGGACAATCCAGGCATAAACCTAGATGGACATTTAATCTTCATTAAATTTCAAGAGGTCGTCACGTTACATGTCATTAAGCGGCCAACTCCAGTTCTGTTGCTGTCCACTGAACAAGAGGAATACTCCCCCAATTCAAACGGACATGATAATATTATTTAAGTTTGTGTGCCCTTTTTTGTTGTTATGGTTAAGTTATTAGTTGTGCCCTTTAAAAGGGGGGCACTTTTGTTTTTTGGTTGATGACACTCGGACATAAGAAATAGGAGCAGGAGTAGGCCATTCGGCCCTTCGAGCCTGCTCCGCCATTCAATAAGATCATGGCTGATCTTCTACCTCAACTCCACCTTCCCGCGCTCTCTCTATATCCGTAGATTCCAATAATATCCAAAAATCTATCGATCTCTGTCTTGAATATACTCAATGACTGAACATCCACAGCCCTCTGGGGTAGAGAATTCCAAAGATTTACCACTCTTTGAGTGAAGAAATTTCACCTCATCTCAGTCCTAAATGGCCAACCCCTTATTCTGAGACTGCGACCCCTAGTTCTAGACTCCCCAGCCAGGGGGAACATCCTCCCAGCATCTACCCTGTCAAGCCCTGTAAGAATTTTATATGTTTCAATGAGATCACCTCTCATTCTTCTAAATTCTAGAGAATATAGGCCTAGTCTACTCAATCTCTCCTCATAGGACAATCCTTCCATCCCAGGAATCAGTCTGGTGAACCTTCGTTGCACTCCCTCTATGGCAAGTATATCCATCCTTAGGTAAGGAGACCAAAACTGTGCACAGTACTCCAGGTGTGGTCTCACCAAGGCCCTGTATTATGTCCAAGACATTAGTGACTATTTTAGAAAAGGCACATTTCTTCCACTAGAGTGAGAGAGTCTCATCAATAACTCACCATGTCCTGCTGGCTGACAACCTTCCCTCTGGCCATCTGAATGTAGTTCCAGGCAAAAAGCATCAAGAGTGCAAGTGGGAGCATGTAGATCTCAAACGTCCAGACAATAACCAAATACAACTGAAAAGAAAGAGAAATACTGTCATTAACACCTGAAGGAAAATCTAAAGAACAAAAAGAAATACTGTTCTGGATACCTGGGAAGAGGGAGGACTGATTTTCTTTTTCCACTATCTGCTAAGCACGCAACTTGTATTTATATCACACCTTTAATGTAGTAAAACGACCCAAGGCCTTTCACAGGAGAGTTATCAAACAAAATTTGACACCGAGCCACATGAGGAGATATTAGGGCAGATGAGGTAGGTTTTAAGGAGTGTCTTAAAGGAGGAAAGAGAGGTAGAGTGGCAGAGAGGTTTAGGGAGGGAATTCCAGAGCTTAGGGCCTTGGCAGCTGAAGGCACGGCCACCAATGGTGGAACGATTAAGATCGGGGGATGCTCAAGAAGGCAGAATCAGAGGAGCGCAGAGATCTCGAAGGGTTGTGGGGCTGGAGGAGATTACAGAGATAGGGAGGGTCGAAGCCATGGAGGGATTTGAAAACAAGGATACAGAATGGATACTACAGAGTTATCACCTTTTGAAAGCTCTCTTCAAGACAGCAGTCATGCTGCGAGGTGCCGTGTGTAATGTTCTGTTTATATTGTATGGAATCACTTCAAACAGAAGCAGTCCTATTTGCCTCCACCCCACCCCACCCCCCCACCACTCCGATTATATTGTGGGGCAGAATCCAGAGAACTGGTGTCGACACAGAAACAACTGCAAGAACAGAGCAATTGTCTGAAAGTGATGATTGTGACTTTTGTGTTCCGGCGATGGACCTTCCCTGATGCCTGGGGAACCCCAGGGGTTTCCTGGGTGGGCAGTGCCATCCTTTCATGATTTGAGTTACTTTACTTGACGAGTACTTTTATGTGCCATGTGCTTTGAGGGGAGCAATGTAAAGTAAACCGAGCAGCATATACAGAACGCACGGGTAAATCAATAACTTAAGATTTAATTAAGCTTCAAAAAAATAACTGATGGAATAAGAATCATCCTCAAAGTAAAGTAACATTTGGTAACTAATGGTTGTTCCTTCACCCCACCATTGGTGGCCGTGCCTTCAGCTGCCAAGACCCGAAGCTCTGGAATTCCCTCCCTAAAACTCTCCGCCTCTCTACCTCTCTCTCCTCCTTTAAGACACTCCTTAACACCCACCTCTTTGACCAAGCTTTTGGTCAGCTGTCATACTGGCTCGGTGTCAATATTTATCTGACTACACTTCTGTGAAGTGCCTTGGGACATTTTCCTGCATTAAAGGTGCTAAATAAATACAAGTTGTTGCTATTGTTGAGGAGAAAGAAATTGCTTTTAAAAACTCCTCTGCAGGTTACTCAATGGCAGCACTTCCCAGCCCCACGAGTCTCATCACCAAGAAGAACAGAAGCAGCAATCTCATGGGAACACCATCACTTCCAAGTTCCCCTGCAAGTCGCACACCATCACGACTTGGTCATATAATGGCACTCCTTCATCTACACTGGGATAACGTCCTGGAATTCCTTACCTAACACCATTGTGGGCGCCATTACCATGCGGACTGCAGCAGTTCAAGAAGGAGGCCCACCACCACCACCACCTTCTCGGGGCAACTAGAGGTGGACAATAAATGCCGACCTTGCCAGTGACGCCCGCATCCCGAAAAAAGTAATAAGAAAAAAATGCTCTGTTCTATTATAACTTGAATAATAACATTTAGTGCTCTCAAATAGAATTACAGAAATATAAAAAGCTAAGAGCAGTTCTCACGTTAATATGTTTTTGTAAAAAAAGTACAATTCTGGGTGAGGGAGTGGGATTAATTGGACAGCTCTTTCAAAGAGCCAGTACAGGCACGATGGGCTGAATGGTCTCTTTCCCTGCTATAACATTCTATGATTTAATCCGGACATCGAAAACTTCCTTCAATACTGAAAGGCTTTCTGCACTAAACTAGCATAGAGATAACTTTTAGTTCAGAGCCTGATATTCCAAAAGTGAATGTGACCGCCCATAGTTTGCACTTATGGGTGGGTGTGCCAATTCAATCCATGCCCCAAATTGCATGCACAGAAAATGGCAGGAAAATCACTCTAAGTTGATGTGAAACTTACGCTTTGCCACCAAGATCAACTGTAATAACAGAGGCCGCGAACCATTAGCTCCAACTGATTGCCTTCAAAGAAAAGACTTCCAGCAGCAAATATTTTTTTGTAGCGATTTCCCAACCCGCAATAAAACATGCTGTGGTTTGCCTTGTTTTTAATCATTCGGATGAGCCGTTAAGCTAAGGCCCCAACTGCTCTCTCAGGTGGAGGTGAAAGATCCCATGGCACCTTTCGAAGAGGAGCAGGGCAATTCTCCCCGGTATCCTGGCCAATATTTATCCCTCAACCAACATCACTAAAAGAGATGATGTGGTCATTATCACTTTGCTGTTTGTGGAAGCTTGCTGTGCGCACATTGGCTGCCGCGTTTCCCACATTACAAGAGTTACTACACTTCAAAAAGTACTACTGCGGCTGTAAAGCGCTTTGCGGTGGGAGGGGCCGGCTGGGTTTCCTTTTAATAAAAGATCGGGGGAATGCCGGGCCGGGGAGCCCCATGGACTCCTTGTGAGACCTAGAGGGGGTGGGCGGGAGGAATCCTGGTCCTCCTGGCATAGTGGTTAGCACTGTTGCCTCACAGCGCCAGGGACCCGGGTTCGAATCCAACCTCGGGCGACTGTCTGCGTGGAGTTTGCACATTCTCCCCGTGTTTGCGTGGGTTTCCTCCGGGTGCTCCGGTTTCCTCCCACAGTCCAAAGATGTGTGGGTTAGGTTGATTGGCTATGATAAATTGACCCTTAGTGTTCGGGGGATTAAATATGTGGGGTTACGGGGATAGGGTGGGATATGTGTTGGTGTAGGGGTTACGGGGATCGGGTGGGATATGTGTCGGTGCAGGCTCGATGGGCCGAAATGGCCTCTATCTGCACTGTGGGGTTTCTGTGATTCTGTGATTCTGTGAAGGAGTTGGAGTTCAAAGGCAGGCAACGTTTTAAAACTTACCCGGGCCTCTTGTGGCCAGTCGGCTCCTCCTGCCGTGTTGCTTTTGCCAGGCAGCAGATACCGTAGGACTCTCCTTGCGTGGACCTTAAAATTATGTGGCGCCGCCGATGAGATCAGACTGCGACTTTTGAATCTGAACTAGGCCCCCGCCCGCTTTTAGCGGGAGCTCGGCCCGGGCCTGAATCGCCGTGGTAAATAATGTGACGGGGGTTAAAGGCGGGATCTTGATGTTTCTGCCCGTCCGGTGGGAGGGGGTTTAAAATCTAGGCCCCAAGTGCCTACCCCAATGAAAAGTTCCAATTCTGTTTGCGATCAATCTCAAGGTGATGCCAGCTTTAAAAGTTTTTTATTTTGCCTCTCACGTTATTAGGATTGGTGGAGAGGGCAAAGCAACTGCACTAATTCAACCGGATGTCAGTCTAGATTTTTTTTATATCTATCTCCTGAAATGTCCAAGGCCTTGAACTACATTCTACAGCCCATCAAGACAAAAACCTGGAAAATTATGTTTCATATTTCATTTTCCAATAAAAATTAAATATTCACCGGCTTAAACACACATCTGGTAACTGCATTTCCCCCACCACCCCCCCCCCCATTTTAATATTTGCCCTTCTGCAGAATGTTTTAACTAGCACAGCCTCTGAACACATATCAGGTAATTATTTCTGAAACTATTCCTGGGTCACACTTGCAGCGTAGAAAAGATGTAACTAATACCTTGTTTAGAGCAATAAATGGCCCATATATTATGGCTAAAAGCTCAGCAATAAAAATACTTATTAAGTGTAACAATCGTACTGTAAGCTCATGCAAAAATAATCGCCTTAAAATAAAGTGTAAAAATCCAATAACTTTCTACCAGGGGAATAATTTAACAGACCCAGTGCAGGCCAAATAAAATGCAAATGCTTTCCAAGTCACTGAGAACACATTTAGAAAGCTGCAGTCATGCAGCTTGAAAAACTAACCAATTTTTTTTTAAAGGACGTAGTTAGGTAAATTGTACTAAACTAGGGCAGACACAGGAGAGAGGGACCTACATTAGATAATTGTAGACTACATTTTAAGGGCTGAGGAAGAAATAATTGGCAGGGGCTTTACTTGGTGCTGTGTCTTTCATAGAATCATACAGCACAGAAGGAGGCCGGCCATACAGCCCATCGCAACCGGGCTGTTTCTTTGAAAGAGCTATCCAATTCGTCCCACTCTCCCTTGCTCTTTCCCCCAAAGCCCTTGCAAATTTTTCCTTTTCCTATTGCATTTAATCTCTCCGCTGTTTGGCAGCATTTTGTTTCGACATTTGTTTCCTGACCTGAGGGAACTGACTTACGCTGGTGTAGTCTGGTGGATGTCTGTGCACTTGGCTAGCTCAATCAAGTGGCCATTCATCATCTGCCATCCACTTACTCCTCCTGGGTGAATGGCAGCTGGCTATTTGATTCACCATCCTGTTCTCACCTCACCTCCATATGTGGGCGCACTTTCTAGCAAGGGTGCCAATGGATGATGATCAGAATGGGAACCATCCTTGATTTTTCCTCTCCCTGAACCAGGAAACAGCTTCCGTGGAATGGAGGCAATTGTAACAACTCAATGGCACTGCCAACACCAGTTAACTCAGCACAGAGCAGGCATCAAACCAGGGACCTTCCTGCTCCATAGGGGTCAGGACGTGTAAAGCCATCTAGGGGATTGTTGCGGTGGTTTCTTGTTCTTCTACACTTGGGTAAATACACTTTAGTGTCAGCCGTGGCTCAGTGGGCAGCACACTCGCCTCTGGGTCAAAAGGTTGTGGGTTCAAGTCCCACTCCAGAGACTTGAGCACAATATCTAAGGCTAACACCCCAGTACAGTGCTGAGGGAGTGCAGCACTGTTGGAGGTGCCGTCTTTCGGATGAGACGTTAAACCGAGGCCCCGTCTGCCCTCTCAGGTGGACGTAAAAGATCCCATGGCACTATTTTGAAAAAAGCAGGGGAGTTCTCCCCGGTGTCCTGGCCAATATGTATCCCTCAATCAACATCACTAAATAAAAACAGATCATCCGGTCATTATCACATTGCTGTTTGCGGGAGCTTGCTGTGCGCAGATTGGCTGCCGCGTTTCCTACATTACAACAGTGACTATATATATCTGAAACGACGGGGGGGGGATAGTTTTAAACTCACTCTCCAGGCAGGAATGTCACGGGATCAGGTGGAACACCGGCTTTACACTCCGTCCGATATTACTTTATTGACTTCAGTGGAGAGTAAAATCGGGCAGAGTGCAAAGCCGGCGTTGGACCCGATCCCGTCAGTTTCCCGACAGATGAGTTAACTTACAATTACTGCCAATAGTGCAGTGTGTCCAAACTAAATGTGTTACATTGTGCAGGCCTCGGCAAACAAATGACACCTAGAATGGAAACCAAAAAGGAAAGCTTTTCATTTCTTAAAAGGAAATCATCCGCACGAGAAGGTTATTGGTGCTGCTTTCCAACTCATTAGAGAAGATACAATAGCACGACGTAATTCAGGTCACAAAAAGAGTCAGGGAGCCCAAAAACTCCATTGTGGGACAAAAATAATGCTAAGCATTTTTAGCCTGTTTGCCCTGTTATCCGAGTTATCCCCAGGGTCCTGGGGCCAATATTTCTCCCTTAATCAATATAACAAGAAAAACAGATTATCCGGTCATTTTCACATTGCTGTTTGTGGGACCTTGCTGTGTGCAAATTGGCCGCTGCGTTTCCCACATTACAACAGTGACTCCACTTCAAAAAGTACTTCATTGGCTGGAAAGCGCTTTTGGGAGGTCCGGTGGTCGTGAAAGGCGCTATAGAAATGCAAGTCAGTCTTTCTTTTCTTTTCCCTCCGGAAAAGGGCAAGAATCGCCCTTTAAGCAAAACAAGTGGAAGGACCCCAGATGAAGCACTGACAGAGCTGGGCGGCAAAAATGTGGTGTTAACCAGCGAGAAACAGGTCAGATCATGAGAAACGTCAATAGACAAAAGCACGGAGTGCTGATAGCCCAGAGGTACACACAGGGCCAGAGAGTGCATTCAAAGATTAGTTCATTATCGGGTGACTTTGCAGCCAAGCTCTTGTCAGGTCATTTAAGATGAATTTCAGGTTTGTTCAGGTGCTGTAACCTGAATAAATTATGAAAAAAAAAAGTTGGCTCCACCGTATCCTGAGGCTGGATTATCCAGACATGAATACAAAATTGGCCCAGTTCTGATCCTTTAGAGTTAGGCACCGACCTGTAATAATGTAATGGGCCCATTGTATCCAGTTTAAAAGCAAAAAAGCTGGGCAATGTCACATGGATCACCAGAATTAAGTTTGTGCACCTGGTTAAAACATTAATTTAAACACTGCTCTTTGCATTTGAATAGGGGGTTGCTAATAAAGCATAGGAAAAGTAAAGGGAATTCTCCTCTGATTGATTTGTCTCTGTTCTTGATAACTGGTTAATATGCTCCTAGTTTTAGATAGACAAAGCGGGTGAAAAGGGCAGAGGCATGGTAAATGAAATTTAATGAAAAAAAAGACTTGCATTTATGTAACGCCTTTTACGACCACCAGACGTCTCAAAGCGCTTTACAGCCAATGAAATACTTTTGAAGTGGAGTCACTGTTGTAATGTGGGAAATGCGGCCGCCAATTTGTGCACAGCAAGCTCCCACAAACAGCAATGTGAAAATGACCAGATAATCTGTTTTTGTTATAACAACAGAAAATGCTGGAAAAACTCAGCAGGCCAGGCAACATCCATGGAGAGAGAAATAGAGTCAATGTTTCAGGTCAAAACCCTTTGTCAGGACTGAGAAATCCCAGCCCCCATACTGGCCTTTTAATCTGTTTCATTTTCTGTGTTTTCTCAGTCCTGACGAAGGGTTTCGATCTGAAACGTTGACTCTATTTCGCTCTCCATGGATGTTGCCTGGCCTGCTGAGTTTTTCCAGCATTTTCTGTTGTTATTTCGGATTTCCAGCATCCGCAGTATTTTGCTATCGTACTATCTGTTTTTGTTATGTTGGTTGAGGGAGAAATATTGGCCAGGACACCGGGGAGAACTCCCCTGCTCTTCTTCGAAATAGTGGTCGTGGGATCTTTTACGTCCACCTGCAGGCACATGGGAACACCATCACCTCCAAGTTCCCCTCCTAGTCACACAACATCCTGACTTGGAAGTATATCACTGATCCTTCATCGTTGCTGGGTCAAAATCCTGGCACTCCCTCCCTAACAGCACTGTGGGAGTACCTTCACTGCACAGATTGCAGCGGCTCAAGAAGGCGGCTCACCACCACCTTCTCAAGGGCAATTAGGGATGGGCAATAAATGCTGGCCTTGCCAGCGACGCCCACATCCCATGAATGAATGTTTAAAAAAAGTGTGAAGTGATGCATTTTGGGAGGAAGAATGTAGAGAAGAAATATAAATGAAATAGTACAATTTTAAATGGGTGCAAGAACAGAGAGACCTGGGCGTTCACATACACAAATCTCTGATTGACAAGTTGATAAGGATGTTAATAAAGCAAACAGGATCCTTGACTTTATTTGGCATAGAGTACAAAAGTTAACCCATTATAAAGCACTGGTTAGGTCTCAGCTAGAGATTCCGGGCACCATACTTTAGGAAGGATGTCAAGGCCTGAGAGCGGGTGCAAAGGAGATTTACCAGAATGATACCAGGGATGAAGGACTTCAGTTATGTGGAGAGACTAGAAATGTTGGGATTGTTTCCCTTAGAGCAGAGAAGATTAAGGAGGAGATTTAATAGTCAGGTTCAAAGTTATGAGGGGGTTTGATACTGACAGGAGGGTCGGTAACCAAAAGACACATATTTAAGATAATTAGTAAAAGAACCACAGGGGAAATGAGGAGACATTTTTTCATGGAGCAAGTTATGATGATCTGGAATGCACTGCTTGAAAGGGTGGAGAAGCAGATTCAATAGTAAATTTCAGAAGGGAATTGTATATATACACTTGAAAAGGAAACATTTGTCGGGCTATAAGGAAAGAGCAGGGGATGGGACTAAGTGGGAGTTCTTTCAAAGAGCTGGCACAGGCACGATGGGATGAACGGCCATCTTCTGTTATGATTCACTCAGATCAAGGTCTTGCATTTATGTAGCACTTTTCATGACCTCAGGACATCCCAGCATCCGAAAAGAGAAAAGAAGGGTTAGTGTTTCAGGTGGGATTGCTTCAAAGGGAACGTCAACAGGAACGACCAAAACAAAGTGGAGAGAGAGCGCGGTGTGCTCATCTACAGTGCACATCGGGTGGGCAGTGAGCGGCTAGCTCTAGTGAGAGGCTTGAACCATATTCATGGTCAGGCCTCATTTGATTGTGATTGGCGAGCTGCCAGCGCTTCATGACTGAAGAAAGACAGCTCGTCGATCGGGGGCATGGAGGGGTTCGGACAAAACACACTGCCATCATTACCTTCGTCATAGAACACCAGGGAGGGAAAATTCGGTGGCTTTGCGCCTTCAGTTAGCGCCCGAAGAGGGCGTTACCGGGGCGCAAAGCAACTAGCGCCCAAGCGCGGCGCCGCCAACGCCTCCCGTGAAATTCAGCGGGAGGTTAGCGGCGGCGGTAACTGTTAGTGCCCCGCGGCGCTGCGCCGCTGGCAATCACGTCATCGCCGTGCGCAGCGCCTTGCTCACGCCCCAGCCGCAATCTTCGGTAGCACCCCCTGACTTACCGCCGGACGCTATGTCCAACAGGGTCAAGGGGGCCTACCTGCGGCCGGGGCGACGCAATTTAAAGGCGAGGTGCCAGGCGGCCATTTTTGTTGCTGGCCACCTGCCAGCATCTGCCTCCGCTGCCGTCCCCGGCCTCCTGAACCGCTCTCCCGCGCAGTGCCGGGTGCGCTCCATGAGCCCGGCACTTCTCGAGTGCCGGGCTCTTTTGCTGGCACTCCGATCCCCGGTGGCCCAGCTGGGCCCCGGGTCGCACTGCGCAAGGCCCCTCCCCTTTAAGAAGGAGAGGAAGGCCTGCAATACTGCGGCGCGACGTGCCGCACAGCGTGGTGCTGCGACACGTAGCGCCGCGATATTCCCTCGCAGCGCCCCAAGAGGGAGGAGGGGCGCTTCCAGTAGCACCCCGCTTCCCTCTTGGGGCGCTACCACTCAATTCCGGCCACAGGGGCGCTAATTTTTTCAGGGCGCTAAAAGGGGTGCGACTCAATTTCTCCCCCCAGATATTTCCCTATCGCTACAATAACAACTTGCATTTGTATCTTCTTTTTCTTAGACAGTCCCTTGGAACCGAGGATGACTTGCTTCCACACTAAAAATGAGTTCTCAGGTGACTGATGAGTCCAATTTATACGGCACACTTAACGTAGTAAAACATTCCCAAGGCACCTCACAGGAGCACAATCAGACAAGATTCGACACCGAGCCACATAAACAGATATTAGGACAGGTGACCGAAAGCTTGGTCAAAGAGGTGGGTTTTAAAGAGCATCTTAAAGGAGGAGAGAGCGGTAGTGAGGTGGAGAGGTTCAGGGAGGGTATTCCAGAGATTAGGGCCCAGGCAGCTGAAGGCATGGCCGCCATTACATTGGTTGTTACACTGGTGAGACGACCATTAAGGTGAATTTACCAGCTGGTAAAGCGTTAACTCACCACTGCTCCAAGCCCGTGTCACCAAGGCTTACAGCTCACAATCCTGAGAATGAGAGATCATTGCTTGTTTTATCCTCAGGTGGACGTAAAAGATCCCATGCCATTATTTCGAAGAAGAGCAGGGGAGTTCTCCCCGGTGTCCTGGCCAATATTTATCCCTCAATCAACATCACTAAAACAGATTATCTGGTCATTATCACGTTGCTGTTTGTGGGAGCTTGCTGTGCACAAATTGGCTGTCCTGTTTCCTACATTACAACAGTGACTCCACTTCAAAAGGTACTTCATTGGCTGTAAAGCGCTTTGGGACCTCCGGCGGTCGTGAAAGGCGCTATATAAATGCAAGTCTTTCTTTACCCAATACATGGCAAGCAACCCAATGGCATTGTGTTCAGGCCACAAAATCATTAGTGCCAGATGTTAAGTGTGATTTCACAAAAAACGCCATATAAATGAAAGTAGCACAACTGGAATCTCCTACAGCAAAACTCTTATTATACGAGAGAAATTTAGCACAATCATGATGACGTATTAGTGACCACGGAGGGCAATAGCCGAAAGAAATATGAGAGGCTGGAAAAAGTATCCGCGGTAACAGGAAAACAGATAGTGGACCCTACATTCCAGACGTGTTTCAAATGAAACTGGAACACTGATATTTAAGCAAGACAATGCTGAGCAAGTCTATCAACAGACCCGATTGACGGAGTCCAAGAAATACCGACGTGACCCAGCTCTGAATGCTTTTCATGCATTCCAGGCAGACAAAAAAGAAAGTTCAAATTCAAATGCTAAATTCTTTAAATTTGATGCAGAAGATCAGGAGTTCACATGTCTTGAGACACAAGCAAGTGGACGGTCCTTGCTCAGATGAAATTCCGGTATCTTTCGGAACATATAAAAAGCAACCTGTCCCTCATTAAGCCTCAAAAAATCAATCAAAAATCATGTCTTGCCGCCTCACAACTTTACATCATGGCTGCAAGTTCGGGATTCTCACAATCCTGATTGAACAACTATAGGACCAGCTGCTATCAGATTATGCTCAAAATGAATTTACTTGACCCAATCATCACCTAAAATGTTTGCCCTCAAGTGAAGAAGCAACAGTGTCAACACTGCCAGCTTAGGACACACTCCAGAAACACCAGAGGAGCAGTAATGTTCTCCATTGTTCTGCCAAGCCAGCCAGCAGAAGCAACACTCAGAGCCTCCAGTTCTTCTATCCCAGGCGCATTTCAGGGCTGATCGACAATGATATTAAACTATGGTCACCCGCAGTTCCACAGCCACTCAGTGACATTGTTATATAACTTAGAACTTTTGGCCGAAAAATGTGGTTGCTTTGCGACTCCCGTTAGTGCCCTAAGAGGGTGCTAACGGGGCGCAAAGCAACGAGCGCCTGGGCGCGGCGCCGCCAACGCTTCCCACGAAATTCAGTGGGAGGTTAGCGCCGGTGGTAACCGTTATGACATCATCGCCGTGTGCATCGCCCCGCTCTCGCCCCGGCCGTGATCTTCGGTAGCGCCCCCTGACTTACCGCCGGACGCCATGTCCGACGGGATCAGGGGGGGCCTACCTGCATCCGGGGTGGCGCAAATTAAAGGGGAGGTGCCGGGTGGCCATTTTTGTTGCTGGCCGCCTGCCAGCACCTGCCCCCTCTGCCGTCCCCGGCCTCCTTTGCAGCCCCACCTCCCTCCCCCCACCCCCGCGGAGTGCCGGCTGCGCTCCGTGAGCCTGGCACTTCTCTTGAGTGCCGGGTTCTTCTGCTGGCACTCCGATCCCTGGTGGCCCAGCTGGGCCCTGGGTCGCGCTGTGCTAGGCCCCTCCCCTTTAACAAGGGGAGGAAGGCCTGCAGTACCGCAGCGCGTAATTTTAGCGCCCCAAAGGGCGCGCAACTCAATTTTACCCCCTTTATCTTTCTTGGTCTCAGATGTCAGTAACACGAGCAAGGCTCCGTTTCTTGCCCATCCCTAGTTGTACTGAAAAGGTGGTATGGTGGGCCTCCTAGCGGCAGCTGTTTATATAACCGAGTGGTTTGCTACACCACTTCAGAGGGGAATCAAGAGCCAACCACATAGGGTGGGCTAGAGTCAGAGCAAGTAGGTGTGGCAGGTTCCCTTTCCTGAAGGACATTAGTGAACCAGTCAGGTTTTTATGGCAATCCGACAGATTCCATGGCGATTCTTTTCTGGTGCAAGTACACAAATTACCAGATTTATTTAATTCAATTTAAGAGCTTAATATGATAGGATTTGAACTCATCACCTCTGTGTCACTAGTTGAGCATCAAAACTAATACACCATTGTCCCCAAAATGGGCTCGTGTTCACTAGAAATTACATTAAGCTTCTGAATCTCTTTTTACTTGGAGCCATCAACCCTTGGAGCAAGGACACTATGGGGTTAATTTTTGACTTCAATGAGTAAAATTGGGTGGGGTATACTTCTGCTCAACACTAGATCCGAGCACTAGATTGCCTAAGATGGAAATAAAGTATTCTCTTTTTCAGGTAAATAGAGTAACTCTACATATTACATAATGATCCCATTCTTTCATCTACTTGGACAAGGGTGGAGACTTGAAAAGTAGGTTTGTATGCAAAGAGTCATTTAGGCAAATCTAGTATTCACAGAATCACCGGGCCTGATATTATCTCGGAGGCAGGGAGCGAGCGGGGTCGGGGGGGGGGCAGGCTGTTTTGCAGTCAGGAAGCCCTGAAGAACGGGTTTCCCTCAGGCCCTATTGAATTTAACGGCAGGGCCTAATTAACATTTTTTGTCTCTGTTCCCCAGCTGCAGCCAGCCAGATTGAGAGGCTGGCTGGCTGGCTGTCAGGTGGGTAGGCCTTCGGCACCAGGCCACAGCCAGGGAGGGAGGGAGAGATCGGAAAAGCGGAAGCAGGTAAGCGGGATCCAGCAGGTAAGTGGAAAGCCACTTTGCTGGATCCAGCAATCCTCGCCTCCCTTTAGCTGCCAGCTATAGGACAGAGCAGAATCTCATCCAGTGCCGAATGAAGCAGTACAGCCAGCTTACTCTTATGATCTGAGAATTTCATTTTGTAGTACTAAATTCACACTTTGCTGTGTTACGTACCGTACTTCATTCAAATGATTGGATAATTCAAAATATTAGTGAAAAAATTATTAGTAGACTGTATTCAAGGTGCGAGAAACCAGCAGTGAGGAACCCAAAGAGTAAATAATAAATGAATCTAATACAAAATACTCATGTCTTAAAATTAACATGGGCAACATAAAAAATAAATTATTGGGCATAATCACTTAATAAAGATTTTTTGCAAACTTAAAACATCAAAACTAACGATTAAGAAAGAAAATAACCACTATCTGTACCACCAGCCATTCCAGTTTGAAATTTGAGAGAAGCAGATAATACCTGATTAATCACACGCCACAAGTTGGTACATTTGCAAGTCAGATCAAAGCATTGTAAATGAGGGCTTTCCTGAACTCCGGGAGAGCTGTACACAACAGTACATTGAGACAGTACAGCAGTCCCGGCTTACATTACGAGAAATGCATTGATCCTGTGATAAATCCCACATGTATCGCCGTTGCTACCGCAATGGTCAGCTGCTTCTCGGCTTTGCAGGTATTGTGTACACATTAACATTCATGGGGAGCCCACAATGTCAGTGTATTAATACACGTACCGCAGAATGGTGAGACCCTGACCCCAGTCTCGCAGTTTGGGGAAAGGGGGTGGGGTGGGAGGGGGGTTCCTACTCTTGAGAATTTTTCTTATTAATAGTAACTTTCAAAACAGAATTGGATAAATAAAAGAAAGACTTGCATTTATATAGTGCCTTTCACAACCACCGGACGTCCCAAAGCACTTTACAGCTAATGAAGTACTTCTGAAGAGCAGTCACTGTTGTAATGTGGGAAACGCGGCAGCCAATTTGCACACAGCAAGCTCCCACAAACAGCAATGTGATAATGACCAGATAATCTGTTTTTGTTATGTTGGTTGAGGGATAAATATTGGCCAGGACACCGGAGATAACTCCGCTGCTCTTCTGCGAAATAGTGCCGTGGGACCTTTTATATCCACCTGAGAGAGCAGAGGGGGCCTCGGTTTAACGTCTCATCTGAAGGACGGCACCGCCAACAGTGCAGCACTCCCTCAGCACTGCACAGGAGTGTCAGCCTAGATTTTTGTGCTCAAGTCCCTGAAGTAGGACTTGAACCCACGACCTTCTGACTCAGAGGTGAGGGTGCTACCCACTGAGCCATAGCTTACACTTGAACACCTGAATGTTAAAAAAATTGCAGGGCTCTGGGAAAAGAGCGGGACTAATTGGTAGCTCTTTCAAGGAGCCGGCACAGGCACGATGGGCCGAATGGCGTCCTTCTGTGCTGCAGCACTCTATGATTCTATAAGTTGGAGTCACATGAAGGCTTACCGACTAGTCCGACAGTAGGACTGGTAAAGGCCAGAATACAGGCCCTATGCATCTTCTTTCTATCAGGAATGTTTTCTGGAATGGGGCGGGGGAGGAGAAAACAAGCTAGAAAATGAAGGAAAAGGAAAGAATAATTGCACTTACAAAGCTGCACAGTGATAGTTACAGCTCAGAATTAACAGTATATGCTCTTCATTGCCTTAATAACGCAGTCTATTAAAACCAGCTAACATTGGAATTTCCATTCGCCACACCATAAGAGTCTCTTAGATTGGTGATTGCTAAATTAGCTCTGGTTCTGTACCATGGGCAAACTTTAAGTCAGCCCTGTGTTCCATATTCCTTTGCAGGGACTGGTCTCCCTTAATCTAAATCCCTATTACTAAGGAACGTACAAGTGCCTTGATTAGAATTTTTAAAAACGGATTTATGTATTTTTACATCGCTTAAGTATTTCATCATCCTCTTTCTCTTCTTTCTGATCTGAAAGTTTCTTCAGTGTACAAGTGCTATCCCTGCGTTTGAGTGGGAAACGGAATGGGAAAAAGTACTCAACAAATCAGTTGAATTCTCTTCATCTGCAAAGAGTGGCAATTAAAATAAAAGATCAGAACCGAGTGCACCTGTACGTTTCAGGTCGATGACCTTTAGTCAGAACTGAAACGTTAACTCTGTTTCTCTCTTCACAGATGCTGCCTGACCTGCTGAGATTCTCCAGCATTTTCTGTTTTCATTTCAAATTTCCAGCATCTGCAGTATTTTCTTTGCTTTTCTTTCATGTTGAGCTAGGATGCAAACCACAATTGATCGTAAGGATGACCTACGCCCAAATTGTATGAAATGAAACCTTAAGTGTCAGCTTAGCTCAGTCGTGCGCCCTCGCGTCGGAGTCAGAAGGTCGTGGGTCAGCACCCCACTCACGATTTGAGTAGGTAAGCGAGGCTGCCAAGGTTGGAGGGGCTGTCCTTCCAATCAGATGTCAAACCGAGTTCCTATCCACCTACTCAGCTGGATGTAAAACATCCCGTGGGATCCCTACTTGAAGAAGAGCAGCAGAGTTTTCCTGGAATCCTGACCAACAGTTGTCCTTCGACCAATCCCACTGTAACAAATCAGCTGCTCGTTTTCCTCATAGCTGTTTGTGGGAGCTTGCTGTGCGGAAATGAGCTGCCTCGTTTGTCTACAGCACGAGAGCGACTGCACTTAAGCAATAATCCATCGGCTGTGAAGCACTTTGGAACGTCCCGAGGTCATGAAAGGCGCTATATAAATGCAAGTTCTTTCTCTCTATAACCATAATAATAGACTGTACAAATCTCACCCAAAGGTTTGCAGTGGAACCTGAATGTAGTGAACTGCAAAACAGTGAAGTTTAGTTCTCAATTAGATTTTTAAAAATCCAACGTCTTGGTTTAGCTACTATATAATTTAATTGAAGAACAATCCTGTTGTAACTAAATTACAAACCACTTATAATAGTGATCTAATCGTAAATCTTTCATTGCTTAGCCCTTAGGGAAGAATACAATTAGACTCCCAATCCAATGAAACCAGCCACAAAGCATTTCATTTTTAAGTGCACCGTATTTTAAAAAGTTTTCATTCCTACTCAGCTGCAGGAAACAGTCAATCGCAACATTGCAAGCTGCTTTGGTTTTGAAAATGTGCGGTCGTGAATCAGACTGAAACTAAAACAGTGCGTACAATATAAGTACCCAGTCTATTGTTTTATTCGCTTACGGGATCTGGGCAGCATTTATTGCCCATCCCTAGTTGCCCTTGAGAAGGTGGTGGTGAGCTGCCTTCTTGAACCGCTGCAGTCCGTGTGGTGAAGGTACTCCCACAGTGCTGTTAGGGAGGGAGTTCCAGGATTTTGACCCAGCGACGATGAAGGATCGGCGAAACACTTCTAAGTCAGGATAGTGTGTGACTTGGAGGGGAACTTGTAGATGGTGGTGTTCCCATGCGCCTGCTGCCCTTGTCCTTCTAGGTGGAAGAGGTCGCGGGTGTGGGAGGTGCTGCCGAAGAAGCCTTGGCGAGTTGCTGCAGTGCATCTTGTAGATGGTGCACACTGCAGCCACGGTACGCCGGTGGTAGAGGGAGTGAATGTTTAAGATGGTGGATGGGATGCCAATCAAGCGGGCTGCTTTGTCCTGGATGGTCATAATGTGCCAGTTTTGCATCAGTAGTGAATGAGAATCAATCAACCATCTTTGTGAAATCTTTCATGGCAAATAAGGTTTCAGTATTAAACAATAGACTCCAACCGCGTATGTCTATGGGTGAACTCTAAAGCAGTTGGTCCCGGCGATGCACCCAGGCTCTCATTAGCGGCTCCAAGTACCATGCCCCGGGGACCTTGCCTCGGTTGGCATGCTAAACCTAGCGAGAGTAGCCAAGGAGTTCTGAAACTGAAACCGCCCCCGGTCGCTGCTGAGCTGACAGATGGATATTTAGTACAAGTTGAGCGTCCTGAATCCAGCAACCTCGGGACCGAGGCCAAGCCGGTTTTCGTGTTTTTCCGCACTTCGGAATGTGTTTCTGATGTCCGAAGTCCAGAAGTATCGCAACCTGAGCTCGGGCGTTTCCGGACATCAGAAACACGTTCTGAGTCCGGAAATGCCTGGGCTGCTCCCACATAGCGCTGACGCGTTTCTCCGCCCCCTCCCCTTCTGTTAAAGGGGAGGGACGCTGCGAGCTCTGCAGAGCATCTGATAGCCCACACTTGGCCGCCAGGGCGTCGATCTGCCGTGGCCGCAGCCTGGCGGAAATACTTAGTGGAGCTGTGCAGATTAAAGAGGATAAAACACAACACTAAAGTTTTATTGCATCGCTCGCATTTTTCATAGGATTTTTCAAAAAAAGACAACAAAAGTTAATGGCTTTTTGAAGTACAGGTTAAGCGTCCAAAATCCAGAGTTCTGGATTCTGGAACATTTTACGGATTCCGGATGACCCTGCCGCCAATCGTCCCGTAGTCCGGATTCCGGAAATCCGGATTTTGGACGCTTAACCTATAGTAGCACTGGTTTTCCAGTGTACTGTCAGAATGTAAAGAGTTAATGTTCTGAAGCAATTCATTCAATAGTGAGAACACAGGTGTTGAGTTTCCCTTGAATGGATCAGCTGTGTAAGCCATTTTTGTTTCTGTTGTTCAGGCTATAACTCTACTGTTAAATGAGCAAATCTAGATCGGCGATAACACAGATAGGATTGATAAGGGTTGAAATTCCTGAAGAGAAACATTGCACAACAGTGAACCAACTTGGCCCAAAATATCCTCACCTCCGCTCACCGTAAGTCACGTAATTGCGAGCTCCCAGGTTATGCATCACAATTAAAATTTACACAGCCACCAAAGTGCGGCTCAGGTGCTGTTTCGAAACCTGAAGCCCAAGTGTCGGGTTGCTTTTGAACATGCACAACAGGCCAAGTGCTGTTAGAAGCAAAAACGGAGTGGCCTTCTGGGTGGCGGAGAAGAGGGGGAATGTGTTTAAACTATCAGCTCAAGCACTGCGGATTTAAAGGGAAAACAAAACACGGCTGACTGAACTTACAAAGCTGCCTTCAGGGTTTGTACAGCAAAAGGAAAACATTCCGACGCAAGGAAAAATGTTCTACATAATCCTCGTTAGAAACCAGATACATTTTACATGTAAGAGGCAAGTTTTTGTAGAGCTAAGCGTGTAAAGGGCAATAACTACATTCTTTAATAACTGGATAATCAGGAGAAATGGATTACTGGGAAACACAACCATTATCAGATTAAATGAGAATGTATCAACCGCACAATAACAGACATGACATTATATTAGAAAACCTTTTTTTTTACTTTCTTGCTGACTCATAATCACTCCCTGCTGGTCACAGAGTAAAGATTGGACCTATGTCAATAAAGCCATTGCTCATGGCTAGAATCCGACAGTGACACAATAGTTGTAAAACGGAGGGGAAAATATTGAAGCTGGTGCTTGAACGTGGGTCAACTCATAATTATTGATAACAGCTAGACTAATTTCTGGTGCGAGGCAGAAGGAAAGGTGCAAAACACTTTTGGCTATATTGAAGTGAACAAATAATAATAAGAAGAAGCATCAGGTCAGTTCCATAGGCTACAAAGCAAAAGAGATTTCATAACCATAGCCTATGGGTGCCTTAAAACAGAAAACCAGGCAAATTTATCATGTTGTGCACTGGCCTCAACTAAACAGCCTAATGCACAGACATGCATCAATCCCCATTCTTCTTCAAGGACTCAGCTCAGCTCTGTTGACAAGATCCGGAATGACACAACACTCTAGGTTCATCAGCTACACCGAGAGTCAATTTTTGAAGCACAGCCTGATGCTAACCCCGCGCCAGGTACCCGCGACCAGTCCCCCCTCCGCAAAGGTGGCACAGCCCCTGCCATCGACCACGCGCCCGGGGAAATGCGCTCAAATCAGCCCCCTTTTTAACACCAAGCAAACGATAATCAGGAGAAGGGAAAAAAAAGGGTATTTGAGAATAGAACAAAACATTTTTTTTTATAAAAAGATGGAGTTACGGCAAAACCAAACCTGACAGGGAAATGACTGCAAGAGGCTTCTACGCTGATATAATGTGCGGATTACAAGGTGTCTCTTGTACAATCAGTACATAAGGCTAGCAAATGAGCACTTTGAATCCCGTCCTGCCTCATTATAACTAACTTATTCTCTGGTCTTCACTGAAGGTCAATTGAAGTCAGGAGAGTATCTCAAAGTATAGAGGAGCCCCTGATAACACTGTCTGTTTTGCCAACCCTGCTAGTTTGTAATAATAAGATTTGACTGTAGTTTTACTGGAGAAGCAAAACTAATAAATAAAATATGAGCCTTTCGCTGCTAAAGTGTGCAACTTTTATTAATTATTTCTGTCCATAGGTGGCGTCCACTGAATACTAATACGGTTAGGCTCTCAAAAGATACATTTTAAAATAATTTTTAATTGAGTGTGTTATTAATACATTTAATAATTGGGCTAAAACACTTGTATCACCTTTCAAAGCCCCGGCCATATTAACATTCAGTGGGCACTGCATATGGACAGAGATCATTTAAATAAAAGACACATTTTAACACATATACACAAAGACCCAAAGTGCAGAGACGGCAGGCTTTGCATCTCAGTACCGACTGACTCTGGTATCTGCCAGCCTCAATTAAGGCGAGTCCTTTGTCAGTCTTTCACCAGGCTGGTGGTCGAACGCACCTTGCGGTAACAAAGAGGTCTGGGGAATTAGGGAGGAGGCAAAAAAGGGAAGACTGCCGCTTTCATTCGCTCAATCAGACATTCGCAGAGCTGTGCATGGTAGCCCACGGCCTAGGCCCTACTGTCCACGAGGCCAAATGCCTATGGTGGCACTGGGACGATGGAATGCAAAGCTTCAGCATGCCGAGATGTTTCTCGCACCAAGCCGTTGGCTATGTCAGCGTTGATTTCGCTCTGTGCTTTTTCTACTGTAATCAATGGCTTCCGTTACCCATCCTTTGCTTTGGGTAATTGTTGGCCAGCTGCCCAACCCTAAATCAGTGCACAATCTATCTGGGAGTGGTTCTGGAGGATGGTTAAGATTAGTAAAAGAAAAGAAAAGAACTTGCATTTATATCACTGCTCGGGACATCCCAAAGCGATTCACATCCAATTAAGTAGTGTTGAAGTGCAGTCACTTTTGTAACTCGCACCAAGTCCCGTTCACCCATCACCCCTGTGCTCGCTGACCTACATTGGCTCCCAGTTAAGCAACGCCTCAATTTTAAAGTTCTCATCCTTGTTTTCAAATCCCTCCATGGCCTCGTCCCTCCCTATCTCTGTAATCTCCTCCAGTCCTACAACCCCCCCCCCCCGAGATATCTGCACTCCTCTAATTCTGGCCTCTTCAGCATCCCCAATTTTAATCACTTCACCATCGGTGGCCGTGCCTTCAGCTGCTAAGGCCCTAGAATTCCCTCCCTAAATCTCTCCGCCTTTCTATCCTCCTTTAAGATGCTCCTTAAAACCTACCTCTTTGACCAAGCTTTTAGTCATCTGCCCTAATTTCTCCTCATATGGATCAGTGTCAGATTTTTGTTTTGTAACACTCCTGTGAAGCGTCTTGGGACGTTTTACTATGTTAAAGGCGCTATATAAATACAAGTTGTTGTGGTTGTTGTAGTGTAGGAAACGCGGCAGCCAATTTGTGCACAGCAAGGTTTCGCAATCAGCAACGAGAGAACAACCAGATAATCTGCTTTAGTGATGTTTAAGGGATAAATATTGGCCAGGACACCGGGGAGAACTCCTTGAATAGTGCCATGGGATCTTTTACCTGAGAGGGTCTTGGTTTAAAATCTCATTTGAAGAGTGCTACCACTAAGCCATGTATAAATGTTATACATTTTCAAATTCAAGGATGACCATTGAGAAAATCAACACAGGCTATCTTTTTAATGATTATTGGACATGCAACCCAAGATCATTCAATACATTTAAAACCAGCATTGTTCACTTCAGGTACTACACAGCTCAGGGACACTTCCCCCTTCACTCCACCAAGTGCTACTCCGTCTAAATATTTATTAGCTAAATTAAAGTATTACTACACGGATTTCCTGTTGAGCCAATATCCTGTGGCCCAATTTCACTTGGTCTTTTCAGCAAGCAACATTTTTTAAACCAACTTCGAAACAAAGGCTTAAAAACTCTTGAGGTGGAGGAGTACTGTGATAGCGGTGTGTAACTTTTATTACTGTTCATATTATTAATATTTTGCTGGACCCATGTTAGAGAAAGGAAAATGCATAAATACTTTGGGGTGGAAATTCGTCTTGGACGGTAGTAGAAAGCAGGCGGTATTTGCATCGACCGCCGAATATACATCCCGTCCGATATTTAATTCTATTGACTGCAATGCAACAATCAGGAGTGGCGTATAACGGGTGATCGACGTGACACCGACTTTTTTATGCTGTCGCCCAAGATAAATTTCTACCCCTTTATGTTTGCGCAGGTCTGTGGGGTGCAACTTCCGCAGGAGTTCCCCCAATCTTCCACTGTAACTTGGGCAGGAAATCGGCAGAAGCCCAGTAGAGAAGAGGGTGGGCGACCATGTTCAAGGTTTCCATCCGTCTTTCGCTGAGGTTTACGGGAGCGGATTGGGAGACCACTGCAGGAATTCTGCCCCAATATTTTTTTAACTCCTCTGAAGACGACAATAGCATTTCTGGAGCAAGCAAATGATAACATCTTAGATTGTTCCCTCCCACCTTCCCCCCCTTAGAAATTGAGGTGTGTTCTTGTGTTTTCTGATTTATCTATTGGAAAGTTACAAAGATTCATGTGTGCAGGTGTCACATGAACGAAAAGATGTGCAAATGCAGAAAGCTGGAGATATCTTTCCATACTTGAAAGGTTAGGGAAGGCAAGAGTTGCAGCCTTAGCATCTCTGGTCAGTGTTAATCCTCCTCATCCATTAATAAGCAGTAATTTCTCTGACACGACATGGCAAGGCTTAAATGCTACTGTCAGAATGCATTTTCCATTCAAATGTCAGCTGTCACCAAGTTACGTCAGGTCATAGTTTACAAGACAGGTAAAGGTGAGATAAACAAGCTGTCAGAATTGTCACCTACAGTATGAACCATGCTTTAGTGTATTATCAGTGCTCAGGTTTCCATTCTTTATGTTTATGGAGAACGAGCTCCACCCTCACCCTTTCTAAAGGCTGCTTGACATGAACCATCACCTTTGGTGTCCATTTAAATACTTCACAAAGTGTGTCTTGCATTAACAACATCTAGAGGGGGTCTGTAATCTATGTTGGGTGCATTAACACCATTCGACCTCCCCGATGATAGATCAGATGGCTGGACATGTAATGCTCCCTCTAGGCTTTTAAGCAGGAGTGTTGGCTGAACTGGGCTGTCATTCTGTGCACATGCAGTGACTGCATACAGTGGAAAAGCAATATTGGACTTACTTGGAATAATTAACATGCTTTTACGTACCAAGGTTGAAACAAAACAATATTTATTATTATTGTATATTAGGAATGGAATAAAGATCTGCTTTATATAGACTGAAGCTGGCTACAGTTCAATGGTCTATTTTTGTGCACTTGTGGGACCCAGAAGGAGCTGTAATTTCAATTTCCTGCATGGATCAGTGAACAAAAGCAAAAGCATCTCCTGAAATGGGAAACTGCACTTTAATACAACGGACAGAGTGTGCCAAACAGAAAAAAGACACGACACAGACCAACACCTAATGAATGAATAGCAGGCTCCACAAACTCATGATCGAGGAAGAAAATTCCATGCTTTAAAAAAATCCACGGTGCAGACTTAAAAAAAAAGCAAAACAAATTCAGAGTGAAAATAAAATCCAAGACCCGCATTTAATTTTGACAAAATGTTCCCCCAAAAAGGTTGACTGTTGCTGGTGCGGTCAGGATATCGGTACTGTGCTGTCCGAGAGCCAGACCGCAGCAAATGAAGGATAAAATAACATGCACTTGGCAGAAGAACTCATCTAATTCTATAACTCACTGAGTGTTTGCATTTCTGGTTCAGCTTAAAACTAGCAGCAGACCAATTACTGGGCAGAGGTAATCCAGGAAGATTGCGCGTAAAGATGGAAGGAATGTCAAATGGATTTCTTATGCAGTGTTTTACATATAGTATATGCATGTGTGTGTGTGTGTGTGTGTGTTTGTTTGTGTGCGCACATGTATACTCTGCCTGTATCTATTTATGTATGTGTGTGTGCATAGGTTTGTGCTTGTAAACTTCTCGTCACCCCTCAGTCCCTCTCTCCCACCACTGGCCTCCACTCGCTCAGCCGCTATGCTCCTGCCCTATGGAACTCTCTACCCACTTCCTTTCAGCATGCCACCAAAGTCTTCTCAAACCACCTTCTACTCTGGCCATGTCTTCAGTTCCCCAGCCGAGCTTTCCCATTTTTCTTCTCCCTTCCCCAAGCTCAGTGCACACCGTGTCATCTCCCACCTCCCCCCGCCCCCCTCCTTATTATAAAGCATTATGAAACATCTTCTGTTGAGCACTTTATAAATGTAACTTGTCACACGCACACACACTTCTTCACATATGTGCACACACATACACGTGTCTGTAATTATAAGTGGATTGATGAATGCACGTGCGTGCATGTATTAATATATTCACAATTTGTTATCGTTGTGTCTGTATGTGGATTTGTGATTCAATGTGTTAATCTGGTGTCGCCAGAACTCATCCTGAGCATGAAGTCTGGAAAACTGGCATTTCAATAGTTAAATGCATAGAAACATAGACATAGAAACATAGAAGATAGGAGCAGGAGTAGGCCATTTGGCCCCTCGAGCCTGCTCCGCCATTCAATGCGATCATGGCTGATCATCCAAATTCAGTACCCGGTCCCTGCTTTCTCCCCATAACCCTTGATCGCTTTAGCCTTAAGAAATATATCCAACTCCTTCTTGAATATATTTAATGAACTGGCCTCCACCGCCTTCTGTAGTAGAGAATTCCACAGGTTCACCACTCTCTGGGTGAAGAAATTCCTCCTCATCTCAGTCCTAAATGGCCTACCCTTTATCCTTAGACTGTGTCCCCTAGTCCTGGACTCCCCGACCATCGGGAACATCCTTCCTGAATCTAGTCTGTCCAGTCCTGTCAGAATTTTATAAGTTTCAATGAGATCACCTTTCATTCTTCTAAACTCCAGTGAGTACAAGCCCAATCGACCCAATCTCTCCTCATACGTCATTCCTGCCATCCCAGGTATCAGTCTGGTGAATCTTCGCTGAACTCCTTCCATGGCAAGAACATCCTTCCTCAGATAAGGCGACCAAAACTGCACACAATACTCAAGGTGTGGTCTCACCAAAGCCCTGTACAACTGCAGCAAGACATCCTTGTTCCTGTACGCAAACCCTCTCACTACGAAGGCCAACATACCATTTGCCTTCTTAACCGCCTGCTGCACCTGCATACTTACCTTCAGCGACTGGTGCACAAGGACACCCAGGTCTCGTTGCATTTCCCCTTCTCCCAATCTATTGCCATTTAGATAATAATCTGCCTTCCTGTTTTTGCCACCAAAGTGGATAACCTCACATTTATCCAGGTTATATTGCATCTGCCATGTTTCTGCCCAATCACCCAACATGTCCAAATCATCCGGGAGTTTCTCGACATCCTCCTCACAGCACACACGCCCACCCAGCTTTGTGTCATCTGCAAATTTGGAGATATTACATCTAGTTCCCTTGTCTAGATCATCATTAATATATATTGTGAATAGCTGGGGTCCAAGGACCGATCCCACCCCACTAGTCACTGCCTGCCACTCGGAAAAGGACCCGTTTATTCCAACTCTTTGCTTTCTGTCTGTCAACCAGTTCTCTATCCAAGTCAATACCTTGCCCCCAATCCCATGTGCCTTAACTTTACACGCTAATCTCTTATGCGGGACCTTATCGAAGGCCTTCTGAAAGTCCAGATACACCACATCCACTGGTTCTCCCTTATCTATTTTACCAGTTACATCCTCAAAAAATTCCAGTAGATTAGTCAAGCATGATTTACCTTTTGTGAATCCACGTTGACTTTGTCCGATCCTGTCACTGTTTTCCAAGTGCTCTGCTATTACATCTTTTATAATGGACTTTAGCATTTTCCCCACTACCAATGTCAGGCTTACCGGTCTGTAATTCCCCTTTTTTTCTCTACCACCTTTTTTAAATGCAGACCCGGGACTCCACTAATTGTTTAGTTTCAACGTCACTGTATACTCTCTGGCGTGCAGTTGGAACGAGTGTCTGGCCCTCCAAATGAAACCGGCAAGAAACTATATGCATGGGAAGCTTTAAAAGAGGAGCTTCGTTTCCTTCAAAATACGTCGACATGAGTCTCGTCGGGTGCAGGGCACTGGTTCGGTGAAGATGTCAACCATATGATGCAACATTATTCCAAACCGCAGGATTTGTTATTGAACTATTAGGCCATTTTTATCTTCTTAATAATGAGTTCCACTGGAATATATCGAAGTCTCCCAATTAAAGGACCCACTCCAAACATCGCTAATAATTGGCCTGGCTTCTCTGTGCTGCTAAGAGGTCCAAGAATAGCTCTGTTGTGTACATACAGTCTCGATACTCTGTTCAGTTTGTGAGCAGCTTCACTCGGGCATTTTAACATGGAACCTGAACTTGGGTTCAACTTTGTAACCTGTAACCTGTAGGTTTTTTTTGCAGCTTTCATCATGGTTCTGAATAGCCAAACGAATATAAGTGAACGTTCGTTTGCGAACTATTCGGGGAGGAGTTTTGCAAGATGCCTTAATCAGAAGGTAGAAGTTTCGATTTTCCCCAAAGTAGTTTTGTCAGGTTCAGAATGAGTGACGCTATAATAAACTCCCATGCTCTGCACATTTTCACTAAGGGCCAATACCACCCTTCATTTCCACCAGATGATCCGTTCACTGCCGGATCACAATATACTGGTGTATTAGAATCCGTGTCTCCTGCGCTCTTTCACTGTAAAAGGCGGCGAATTACTTCCAGCAAAATCCTACATGATGTGGTGCTTAGTAAAATAATGGGACTCAAGGCAGATAAATCCCCTGGACCTGATGGCTTATATCCTAGGGTCTTGAGGGAAGTGGCGTTAGGGATTGTGGATGCATTGGTAATAATTTTCCAAAACTCCCTGGACTCAGCAAAGGTCCTGGCCGATTGGAAAACTGCTAATGTAACACCCTTATTTAAAAAGGGTAGTAGGCAGAAGGCTGGAAACTATAGGCCTGTTAGCCTAACATCTGTGGTTGGTAAAATGTTAGAGTCCATTATTAAGGAGACAGTAACGGGACTTGAGTTCTTTGAGGAAGTAACATACAGGGTGGATAAAGGGGAACCAGTGGACGTAGTGTATTTAGACTTCCAAAAGGCATTTGACAAGGTGCCACACAAAAGATTATTGCTCAAGATAAAAAAATCACGGGATTGGGGGTAATATTCTGGCGTGGGTGGAGGATTGGCTCTCTAACAGAAAGCAGAGAGTTGGAATAAATGGTTCGTTCTCAGACTGGCAATCAGTAACTAGTGGTGGTCCGCAGGGGTCAGTGCTGGGTCCCCAACTCTTTACAATCTATATTAACGATTTGGAGGAGGGGACCGAGTGTAACATATCAAAGTTTGCAGATGATACAAAGATGGGAGGGAAAGTAGTGAGTGAGGAGGACATAAAAAACCTGCAAAGGGACATAGACAGGCAGACAAGTAAATGGGCAGAGATTTGGCAGATGGAATACAATACTGGAAAGTGTAAGGTTATGCACTTTGGCAGGAAAAATCATAGAGCAAGTTATTATCTTAATGGCAAGAAACTGGAAAGTACTGTAGTACAAAGGGATCTGGGGGTCCTGGTGCACGAAACTCAAAAAGTTAGTATGCAGGTGCAGCAAGTGATCAAGAAGGCCAATGGAATGTTGGGTTTTATTGCTAGGGGGATAGAATATAAAAACAGGGAGGTATTGCTGCAGTTGTACAAGGTATTGGTGAGACCGTACCTGGAATACTGCATACAGTTTGGTGTCCATACTTAAGAAAAGACATACTTGCTCTCGAGTCAGTACAAAGAAGGTTCACTCGGTTAATCCCGGGGATGAGGGGGTGGTCATATGAGGAGAGGTTGAGTAGATTGGGACTCTACTCATTGGAGTTCAGAAGAATGAGAGGCGATCTTATTGAAACATATAAGATTGTGAAGGGGCTTGATCGGGTGGATGCGGTGAGGATGTTCCCAATGATGGGTGAAACTAGAACTAGGGGCATAATCTTAGAATAAGGGGCTGCTCTTTCAAAACTGAGATGAGGATAAACTTCTTCACTCAGAGGGTGGTAGGTTTGTGGAATTTGCTGCCCCAGAAAGCTGTGGAAGCTACATCATTAAATAAATTTAAAACAGAAATAGATAGTTTCCTAGAAGTAAAGGGAATTAAGGGTTACGGGGAGCGGGCAGGAAATTGGACATGAGTCTAGGTTCGGAATGGTCATGACCCTGTGGGTAGTGGAGTGGGCCCAGGGGCCGTGTAGCCTGGTTCTACTCCTACTTCTTGTGTTCTAATTCTGTGTTAGATTTCAGGAGATGGTTTTATTCCTGTTCCTGGCTGGGGTGGATATCGCCTTTACAGAAGGTAAGTACTGTAGAAAATATAGGGACAGAGTGATCTCCTGGACGAGTTTCGATCGCCTAGATGGGTCGGAGAGGAATTTCCCAGATTTTTTCTCCCAAATTGGCCATTGGGTTTTTTATCTGGTTTTTTGCCTCTCCTGGGAGATCACATGGGTTTGGGTGGATGGAGAGTGATAGAAGATTTGAGGTTAGGATCAGATCAGCCATGATCTTATTGAATGGCGGAGCAGGCTCGAGGGGCCGATTGACCTACTCCTGCTCCTATTTCTTATGTTCTTATGTGAATTCAAGAGTATTATTGCCATTGATGCCATGAAAGTAACCCTATTTGCATCAGAGGCACTGCTCAAGTGAGAAGGTAGCGCTGGCCTCAATACATGGAAGTGGAAATCACAAGAGGCAGGCACGACACAAACAGCAAAGTCAAGGCATGGCAACTTTTATTTTAAATTTGTTCATGGGATGTGGGTGTCGCCGGCAAGGCCAGCATTTATTGCCCATCCCTATTTGCCCTCGAGAAGGTGGTGGTGAGCCGCCTTCTTGAACCGCTGCAGTCCGTGTGGTGAAGGTTCTCCCACAGTGCTGTTAGGGAGGGAGTTCCAGCATTCTGACCCAGCGACAATGAAGGATCGGCGATATACTTCCAAGTTAGGATGGTGTGTGACTTGGTGGAGAACTTGGTGATGGTGGTGTTCCCATGCGCCTGCTGCCCTTGTCCTTCTAGGTGGAAGAGGTCGTGGGTTTGGGAGGTGCTGCCGAAGAAGCCTTGGCGAGTTGCTGCAGTGCATCTTGTAGATGGTACACACTGCAGCCACGGTGCGCCAGTGGTGGGGGAGTGAATGTTTAAGGTGGTGGATGGGGTGCCAATCAAGCCGGCTGCTGGATGGTGTCGAGCTTCTTGAGTGTTGTTGGCGCTGCACTCATCCATGCAAGTGGAGAGTATTCCACCACACTCCTTACTTGTGCCTCAAGAGTTCCCAACTGTAACAACTGCTCAAGATCCTGAGATGTCTCCGAGAACCACTTCGGCCTCACCTTGTGGTTTTTGACTTCATGGGAACCTCCTTGTCCAACCTCTCCAAATCAAGCTTACCCTGTATTGAAAGTTTAATGCATATCTTTCTGTTTTGGGAAGCTTTATTAATATAAAACTTGGGGAATTTCTGTTGTGTTTAGAAATTTATTGCTCTAGTTGAATGAGAGAAAAATCCTGGAATAAATTGTGCTGAAATTGTATTTTAAAATTAACCACCTTTTACAATGTAATTTTTTTTACTGCCTGTATTTAGTTATGGAGGCCCAGCCATTCCTCTTCCAGATCCCCGCGATCTAACCCAATCGCCTACCTGAAAATTGGCACAAGAACCTGTGTGGGCTCCTACCGCTGCGCCATCTACATGATGATGAGGTCCGAGGCCCAAAATCCCAGGCTCCTCGGAGCTCCCCATTTGAGCACAGGCTGTTAGCGCTCTGCGGGTAAGGCGCCCAAAAATGGACGCCACCGAACTTCTAGACCCTTTTCTCTTAGAAACATACAGGATGAACCATCATGCACTCAAATCACAACGGAAGAGGCTGGTTGCTTTAGTCAGGATTTAGCCTGCGGTCTTTCTGAGATTTTGATTGCATCGCTCATTGCCCGGGAGTTGCGACTACTTTAATCCGACAGTCGTGACAAGAAAACGATAATACAGCAACGTGCAGATGTGCACGGCAATCTTAGGGAGATAAAATAATCAACATAAACATCAATAGGGATCCGTCGAAAAGAATGAGAGTTTAGCAAGAAAGAAAGAAATGGAAATAAAAGGATCTCACTTCAGTAATGTTTAAATCTGAAAGTACCAATGGCAGCACAGACGGACCGTCCTACAGTAACACTCCGACTGTGCACAATTTGCGACACAGAGCCCAGAATTTGCTGGAGCAGGGCTTGCCCCTTTTGTTAGATTTTTTTCCTCACCCTTCAGCGCGACAAAATCTTGTCCCACAAATTGCTGAAAGTGCGAGCCGATAACGGCGTGGCCAGGGCAACGGGTCACCTGGGACCTTGGTGAAGGACAGTCTACCTTCTCAGTCAATGAGATTTAAGGACAGAGAAAGAAACAGAGGAATGACGGAGAAGGAAATAGGATAAACTAGAGTCAAATCAGGTACAGAAAGAGAAATAAAGAGAGGGAAAGAAAGACTGGATTAAGAAAAAGAAAAGAGACAGGAAGGAAAAGTAAGAAAAAAAATTTAAATTTAAAATTTTAAGAACAATTTACTACCTGTAGGAATGAGACTCCAATAGTTTCAATTGTTCCCTTTCTGGGCCCTAGAGGTCGAGTGGCACTGCAGGAACATAAATCTCGTCATCTAAAGGGTCCTTTTGTCATTAAGTGCCAGCGCTAACTTTCTGTGACGAGTTTAATTCATTTTAACAGTGCAAATGTAGCAGTATCCTGAAACTCACAGGGAGGTGGAGGGCGAGCCCTGGCTTTTGTGAGGCTATCGGCGGAGCGATGCAAATCGTCCAGTAATTTGTGGCGATTCGCATCTCGCGCCGTATCTCTTCCTCGCCACAAATTGCGGGTTATTTACACTCTAATAATGGCCCGCGCACCAAACCCGCCGGTAGTTCCCCAGCAAATTCTGGGCCATAATGTTTTCCAATATAACGTGCACCAGTCATTTCTAAATGATTGTGGTTTCATATTACGCTGCATTACGTATTCTAGTATTACAAGAATGCACTTGCCATACAATGGCAAACTGCCACATTCCAAAACACTCGCCATGACAATTCGCCGCTTCCCAGGCAAGCGTTGATGGATCTTTGCTTAAGGCTGACACACTGGGATTCACCCCACCTTAGGTAGAAATGCTTCCAGCATTGGTTTGCTAAGGAGGTAAGCGTGCATCCTGCTCACAGGCCCCTGGCTGCACACTCTTGCAGCGTAGACTTAGAGGAGAGCTGATAGAGGTTTATAAAATAATGAAAAGGCCGGATCGCCTGCCCAGGGATAGATTATTTCAGTTCGACCGATTGGAAAAGACCAGGGGACATGAGTTTAAACTATGCAGATATAAGAATAGACTGGATGTTGGGCGGTTCTTTCCCAGAGAGCATTGAGCCTCTGGAATGCATTGCCTGCTTGTGCCGTGCGTGCAAACTCTCCGCAAGTCTTCGAGAGGGAGCTGGGCCGGTGTTTGGCAGGGGCAGAGATTGCATCATATCAAAGGTATGCACATATGGTCCATGTGATCTCCAGGACTGGTTTCGATCGCCAGAGGGGGGGTCAGAGAGGCATTTTCCAGATTTTTTCCCCCTACTGGCCCTGGGTTTTCCTGTTTCTTTGCTCTCTCCCAGGAGATTACATACCTGCGAGGGGCTGGGAAATGTCCAGTCCTGACGCCCCAGGCTGCGGAGTGTGGGGCAGGCTTGATGGGCCAGCTGGACGATTCCTGCCCTTCATTTTCCTATGTAGCCTAACTGCCAGAATGTGTAAGGACGCATGGAATCACTCTGCTCAATCTGTCCACTGACAGCAAGGCTACGGTAAGAGGATCGCTGAGGGAGCAATCTTAAGCACAAGCCTGCGGCCTAGTACTCAATGCGCTGCCACCAAACTACCTGAGCCTCTAACAGTTACAAGAAAGGTACAAAACAACTGAAAATAATCCACATCATATCAATAAATACTATCCCCCACACTCCTTACTGTATTTGGTTCAGCTTATCTGAAGAGAGAATGTTTAATCAAGCACTGTGTGCAATAAATTAATACCAGAAAAACGAAATTTATACAAAATCCCTAACTTTGTGCGTGAAAAATTTGAAAGACTTGAGGACTATTCATTTACGTCTTTGGTGAGAAAGTAGCTGCCAACAGTATGATGCCACTTTTAAATGGTAAATATATTATAAGGGACAAAGAATGTGGTGGCGAATAAAATGCTATTTTTTAAAATTAGGTTCTTGATCAGGGCAAGTGAGAAAGTCTCATCCTCGCTATTTATGTAACTCCCGTAGCTGCTGTGAGAACCTCAGCTTAATCATTTGAAACTACTCCCCGCTAATGGGCCAAATCACCAGCACTGTTCAGGGAGCTGGGAACGTCCAGGGCAGATGACAGGAAGATGATCAGGTTGGAGGTGAGCGAGATCTCACTGGCTGGTTATCTATGCAATGGCAGTCTAGCTGAACAGTGCCGACAAATATCGTTCTGTTTATTTTTGTTGGTTGGCGGTGTGACATACATGGAAAGTCTCTCTCCATGCACGCAGTCCGGCTTTCATGCATGCAGTGTTCCCCCCAATTTTTTTTTTTTGGGGGTGGGTGGTGCTGCACAGCCATTCAAAAACCCACACGGGCTCGGTTCTTTTGCATTTAAAAGCCGGTGAGCCGGCTGCGCGGGAGGTCCAGACAGCCGTGCAGCTTAAAGGGAACATTTCACCCACGCTGTCCGGATTTCACCCACGCTGTCCGGATTTCACCCACGCTGTCCGGATATCATCCATGCTGTCCGGATATCATGCACGCAGCCCGGATTCCACCCACGCTGTCCGGATTTCACGCACGCAGTCCGGATTTCACGCATGCAGTCCGGATTTCATCCATGCAGTCCGGATATCATCCACGCTGTCCAGATTTTGTACACCTCGTCCAGTTTTCACATATAGCCTGGTTTTCATCTGATTTTTGAGACCACATTGTCTCTCAGTGCGATTAGTGCCATCTCAGGAGAATCTGTCCAAATCCATCAATCAGCAGTGACAGAGCAGCCCGAGAATACGAGCCCGAGAGCAATAAAAGCAGGCAGATTACTTCTGCGTTTTTCTCGAAAGCTGAAACCCAGATGCTGTGTGGAAAAGACTACAACTCCCATGATGCTGTTTCCCAGTGAGCACGCACAGTGACCCTTGCTCCACAGGCCCTGGGCCTGGAGTAAGTCAGGCTTTGACATTTACTGGTTTATCTTATACAATGTAAATGTCCCACTGTCGATGAGCTTCTCGGTTACATTTGACGGTTTCTAACAAATCACTGGAGGGAGGCGTAGCTAATAAAGTCATTTCTTTATGACAGTTTTATGAGACCTTTTTGTGGGGAGAAAATACTGACATGTTCCTGACAGCACGGTGGCATAGTGGTTATCACTGTTGCCTCACAGCGCCAGGGACCCGGGTTCGAATCCGGCCTCGGGCGACTGTCTGTGTGGAGTTTGCACATTCTCCCCGTGTTTGCGTGGGTTTCCTCCGGGTGCTCCGGTTTCCTCCCACAGTCCAAAGATGTGCGGGTTAGGTTGATTGGCTATGATAAATTGACCCTTAGTGTTAGGGGGATTAAATACGTGGGGTTACGGGGATCGGGTGGGATATGTGTCGGTGCAGGCTCGATGGGCTGAAATGGCCTCTATCTGCATTGTGGGGTTTCTGTGATTCTGTGAACCCCCTGTTCTAATAAACCCCAAAACAATGGCTGCTAGCAGGTAAACCCTTCACACATTTGCCTGAAATTCCTATCTGCTATTACTTTTTAATTCATTTTCTTGAGATGCGGGCGTCGCTGGCAATGTCGGCGTTTATTGCCCATCCCTAGGTGCCCTGGAGAAGGTGGTGGTGGGCCACCTTCTTGAACCGCTGCCGTTCGCGTGGTGTTACGCTTATTTTTAAAGGGCTGGGGTCTCTGCTGAAACAGCGGAGAGAGGAATTTCAGACAGTGTTCATCAATTGAGATCCCACAGCGTAATTTCAGGGACAAAAAGGCCCCCCCCCAACCCCGAGACTCCTCGGGACAGGATCAGGCCCACTGGTGACCTCCAGCATTAACCGTGCCAGAGTTCGCGGGGTCAGAGGAGGGCGACTAATTCACGTGGGGTGGGTGCGCGCAAGCACCACCACTGTCACCTTCCTCCCCCCCACGTGACTGGAAAACCGGCGCCTAACCGACATCGGGGAAGGTTGTCCACGACCAACACCCCCGCCCACCAACCGGGTACCCCTAGGCCCACTTTCCTGGCCTGGACCGCACCGATGGGGCCCACTGTTACCAATACGGAGGCTGATTTGCCTCAATTCACTCGGCGTGCCGGCCTCTAGAGATCTACGATGCCCACTGAGCCAGGCAGGCGGGAACACCCAGCATTCTCCACCACGACCCCCGCCCCCCGGGCTCCGCCCCCAACCCCGACAAGGCCGGTCGGAAAGTCCCAGAAAGATCACGGATCCAGCCTATCCGGGGAGCGGTCCTGCCAACCTCCCGTCGATTTATAGGCAATTAGACACTCAGAGTCATTGGGCACGATCTTGCCAGCCCTGGGGAGGAGGGTATGGAGGCGGGACTGCCAGGAAAATGGCAGAATCTGGGAGCGGGTGCCCAACCTGCCCCCAACCCGCCTCCGTGCCATCTTCCCAGGAGGCGGGTAGCCGACCCACGCCGGGTCCCGTCTCCTTGGAGGAGGGAAGGGGATTACCGCCACTTATCTGCCTGTTAACAGGTAGTTAACAGGCAGATAAGAGGATTATCCCCATTTTGCCCACACAAGTGCAGGCTTCCCGAAGGCTCTGAACCCCGCCAGGGTCACCGAGGCGAGCAGTGGGTCTGCGGGGGTCTGCGGGGTGCAAAAGTGTACTGTGAAGGTAAGTGATGGGTGCAAATGTGGAGAGGTGAGTATCTGAGGGAAGTGGAAAGTGTTAGTAAAAGTTTACTTACTTTTGTTTCTTCCTGCAGGCTTCAAGAGTTGGGGATGCGGAGAGTCTCGCACCTCTGTGGCAGAGATGACAGATGGCCATTCATTCTCCAATGCAACAACCATCTAATTTCTGCAAAATAAAGAGGTTTGATGAGTCTTGAATTCAAGAACTCATCAAACTTCAGAGAAGGTCAGTGTTTGACAGCTTCACAGAGCTGTCAAACGATGACAATTCATCTGTCAAAAATTTTTGACAGATGAAACATCATACGCTGACGTTCTCTGTAACCGGCTTTCCCTTAATTGGCCTGCTGAGCCCGCTGGGCGGGCTTAACAAAGTCAATCAAGGGAAAATAGCGTGGGTTGGCCAGAAGTTGATGGAAGCAGGGCTAAAACCCAACAAGTGGGAGTCCCGCCTCCAAAAGCTCCCCATTGGCAAAATCCAGCCCATAGAGTCATAACAGCACAGAAGGAGGCCATTCGGCCCATCGAGTCCGTGCCAGCTCTCTGTAGAGCAATCCAGTCAGTCCCATTCCCCGCTCTATCCTCGTAGCCCTGCAAGTTTATTTCCCTCAAGTGCCTATCCAGTCTCCCCTTGAAAACATTGAGGCCTAGAAATTCACTAGCCTTAGCGCCGCTTTTGAGGCGCTAGAGGGACTAGCGCCAGAGTTAAGGCCATTTGAAAAATTGAGTGGGGCCCTAAAGCGGCGTTGCACCGGTAGCGCTGCGCCGGCACCGATGACGTCATCGGTGTGCGCAGCGTCCCGGTTGCCGTGGTAACCCGCCCGAACTCCAAAATTGAGTTGCGGCCGCCTCGCCCGTGGCAGCCGCAAGCAACGTTCTGTAAAAGGTGCCTTGCTGAAGTTAGCGCCGGCGCATTAAGGTCGCGCGGCGGCCGGCCGCTTCCCCGGCGGCCGCCTGCCCGCACCTCCCTCCCCGGACTCCTCCAAGACCCCCCTGCGGCACAGATGCATGTGGGCCGCGAGCCCGGCACTTCTCCGAGGTGCCGGGCTCATTTTTATTCAGCCGTCAACGGCCAGCGGTCGGGTGCAGGCAGCTCCTCCTTAACGGAAGGAGGAGGCCTGCACTTCCCCAGCCTGCCGCACCGCATCGGGCGCCGCAGCGCCGGAACAGCGCCGCAATGGGGCAGGTAGCGCCCATTGGGAGGCGCTGAAACCCTCCAGTAGCGCCGGCAGCCGTTTGGGCGCGGCGCTACTGAATTTTTGGCGCGCGCAGGGGGACTTAGCGCCGGCACTAACTTCCGGCGCTAAAGCCCTGGCTGCGCCAAAACCCAATTTCTAGGCCTGAGTGTCTCCGTTTCCACCACTTCTGTTGGCAGCGAATTCCAGGTCCTCACCACTCGCTGCGTAAAAAAAGTTTCTCCTCACATCTCCCCTGTATCTCTTGCCAAAAATCTTAAATCTGTGTCCCCTAGTCCTTGTACCATCAACTGGTGGGAACAGCCTTTCCCCGTTTAGCCTATCCAAACCTGGCCAGAAGACTTCCAGGAAGTGCTCAAAAGACACCTAACTGGGAAATCTCTTGCACACTTCTTCCCAAATCCTTCGGAGATGTGCAGCCCTCCCCCAATTCCATACAACAGCTCCTCTTGAAACTCATCCAACTCACCAGGAGCAACACCACCAGAGATCGTCTGATAATATATTAAAAATGGCACATCCAGCACACACACGAACGCCAGCTTCTGGCAGCCACACTTCAGGTGACACACTTTGTTTCAGGCGTAAAGTATTCTTAAAATGCTGGGCGTGTCTGACTTGCAACTGGAAACTGCCTTCCGTATCTTAGCATTCCACCTTTGCAATTGCACAACCTCCGATTATGTAAATACGTTTTTTAAATGCCAGGTTTGGGCTCAAGGAAATGACAGCACAGGAGAAGCAAGAGGTTTGTCGACAGGAAGTGTGCATCACATGCATGAGTTTTAATCTTGGCCCGGAATTCGCGGTCAGCGGCGAAGCGAAGGCATCCGCCGCCGGCCCCCGAAGTAAGCTTCACACAAAGACCTCGCGATCTCCGTGGCGAGAAGTTCGGCTTGAAATCAACATAAGCTAACAGGGGGAATCCCTAACGCGAGCTGCTGTGACGTCAACAAGCTGTCAAAAGCAGCCAATCGCAATGCAGAGTTCTCACAGACCAGGAACCAGGAAGCGAGTGTGCTCAAATAACAGCAGAAAATGCTGGAAGCACTCAGCAGACCAGGCAGCCTCCGTGGAGAGAGGAACAGAGTTAATGTTTCAGGTCTGTGACCCTTGGTCAGAACTGGGAAAAGTTAGAGATGTAACAGGTTGTAAGCAGGTGTAGGGGCAGGAAAAGGGGGGAGGGGAGGGGAGGAAGGAATTCAAGGGACGGTCTGTGCTAGTGTGGGAGGCAGGAGAGGTTAAATGTTGCAAATGGGGATGGCAGAATCATAAACAGCCTGAAAAATGGGGGCAGGGGTTATACTCTGACATTGTTGAGCTGCCAAGTGAATAAGCTCCTTTGATTCTAACTTTTTTTTAAATGTTACAGAGAGCAAAACAAAGATTGGGGCAAACCTGAAGTAATTTTTTTTCTGAAATTTTCTTAAAAATGTGAATTTTTATTAAAATGGAGAAATTTGACACTCCACAAAATTAAAATGAGTTTTTCAGGGTCATAACGTTTGTTTACCAGTCAACACGCTGTTCAAACCCCAGTTACACCTACTCCAAAAGGGTCTAACTGTTAATGGGGTGTTTAACAGCGGTGTTACCGCGGAAGGGCCAAGGTTTTCCTCAGTTTTCCTGATTTGACAGATTACACCGATTGCTGGCTGTGGGGGGAGGGGCCACAGCGCAGCCAGTGTCGGAGCAGTCAATGACTGACCGCAACTACTGGGTTTCCACGTTAGGATGTGCACGCGCTACATCCTGAAGTTGCGGTCCATTTCAAAGGGGTAACGATGGCGAACGCTGTCAGTTTGCTGTTATTACCCACCGCAAATTCCGGGCCAATATTATTTAGGAAGTGGGTGGCACAGTGGGTTAGGCATTCACCTCGAGGAACAGGGTTCAACTCCATCCCAGACTGATGGGAATGAAGGTCTTCTCTTGGCTATAAGGGTCTTGTTATCTGAACTGAGTTTGGGCAGTCTTAATCCAGATCCTCGTGAACGCCACGTGGCACCAACTGGCAATCTCAGTCAGAGCGACCACGGGACAGCTGGAAGGGAAAGTCACAATGGTGCAGTAATGGGGGCGATCTTCTGATGAGGGGGCTGTTGAGACACCTTGTCAGGCAGAATAGAGGGAATTTTACTCTGCATCTGCCTGTGCTGTACCTGACCTGGGAGTGCTTGATGCTAATATTGGGTGCCTTAAATGGGAGGAGTTACATTTCCCAGCATCAGTATCTCACACCTTTATCAGCACATACCTAAATACACCTGTGTTCAGCAAAAACAAAATCAGGTAATAATGAATTGTATTGAGCCAATCTGACCGGTATATACTTCCTGTCATGAAACTGTTACACAGCAGAGGATGATCATCACAACGCGCACACATCTCTCCAGTGGAGATCAGGCACTTCTTCACAGGGTGCAAAGTGAAAGATAATGTCATCCATGTTGCTCTTACGTCCCTCCTAGGGTTCGGATCAGACATCTCACTGGGAGAGGCCTGGGACCACCTGCTCTCTCCTCTCTCCTCTCTCCCGTGGGCCATGATGTATCACGTGCATGATTTTACTAGGAGGAGAAAAGGGCTTCGAAAGAGGCTAGGGTTAAATGAGAGAGATGTAGGACAGCGAGCAAGAGTATGTTACTGGCATTCCTCGTCTCTAGCGTTGCTATGGTAATGATGACAGGAAATACATTATATGACCATTTCCTGTCCTCACTGCACTTACCCATGTTACACAGGCACATTCAGTGGTCGCCATCATACTCCCAAAGTGACAGCGACTGACTGGAAGCCAACGGGAATATCCCCCCCCGCCCTCGGATTTTCCATTTCCGCCCGCCCCATATCTGCCACAGAAGTGTAGGATCAGCCCTCACAACTTCGAGATTGTGTTACATAGAAACATGGAAGATAGGAGCAGGAGTAGGCCATTCGGCCCCTCGAGCCCGCTCCACCATTTAATGAGATCATGGCTGATCATCCAAATTCAGTACCCTGTCCCTGCCTTCTCCCCATATCCCTTGATCCCCTTAGCCTTAAGAAATATATCTAACTCCTTCTTGAATATATTTAATGAATTGGCCTCCACCGCCCTCTGTGGCAGAGAATTCCACAGGTTCACCACTCTCTGGGTGAAGAAATTCCTCATCTCAATCCTAAATGGCTTACCCCTTATCCTTAGACTGTGACCCCTGGTTCTGGACTCTCCCACCATCGGGAACAGCCTTCCTGCATCTAGTCTGTCTAGTCTTGTTAGAATTTTATAAGTGTCAATGAGATCCCCTCTCATTCTTCTAAACTCTAGCGAATATAAGCATAATCGACCCAATCTCTCCTCATACGTCATTCCTGCTATCCCAGGTATCAGTCTGGTGAATCTTTGCTGTACTCCTTCCATGGCAAGAACATCCTTCCTCAGATAAGGTGACCAGAACTGCACACAATACTCAAGGTGTGGTCTCACTGCAGCAAGACATCCTTGCTCCTGTACTCGAATCCTCTCGCTATGAAGGCCAACATACCATTTGCCTTCTTAACCGCCTGCTGCACCTGCATGCTTACCTTCAGCGACTGGTGCACAAGGACACCTAGGTCTTGTTGCACTTCCCCTTTTCCCAATCTATTGCCGTTCAGATAATAATCTGCCTGCCAGTTTTTGCCACCAAAGTAGATAACCTCGCATTTATCCACATTATACTGCACTGCATCTGTTACAGCCTTACCATAAACACCAAGGGGGAAAAATTCAGTTGGTTTGCGTCTCCCATTGGCGCCTTAAGAGTGCGCTAATGGGGCGCAAAGCAACTAGCTCCCGGGCGCGGCGATGTTTGCGCCGCTCGCGAAATTGATGACATTTTGCGGCGGCACTAAACACTACCACCACGATCTCCTGTGCCCGTAGATCGCGTGCAACGCCCCGGACTGGACATTGAGTGGCGCCCCCTGCCTTACCGCCTGCCGCTAGCAACGACAGGTTGAGGGGAGCGTTTTGCAGTCGGGAAGGGACTGGGGGAGCGCTATTTAAAGGCGACCGCTTCCTGCCTTTTTTTGTCGGCGATATTTTTGCACCACGCATTCTGAGAGAGAGAGCGAGAGACTTCTGGAGATAGTCAACGCTGTGTTGAGGAGTTTTGGGTACTGAGCAGCACTTTGATTTTTGATTTGATCTTCCTTGCATTGATTTAGAAGAGACTATGGGGGCTGCACTCTGAGCTCTTTCCCTGGGCCTCTCCATTGTTCTTTCCAGCAGATTTGATGTACAGGTCTCTCCAGGCTGAGATTCAAAGCTGCAATGAGCAGGGTGTGGATGGAGAGCAAGATCGACCCTCTCCTTTAAGAACTGGCCAGTGTGTCTGTGTTCCATTGCTGACTGACATCACATGAGCTTCGCCAGCGCTCTGAGGTAGCGCCTCGCTCCTTGGCGTTAGCGCCTTAAGAGAGGCGTGTAGCGCCTGATTTAGTGCTCCAATCACCTCCTGGGGTGATAGAAGCCAAGTTTGCAGTCGGAGGCGATAATTAGCGCCAGGCGCTAAACTTTGCGCCCGGCCGATAATTGCGCCCCAAACGGGGCGATACTGAATTTCTCCCCCCAACTCACTTAACAACGACCACTTGCATTTCTATAGCACCTTTCACGACCACTGGACATCCCAAAATGCTTTATAGCCAATTAAATACTTTTGAGGTGTAGTCACTGTTGTAATGTGGGAAATGCAGCAGCCAATTTGCGCACAGCAAGCTCCCACAAACAGCAATGTGATCACGACCAGATAATCTGTTTTTAGTGATGTTTATTGAGGGATAAATATTGGCCCAGGACACCGGGGATAACTCCCCTGCTCTTCTTCAAAATAGTGCCAAGGGATATTCTACGTCCACCTGAGAGAGCAGACGGGGCCTCGGTTTAACACCTCATCCGAAAGACGGCCCCTCCGACAGTGCAGCACTCCCTCAGCACTGCATTGGAGTGTCAGCCTAGATTTTTGTGCTCAAGTCTCTGGAGTGGGACTTGAACCCACAACCTTCTGACTCAGAGGCGAGGGTGCTGCCCACTGAGCCACGGTGAAACATCGACCACTTCCATTTACATCTGGCACCTTTCGCGTAGAAAAACGCCCCAAGGTGTTTTACAGAGATGTAATTGAAAAAAATGGGCTTCGAGCCAAAGAAGGAGTTATTAGGAAGGGTGATGGTGAGTTTTAAGTTTTAACAAGAACAGCTTGTATTTATATATAGTATAAAAGCAGAAAATGCTGGAAATACTCAGCAGGTCAGGCAGCATCTGTGGAGAGAGAAACAGAGTTAACGTTTCAGGTCGATGACCTTCGTCAGAACTGGAAAAAGTTGGAGATGTAACTGATATTTAAGCAAGTGCGAGGTAGGGAAAGGGGGGAGGGAAGGCAGGAGAGATTAAAAGATAAAAGAGATGATGGTGCAAGGCGAAAGGAGATGGTAATGGGACAAGTAAAGAAACAAAAAGACCTTCCCTTTTGTTCTTTCCTCCCCTTTTCCTGCCCCTGCACTTGCTTAAAATCTGTTTCATCTCCAACTCGTTCCAGTTCTGACGAAGGGTCATCGACCTGAAACGTTAACTCTGTTTCTCTCTCCACAGATGCTGCCTGACCCGCTGAGAATTTCCAGCATTTTCTGTTTTTATTTCAGATTTGCAGCAGCCACAGTGTTTTGCTTTTGTATTTATACAGCGCCTTTAACGCAATAAAACGTGCCAAGGCGCTTCACAGGAGCGATTATCAAACAAACTTCGACACCGAGGGTCTTAAAGGGTGACGGGGAGGTGGAGAGGCAGAGGGGTTTGGGGGGTGGGGGGGAATTTCCAAGCGTGGGGCCAAGGCAGCTGAAGGCACGGCCGCCTATGGTGGTGGGGGGGGGAAGGGAGTGGAGATGCACAAGAGGCCAGAGTCAGAGGAATGGAGAGTTTGGGGGAGGGTTGGGTTGGTGGGCAGTTGTTTATGTTGTCTCAGTAACTGCATTATCATTTTAAAAGAGCTCAGTTTCAATACACTTAAAAGTAACTTTAATTAGTAGACTTTCTAGCAGCATCTAATATACCAGAAGCCCCAATGCAAAGCATGTTGGCTACACCTCACTCACTATAACAGAGAGCCCATATCAAACATGTTCTTTCTCTCTCTCTTCACATGCTCTCTCTGATCCGGAACTGGCAGCCTTAACTGCAAACTCTTACTAAGGAATGAAAGAGCACAGTGGGTTCCCAAAGTCCTTGCATGGTAGGTGCCCTTTATGACACATTTTTTACTAAATTGGTTGCAAAGACTGTTAGAAAGGCCTATTGTAAACGCGAAACGTATCTGTGCACAAATGCTCTCCTGCTGTATAAACACTTGCTGAGAAAGGCTCGGAGCAACTCGCACCCGATCTCACTCGCGGAACTGGGTAAATATTTTATTTGCTCAATTAAGTTACTTCTATCAGAAGTTTTTATTTGTTTTGATAGTGTTTGGTTATTTCAAATAGTGTCAAGGCTTTCCAAAAAAATAAGACACAAGGGCGATGTGATTGTGTCACGAGAGACCACTGAAATTAGCCCTTTGCGGGAGGGCCAACCTTAAAATAAATGGGTTGACGACTAAAATAGTGGAAAGAGGAATTTCATAGGAACATGATAAACTTTCATTCGCCAGTGTCCCACAATGTGATTTCAATCCCTCAATTCTAATAAGTTATTTACAATTCGCCAGGCATCACTCCGGAGACCTGAGCATCAAATCTAGGCCGACACTCCAGTGCAGTACTGAGGGAGTGCTGCACTGTCGGAGGGGCAGTACTGAGGGAGCGCTGCACTGTCGGAGGGGCAGTACTGAGGGAGCGCTGCACTGTCGGAGGGGCAGTGCTGAGGGAGTGCTGCACTGTCGGAGGGGCAGTACTGAGGGAGTGCCGCACTGTCGGAGGGGCAGTGCTGAGGGAGTGCTGCACTGTCGGAGAGGCAGTACTGAGGGAGCGCTGCACTGTCGGAGGGGCAGTGCTGAGGGAGCGCTGCACTGTCGGAGGGGCAGTGCTGAGGGAGTGCTGCACTGTCGGAGGGGCAGTGCTGAGGGAGCGCTGCACTGTCGGAGGGGCAGTGCTGGGGGAGTGCTGCACTGTCGGAGGGGCAGTGCTGAGGGAGCGCTGCACTGTCGGAGGGGCAGTACTGAGGGAGCGCTGCACTGTCGGAGAGGCAGTACTGAGGGAGCGCTGCACTGTCGGAGGGGCAGTGCTGAGGAAGCGCTGCACTGTCGGAGGGGCAGTACTGAGGGAGCGCTGCACTGTCGGAGGGGCAGTGCTGAGGGAGTGCCGCACTGTCGGAGGGGCAGTACTGAGGGAGCGCTGCACTGTCGGAGGGGCAGTACTGAGGGAGCGCTGCACTGTCAGAGGGGCAGTACTGAGGGAGTGCTGCATTGTCGGAGGGGCAGTACTGAGGGAGCGCCGCACTGTCGGAGGAGCAGTACTGAGGGAGCGCTGCACTGTCGGAGGGGCAGTACTGAGGGAGCGCTGCACTGTCGGAGGGGCAGTACTGAGGGAGTGCTGCACTGTCAGAGGGGCAGTACTGAGGGAGTGCTGCACTGTCGGAGGGGCAGTACTGAGGGAGCGCCGCACTGTCGGAGGGGCAGTACTGAGGGAGCGCTGCACTGTCGGAGGGGCAGTACTGAGGGAGTGCCGCACTGTCGGAGGGGCAGTACTGAGGGAGCGCTGCACTGTCAGAGGTGCCGTCTTCTGGATGATATGTTCAACTTTTACCTCCACTCTCAGGTGGACGTAAAAGATCCCACGGCACTATTTCGAAGAGGGGTCGGGGAGTTCTCCCCGGTGTCCTGCCCAATATCTACCCCTCAACCAACATCACAAACAGATTATCTGGTCATTGCCTCACTGCACGATCAATTTCTAAAATATATATTTTTCGTATCTTCAACTTGGTATTCTTTTGCCACGTATCTCTCTCTTGCCTCCCATCATGGCCAGCGACCTACAGTTGCCAACTCTAGAGGGACATATTCCTGGCGGTTTCATCACATGACCTCCTGCCTCCAACCGTCCTGCCCGGTCAAACCGCCTTTCTTCCCCCAGCTCCAATATTTATATAACTAACAAACAAAAGTGTCAAAGCAAATGGAAAAAAAAGAAAGCCCCTGTTATAAATCTCATCATCAAGAAACTACTCGTGAAATAACGCTGGACGGCCAGCTGGTGGCGCCGTCCAAGGAGTATAAATACTCGGGCGTGGGCCCAGCTTGCCAGGGACGTTTTGTAAGACAAGGAGCTAGTGAAATACAACTAGACCTCCATGTTCTGAAACAAGTTGATTAAAGCCTTGCTTTATGCTTAAACCAAGTGCCTAGTGAGTTTTATTACATCAGCCCCAATGTTTTTTTTCTCCTGGGATGCTCGCTACATCGTCCAGGAGATTAAGCTTCAATTCCTGGAGACTGCAATACAATCCTGGAGGACTGGCGACCCTAATGCATCCTCCAGCTGCTGACCAAACAGTTCAGGGAACCGCTGGAGAACTCAGCGCCCAGGCCACTCCATACACAGGCGACGGGAAGGCGGTCTTGCTGCAGGCCAAGGCAGGCCGATTGCCGTGACCTCGGCATTTGAAGTGCGCCGATCGTATTGGGGTCCTGCTGCTTCACAATCCAGCACAAGTTAGAAAAAAAAACTTGCATTTATATAGCGCCTTTCACGACCACCGGACGTCCCAAAGCGCAGTACAGCCAATCAAGTACTTTCGGAATGTAGTCACTGTGGTAATGTGGGAAACGCAGCAGCCAATTTGCGCACAGCAAGCTCCCACAAACAGCAATGTGATCATGACCAGATAATCTGTGTTGGTGATGTTGATTGAGGGATAAATATTGGCCAGGACACCGGGGATAACTCCCCTGCTCTTCGAAATAGTGCCATGGGATCTTTTATGTCCACCTGAGAGAGCAGACAGGGGCCTCGGTTTAACGTTTCACCCGAAAGACGGCACCTCCGACAGTGCAACACTCCCTCAGTACTGCACTGGGAGCGTCGGCCTAGATTTTTGTGTTCAAGTCTCTGGAGTGGGACCTGAACCCACAACCTTCTGACCCAAAGGCGAGAGGGGTAACCACTTAGAACTCACAGACCTGGTAGAGTCTACCTACCAGCGGTGTTGACAGGAAGAATCATAGAATCTTACAGCACAGAAGGAGGCCATTCGCCCCATCGTGCCTGTGCCGGCTCTTTGAAAGAGTCCAGCGTTCCAGATCCCAACAACCCTCTATGACGAGGAATCCTGCCATTTTCTTTGCACTGTCATATCAGGAATCTGTATGTCCTGCTATATCACCCAGGAGGTAAAATACCTTTGGTTATTTCTTCAATAAAACTCATTCAGGAGGGACATTGTTTGAATGTTGTGCGAATTAGATCGTTACAAAATGTTTTAGTTATAAACTGTTCTCATTGTCATGTGCCCCAGCACTTCTACACTGTATTTTAGCAGTGTCTTACTAAACTTGTTTATCTGACTGTTCTGTTCAATCACAAGCGAACCTAAAAAGCCCCTCCCACAACTTGCCGACCCTGAGTAAAGCCAGGGCCCATTTGACTGAAAATGACGTCAAAACTTCTGATCGATACAAAGACCAGACCCGTGGGTCTGACATGCATACAAAATGCACCTGTGAAGGTAAATGGTGTCTCAGTCGACAAGGTATTGTTGGAAAACAGCAAAGCGTTCATTTATTTAACCAATTTATCATCTATTAGTTAGCCGACTATATCAAGTTGTCATGAAGCCTCCACCTCACTGTGTACCTCCCAAGCTGCCAGGAGCTGCATTCAGCAGCAGCCACATGCTGACCCTCAACAGGATTAAATTACAGGTTGATTCGTGTGGCTACACTGCCACCTACAGGACCACAGCGGTAAATCAAAAGAGCCTTTCGCGGAGGAGTTTGCAAATCTAACTCTGCCTTGCCCTAAAGAATTCTGCTTTGATGAAATTCAGGTCCGCCCGAAGCCAGATCCAAGCTCTGGGTGTTCTGGATTGGGCTGGTCCTCCAAATTTGCATCCTCAAAAGGCAGCGAATATTCTGAAGAACGTAAGAAATAGGAGCAGGAGTAGGCCGTTTGGCTCCACTAGTCCCGCTCCCCCGCCCTTTCCTCGTAGCCCTGCAAAATATTTTCCTTCAGCTACTTATCCAACTCCCTTTTGAAAGCCATTAAATTTCATCTGCCATGTGTTCCGCCCATTCCACCAGCCTGTCTATGTCCTCTTGAAGTGTATCACATCCGCACTGTTCACGATACTTCCAAGTTTTACGTCATCTGCAAATTTTGAGACTGTGCCCTGTACACCCAAGTCCAAGTCATTAATATATACCAAGAAAAGCAGTGGTCCTAGTACCGACCCCTGGGGAACACCACTGTGTACCTTCCTCCAGTCCGAAATACAAGCGTTCATCATTACTCTCTGTTCCCTGTCACTTAGCCAATTTTGTATCCATGCTGCCACTGACCCTTTTATTCCATGGGCTTCAACTTTGCTGGCAAGCTTATTATGTGGCACTTCATCAAACGCCTTTTGGAAGTCCATGTACACCACATCAACCACATTGCCCTCATCAACCCTCTCTGTTACCTCAAAAAAATCAATCAAGTTAGTTAAACACGATTTGCCTTTAACAAATCCGTGTTGGCTTTCCTTAATTAATCCACACTTGTCCCAAGTGACTGTTCATTTTGTCCCGGATTATCATTTCTAACAGCTTCTCTACTCCCGAGGTTAAACTGACTGGCCTGTAGTTGCTGGGTTTATCGTTACACCCTTTTTTGAACAATGGTGTAACATTTGCAATTCTCCAGTCCTCTGACACCAGCCCCGTATCTAAGGAGGATTGGAAGATTATGGCCAGTACCTCCGCAATTTCCACCTTTACTTCCCTCAGCATCCTAGGATGCATCCCATCCAGTCCTGGTGACTTATCTACTTTAAGTACAGCCAGCCTTTCTAGTACCTCCTCTTTATCAATTTTTATCCCATCCAGTATCTCAACTTACCTCCTCCTTCACTATGACTTTGGCAGCATCTTCTTCCTTGGTGAAGACAGATGCAAAGCACTCATTTAGTATCTCAGCCTTGCCCTTTGCCTCCATGCATAGGTCTCCATTTTGGTCCCTAATTGGCCCCACCCCTCCTCTTACTACCCGTTTACTATTTATATGCCTATGGAGTCCCTTCAAAGCCTCTAGGAACACAGCTTTCAAAAAAGTCCCTTGCGATGCGAGAGGGGAGGAGGGTCAGTGGAGACTCTGAACCTTGCCTTTCCTGCCCAAGAATTACCTTCTATTCCTCACCTCAGTTTGGAAGCATAAGTTTAGATAACAGGAGTAATATTAAATTCTTTCTTGTAGATGCTGGTTAGGTATTACTTTCAACTTGTGCTGTTGTCCATAAGAACATAAGAAATAGGAGCTGGAGTCGGCCATTCGGCCCTTCAAGCCTGCTCCACCATTCAACAAGGTCATGGCTGATCTTCTACCTCAACTCCACCTTCCTGCACTATCCCCATATCCCTTAGTTCCCAATAATTTATCGACCTCTGTCTTGAATATACTCAACGACTGAGCATCCACAGCTCTCCAGGGTAGAGAATTCCAAAGATTCACCACCCTTTGAGAGAAGAAATTTCTCCTCATCTCAGTCCTAAATGGCCGACCCCTTATCCTGAGACTGTGACCCCGTGTTCTAGATTCCCCAGACAGGGGAAACATTTTCTCAGCATTAACCCTGTCAAGCCCCTTAAGAATTTTATATGTTTCAATGAGATTACCTCTCATTCTTCTAAACTCTAGAGAATATGGCCTAGAAATTCAGTGGGCCTTGCGCCCACTTAGCGCCTAAAGAGGTCTTTTGCGCCGGTGGGGTGCTAGCGCGGAGATTGAGTGCAGCGGTATTGGCGGCGGTAGCCGTTAGCGCTGCGCCGGGACCGATGACGTCATCGGTGTGCGCGGTGGCCCGTAACGCCCCGAAACCGCGCCGATACCCATATTTATTTGCGGCCGCCTCCTCCGAAGCGGGCGCAAACAGCGACCAGAAAACGGGGCCGTCCTGCTGCCATAGTGGGGCGCTTTAAAGCGGAAGGTGCGGCCGGCCGCTTTTTCGGCGGCCGCCTGCCCGCACCTCCTTCCCCGGCCTCCTCCACCCCCCCCCCCCCCCGCGGCATTGCCGGCTGGTTTCCGTGGAGCCCGGCACTTCTCCGTTGTGCCGGGCTCTTTTGCCGGCACTCGCGATCGGGGCTCCGGCTGTTGCAGGAACCTCCCCCTTAAGAGGAGGAGGCCTGCAGTACCGCAGCCTGCCGCACCACATCGGGTGGCGCTGCGGCAACTAGCGCGCCGATATTCAGTTGCAGCGCCCCAAACGGAGGCGGGCACACCCTGGTATAGCGCCCGCTTCCGAATTGGGGCGCAGAAGACGAATATACGGCGTGCGCTAATGCCTCCCCGCCCAGCGCTAACTTTTGGGCGCGAGCGAGCTGCCCGCGAGCAAGTGAATTTCTAGGCCTATAGGTCTAGTCTACTTAATCTCTCCTCATAGGGCAGCAAGTACAATATCATTCCTTGTATATGAGCTAAATTAGAAATTAGTTACATGCATTGTTTGAGTAATCTTTTCACTTGGGAATAAGATAAAAGATAGAATTACATAAAACCCGAGAGTTTCTGAAAAAAAGGGCATAATCTCTGGAGATTAATGCCATCAAACTCTCCCACTCCTTTACCACTAGCCAGTGTCTGCTTTCGATCCCCCAGTATTATGAGCCCAATACCATGATTCTCATGCTATATTGTTTAACTGATACACCAAAGGTAACAGTGTGTGTGTGAGAGAGAATGAGAGAAAGAAAGAGAAAGTGAGCGTGAGAGAGAGAAAGGGAAATGTGCACGTTTCTAAAAACTGAGGAATGGAAGGACACGTGGAGAAGATGCAAGAAGAGTGTAAAAAAGAAGGGTCTGATTAATCAAACTACAGGTAACACTAAATAATTTAGACTGCTGAGCTTTTTATTCAAACTATTTCCAATTTTTTCTCTACTTTTCGGCAGTCAAGTGTCGAAAATCCCCAATCTGACACCTTTCAATTTTGGCGCGGGGGGGGGGGGGGGTGTAAAGTGGGTGGTAGCAGCTCACTCGCCCGTCGTATACCTCGACCGACGTTCCTTTCCACCAATGAGGCGGGGTGTATAACGGGCAGCCGGTCCGCTACCACCCGTTTCATCACCCTCATCCCACCAACCACGAAAGCCCCGCCCGTTATTGCTCCAGTTTCCAGGGGATTCACTGGATAACAGTGTCAACAAGTCGTCAGAAATAGAGATGGCCAAATTGACAGGAAATGACAAGTGTGTGTTTAGATCGCGAGGTGCCAGGTGGGCACAGTTGCCCCTGCCCTACGGCGCCGAAGATGCCCCGTCTGCCCACTGGCATTTGTTGGCTTTTAAGGGCCAGAACGCTTTCTGTCTGAACACGTCAGCACTCCTCTCGTTAACCAGCAAAACCATAAATAATTAATGCCAGTCTTTACAAGGAAGACCGATACTTGGCATCTGGGTTTTAATGATTTTGCTGCCTCCATGTCTGCTGTACAATAGTCAAATTCAATATCACCCTCTGAACCCTGGGGCATGGGAAACAGAGTTGGAAATGGGCCAAGGGGGGTCTTAATCCGAAACCTATCTTGGGACTGTACTGCACTAGTTAAGCCTGTGGATTAAAGAAAGAAAGAAAGAACTTGGATTTATAAAGTGCCGTTCACATCCCAAAGCGCTTTATGGCCAATGAAGTACTTTTGGAGAGTTGCAATGTAGGAAACGCGGCAGCCAATTTGCGGATTATGTTATAAACGCTCAAATATTCCTATTTGGTAGACTTTTCGTGACAAAGAAAGAAACATCTTACAACCTCATCAGGCGTGAAAAGCCATGTAATATTTCCAAATGTCTTTGTAATCCAGTGAAAAAGTAGCTATTTCAATTCACGCCGGTGAATGCAGTGAGTGGATCAGCAGCATCTGGCCTCACACATGTGGTGATGGTAAGTGTGCACATACAAAGTGAGGAAGTGGGGACATCTGAGAGGGCCTGTGGTTTTCTGGGTTTGGCAAACTGCTCCCGAGTCCCATTTAGGTTTCATAAACTGTCTGTCAACGGAGGAATTATGAAGCTATAAAACACAGGGGAGCAGATGTCATGTTTACATTCAGGGCAATGGAGTTTCCTTCCCTGTAATCCAGATTTAGATTCATGTAACCAAACTATTCATTTATATGTAAGTACCACACGTAATTCTTTCTGTGGAATCTGTGCATTCTGCACACTTAATACTGCCAAGTTGAAACATAATTTCACCTAAAATATGTGTTAGAAGGCTAATCTTTTGTAAATTAGCAGAAAGGATCCTTTACAATTTTTTTTAGTGAAGTGCTGTCATTTTTTTTTATAATATAAAGTGCGACGTGTGGTGTAATGAGATTAAATGATGCCGTTAATCCTTAAACGGGCTGTGGTTGCAAACTGGCCATTCGGTCTGTGTGGTTTACACAAATCCTCTTTAAACAGTGTGTAGGAACCAAATCTCACTTTGGGTTTCCCACTCCCTCGCCACATGGATTCGTTCCAACTCACTCACTCACTCCAACTCACTCCCAATCAATAAAAATTTACCAGAATAGGCTTGAAAGTTAACTCTGACCGATGATCATTGGTGAGTGTGAGAGAACGAGAGAGAGCGAGAGTGGGGGGAGGCGCGCACGCGTGGGGGGGGGGGTGAGCGCATGGGAGGGGTGTGCGTGCATGCGTGGGGGGGGGGTGTGCGTGTAGGGTTTCAGAAGATTGAAGAGGTAGGGTGATGTTTTGTGAGTTGGCATATAGGCGTGGAGGAGGTTGCAGAGATAGGGTGGCGGTTATTAGTTTTGGGATGGAGGAGGTTGCAGAGGTAGGGTAGTAGGTTGTGAGTTGGAATGGAGAGTTGGAGGAGGTTGCAGAGGTAGGGTAGTAGGTTGTGAGTTGGAATGGAGAGTTGGAGGAGGTTGCAGAGGTAGAGTAGTAGGTTGTGAGTTGGAATGGAGAGTTGGAGGAGGTTGCAGAGGTAGGGTAGTAGGTTGTGAGTTGGAATGGAGAGTTGGAGGAGGTTGCAGAGGTAGGGTAGTAGGTTGTGAGTTGGAATGGAGAGTTGGAGGAGGTTGCAGAGGTAGAGTAGTAGGTTGTGAGTTGGAATGGAGAGTTGGAGGAGGTTGCAGAGGTAGGGTAGTAGGTTGTGAGTTGGAATGGAGAGTTGGAGGAGGTTGCAGAGGTAGGGTAGTAGGTTGTGAGTTGGAATGGAGAGTTGGAGGAGGTTGCAGAGGTAGGGTAGTAGGTTGTGAGTTGGAATGGAGAGTTGGAGGAGGTTGCAGAGGTAGGGTAGTAGGTTGTGAGTTGGAATGGAGAGTTGGAGGAGGTTGCAGAGGTAGAGTAGTAGGTTGTGAGTTGGAATGGAGAGTTGGAGGAGGTTGCAGAGGTAGGGTAGTAGGTTGTGAGTTGGAATGGAGAGTTGGAGGAGGTTGCAGAGGTAGGGCGCAGATAAGCCCTGGGAGGACTTGCACATGACAAGGATTTTGGAATCAATTCACAGAGAGACAAAGATGACAGGCATAATAGGTGAGGGGGACGTAGTACAGGTCAAAATGTAGGAGCAATTTTGTGGAGCAAAGGTTGGAAGGCCAGCAGGAAGAGCATTAGAGAAATCAAGACTGGAGGTGGCAAAGTTGTGGATGAGAGTTTCAGTGGTAGTGGACGTGAGTTAGGGATGAAGGCAGATAATACTTGGAGTTGGAAATAGGCGATCGTGGTGATTGGGAGGATGTGGGCTTTGAAGTACAGCTCAGGGCTGATCAAGTCACTGAGGCTAGGTATGGTTATGATCCGTCTAAGCAAGCAATCGCGGAAAAGGATGCAATATGGTGCAAAGTTTCTGATGAGAACTGAGGAAGGTGGCTTCAGTCTGGGCAGTGTTTAACTGGAGCAGGTTCTGGCTCATCCGTGACTAGACAGTCGGCCAACACAGCAACAATCGTTTAAACCCAATGAGGCAGCAGTATCACTGTGAAAAATATATTAAATTCTGAAAAATCTATTAAAGATGTGTTATATTGTCTTTTTTTTATTTTCTCTCCTCTCACCTCTTGTCTTCTTCACTTCTCTCTCCTCTTCACTCCCACCCATAAGCTGAACCGATGCTTATGAACAAGGGCGATCAAAGAGAAGGAAGAGGGGGATCCGGGAAAGGGAAAAGGAAAAAAAGGAGTGATGGAGGAGAGAGAGAGAGAGGGAAGAGGGAGGAGAGTGGAAGGAGAGAGGAGAGGGGAAGGGAAGGAGAGCGAGGGGGAGGAGCGGGAGATGGAAAGGGAGGGGTTGGGGGAGGAGAACAGAGGAGCGAAGTGAAGGAGAGAGAAAAATAAAAAAATGTCAATATAACATGTCTTAATTGGATTTGGGGTATTTAATAGCATAATATTTTTCACTGATAAATACTCTAATCCGAGTGAATTTATCCAGTTAATGTACAACAAATGACATTACGAGATATTTTGTATAATACTTTAGTATGGGCACAATAATCCGAGTCTGGTGTGGTTACCAAGGTGCACCATAAATCAATATGCTAAACTGAACCAAACCAAGCTGAAACAGATAATGAACATTTTCCCTCCAACTGGGCTAATTCATAGTGAATAATCCTCAGGGTCAGCAAGTGTAAAGTACTCGCCTTCGCTGTGAGACCGTGGAGCAAGGCTGGGGGAGAATTCCCACCCAAACACTGCTTTGTACGAGAGTGTGACACACAAAGTCGCTGCCGCAGAAAATGTCTTTTTATTATTTTGCCTGCATGCACAAAAGATGAGACGCTGCAGAGAAAGCTTAAAGAGATCTGCACAATCCATTTATATTAAAAAAAAAATGCAGAACAGGTCAAGACAGAAAACGACATTAAAATCACATTACACCTAACCATGAATTGAAGAAAAACATTCTTTTTAAGACCACAAGGTGTGTTTTTGTTCGAAGTTTTCCATCACCCAGCTACATTATCGCTAAAGCCTTCTTGTAACTGTCACCTGCCGTGAGTGTAATTACATCCTACCCACATCAAGCACGCCCACATTCAACTGCAGTGAAAAGATCCAGATTTCGGCAAGACCCAGGCAAACAATGGAAAACACAAGAACCACCTGACGTGTGTCTCAAAAAAAAAGATCTGTGTGCCTGACTAATAAAAATGACAGCTTCAGAACAAAATGACAATCAAACCTCGGTCACGGAGGAGACAAGGCCACGTCACGTGGAAGTCTGGGTGCAAGGGCGAGTTCTTCACAAGGGGGGTCACAGATCACACAAGGTATCAGCCTCCCGAGACGATAATTTAATGCTATTGTGCTCAATTCACACTCAGGTTAGTACGTTTCCCGGAACAGAGGTGCTTTATTTCCATTAATGCTTAGCTAAGTAATGTAGACAGGGGAAAATAAAAAAGAATAGATGCACTGTATTAAAAAGTTGGATGAAATAGTTATTGGGGAAGAATTATCTTCATATCGTGAGGATGCACAGCGGGTTGACATGGCTGTAAATTAGTGGATAGAAAGCTGCTAATCTGTTGCCTTTGCAGTGTTATTTATCTCTTTCTTAGAGTTAATGCAAAGAAGACCAACTTTACCAAATAAAAGCTGCTTAAATACTTATCCAATTAAAATGTATATGGTTTATTTTTGGAAGGAGGGAACCTAGGAACAGGAGGAGGTCATTCAGCCCCTCGAGCCTGTTCCGCCATTCAGTTAGATCATGGTTGTTCTGTCTCTTAACTCCATTTACCCGCCTTGGTTCTGTAACCCTTTTCTAGCAAAAATCTATCAATCTCAGTTTTGAAATTTTCAGTTGACCGCACATTTAGCCTGACTGAATTCATGCCATGGGCCCAACGTTCGTAGGGTTGGCGGGGGGTGGGCACAACTTGCTCGGATTGCCTGCTGGGGGAGGGTAGAATTAAACTGGTTAAGGGGCATCTGAAATCCCGATTTAGGAGTGGGGGGGGGTAGGCGTGTCTTCAGGAATTTAATTCGGAGTCTGCGACCTGAACCCAGCGATTCTGGGCACCGTTAAGGTTACACTTGATGTGCCTTTATGGCCTTCACCTTTTGCAATCCTCTTTCAAAGAGACGGGTAAATTAATCTCACTGGGGTAGATCCCGACTTTGCGCGATAGTGTAAAACGCGACAGCAAGTCGGCAGCCCGTTTTACATCTCGCTCCATTTTTGTTTCCCACAAAGAGTGGCTATTTGGCTCGGTCGAGGCCTGCAAGAGGGGAGGGAGTGAAACTGGGAATTGGCTCCAGCCACAGGCTAACCAGTTGTTGCAACCACATTGTGGGTAACGGCGGCATATGACCACACAGCAGGGTTGTCACACAGATACGGCTGTCATTGCATGAAGGACTAGGCTTCGCTACATGCAAGGTCTCCAAACCGCAGCCAGTGTTCAGCAAATGAACACAAGCTCGATTCCTCCGTAAGTCAGCACTCAGATCGATTCACATTTAAAAAAAATATATATAGCTCCTTTTTTAATTCTACAAGATAATTCTACAGGTCACCGGGGAGAAGTGGAACCTCCCTCATATCAGCTCGGTGTAGTCGACGTCTCCTGTTGCTTTCGCGGGAAACGGCGGGGGTCAAACCGAGTGACCCCCCGAAGAATTTCCTGCCAATACCTGCTGCAGTTGCACCTGGAAACCAGCAGAACAAGTGGTGGCCCGTCCGCGCGGGCTTTGTGACTATGCCAATGAGCAAGAAGAGGGAACAGACCTAACGAGAGGCCAGGATGGTAATAACCTTAAGCACGAGGGAGATTGCTCGTTGCACTTTCTCCTGATCCTTTGATGCTCTTAAATGTTCAGGGTGGGCTCCCAAAGGAATCGAGGACTTTTAATTTCTCAGCTCCCCTCCATCTTGGTGCGATTTTGACATGCCAGCAGAGAAACTGTCTCGAGATGTTGTAAGTTAGAGGAGCACAGACAGTGACAGACATGTCCATCCTGTGCGTCACTTGGAAGTTATGGGCGTGTATGGTTACCAATGAAAGAGCTGTAAGATTACTTAAAAGTTTGGCATGAGAAGTTTTGGCTTGAAAAAGTGTAACATCCCCATCGACACCTGGGAATCCCTGGCCCAAGACCGCACAAAGTGGAGGAGAAGCATCCGGGAAGGCACCAAACACCTCGAGTCTCTTCGCCGGGAGCAAGCGGAAGCCAAGCGCAAACAGCGGAAGGAGCGCACGTCAACCCAAGCACCCCACCCACCCGCCCCTTCAACCACCGTCTGCCCCACCTGTGACAGAGACTGTAGGTCCCGCATTGGACTCAGCAGTCACCTGCCAACTCATTCTTAATGTGGAAGCGAGTCATCCTCAGTTCCGAGGGACTGCCTAAGCAGAAGGATGAGGCCCGCAAATTCTGGCAACATTGCGTAACAGGCATATTTGTGTCAGCTCCCGGGTATATGGTACTGTTGGGTAGTCGTACCTTGACAGCACTCGTCAGGTGTGCCACCTCCTTCCACATCTGTTCCCAGGGACTGCATACAGTGATGACCCTGACATGCAGTACTGCAGTACATGTTTGCCTAACACGCCAACCCTCCTCACACCCACCTTATGTGCCCTCGCGCATACCAGGCATCAGCCAGGTGTAGCGTTACTTGCCCACAGACTCTGTTCTGCCTCCACGTTTGTTTTGGCCTCTATCAACATTCTGAGGCCCAGACGGCCTTTGAAAAGGCTGCCAAAAATGTAGGCACCTCCCGCCCCCCCACCCCCATAAGTGGCCGCATCCCTTTAAATTGCTTTAAGGGTCGATAACGTGTTGGATAAACCACACCCCACACATTTGTGGGGCTCCAAGTTCCTGGCCAAGAGTTTGCCATGCATATGAAATGAGGGCCAATCTCAGAAGACACTCACTTCCTCCAAATTAAAGGTGTTGCTATGGGGACCCGCATGGGCCCTAGCTATGCCTGCCTTATCATGGGATATGTGGAACATTCTTTGTTCCAGTCCTACGCGGGTCCTCTCCCTCACCTCTTTTTCCGGTACTTTGATGACTGTATCGGTGCCGTTTCCTGCTCTCGCCCTGAACTAGAAAATTTCATTCACTTTGCTTCCAATTTCCACCCTCCCCTCACCTTCACATGGTCCATCTCCGACTCTTCCCTTCCTTGACTTCTCTGTCTTCATTTCTGGGGATAGACTATTGACAAACATCCACTACAAGCCCACTGACTCCCACAGCTACCTGGACTACACTTCGTCCCACCCTGCTTCCTGTAAGGACTCTATTCCATTCTCCCAGTTTCTCCATCTCCGCTGCATCTGTTCTGAAGATGCCACCTTCCATACCAGTGCTTCCGACATGTCTCCCTTTTTCCTCAAACGAGGATTCCCCTCTACCGTGGTTGACATGGCCCTCGACTGTGTCCATTCCATTTCCAGCACTTCTGCTCTCACCCCTTTCCCTTCTCTCCCGGAACCATGATAGGGTTCCCCTTGTCCTCACCTTTCACCCCACCAGCCTCCACATTCAACGGATCATCCTCCGCCATTTCTGCCACCTTCAGCATGATCCCACCACCAAACACATCTTCCCCTCACCTCTCCTTTCAGCATTCTGAAGGGACCACTCCCTCCGCAACACCCTGGTCCACTCCCCTAGCATCCCCAACACCCCTTCCCCTGTCACCTTCCCGTGCAAGCGCAGAAGATGCAACACCTCCTCCCTTCTCACTGTCCAGGGCCCCAAACACTCCTTCCAGGTGAAACAGCGATTTACTTGTACTTCTTGCAATTTAGTATATTGTATTCACTGCTCACGATGTGGTCTCCTCTACACTAGGGAGATTAAATGCAGATTGGGTGACCGCTTTGCAGAACACCTCCATTCAGTCCGTAAGCGTAACCCCGAGCTTCCGGTCGCCTGTCACTTTAATTCTCCGCTCCACTCCCACTCTGACCTCACTGTCCTCGGCCTCTTACACTGTTCCAATGAAGCTCAACGTAAGCTCGAGGAACAGCACCTCATCTTTCGATTAGGCACTTTACAGCCCTCTGGACTCAACATAGAGTTCAACAATTTCAGACCATAACCTCGGCCCCTATGTTTTCTTTACTCTCTCACATGGCAGCTGTCGATCATTCTGCCAGTGTCATTTACACTTCATCTAGAGTCATCATTTGTTTCTTAACTTGTCCCATTACCATCACCTTTTGCCTTGCACCATCATCCCTTTTAGAAACATAGAAACACAGAAACATAGAAGATAGGAGCAGGAGTAGGCCATTCGGCCCTTCGAGCCTGCTCCGCCATTCAATGTGATCATGGCTGATCATCCAAACTCAGTACCCTGTCCCCGCCTTTTCCCCATATCCCTTGATCCCTTCAGCCTCAAGAAACATATCCAACTCTTTCTTGAATATATTTAATGAACTGGCCTCCACCGCCCTCTGTGGCAGAGAATTCCACAGGTTCACCACTCTCTGGGTGAAGAAATTCCTCCTCATTTCAGTCCTAAATGGCTTACCCCTTATCCTTAGACTATGACCCCTGGTTCTGGACTCCCCGGCCATCAGAAACATCCTTCCTGCATCTAGTCTGTCCAGACCTGACAGAATTTTATAGGTTTCGATGAGATCCCCTCTCAATCTTCTAAACTCCAGTGAGTATAAGCCCAATCGACACAATCTCTCCTCATACGTCATTCCTGCCATCCCAGGTATCAGCCTGGTGAATCTTCACTGCACTCCCTCCATGGCAAGAACGTCCTTCCTCAGGTATGGTGACCAAAACTGCACACAATACTCAAGGTGCGGTCTCACCAAGGCCCTGTACAAAGATTTTGTCTTTCAATCTCTCCTGCCTTCCACCCAATCACAGACCTTCCCTTTGTTCTTTCCCCCCTCCCCCCTTTCCCTGCCTCACACTTACTTAAATATCTGTTACATCTCCAACTTTTTCCAGTTCTGACGAAGGGTCATCGACCTGAAACGTTAACTCTGTTTCTCTCTCCACGATGCTGCCTGACCTGCTGAGTATTTCCAGCATTTTCTGTTGTTTCAGATTTCCAGCATCCACAGTACTTTGCGATTGATAGATTTTTGTTAGCCAAGGCTATTAAGGGTTACGAAATCAAGGCGGGTGGATGGAGATAAGATACAGATCAGCCGTGATCTCACTGAATGCTGGAACAGGTTCAAGGGGCTGAATGGCTCACTCCTGTACCCATGTTCAGGGAGCAGGTTTCCAGCGAGCCTATCAATTGGGGAGTTGTTGGAGAAATAGGAAGGGGCCTGAAGGCTGGCAGAAATAACTTTTAAATTGGGGCTAACAACATTATTAAATCATTTTTTTTTTAAATCATGAAAACTCGGCTTCTGAATTTTTACTCAAAGGGCAAATGGGAAGTTGATATCCGAGCTAATTATATGGAGATAGTTTATTTTGACTTTCTCCGAAGTCTTAGAACGTTCCTGTTTCAATTACTAATATTACAACCAACTGCTTTAGAAACTCTCATCAGATGAATATCATTAACATTCAAGCTGACAAGTGTTTGGCACATTTCCTGAAAAATCTATAATTGAACACTTGCAATAGTCAAAATTGCCCAGAATAATGCACTTGAGCACAGGGCCAATGAATGCAGGCGACAGGGACACTTCACAAACCCACGTCATTTCCACCCAACCCAAGCTGCTCAGCCAGTACCTTTCCAAAACTATCCATCCCATAATTCTGCGGCGGTGTTGAGTTTAATAATTGCACAGAGATACATAATTGGCCCTCGTCCAAAACTTTACAATTAATGCTGCTGTACAACAGTCTGCCTGTCACTTTCCTAACACTGAAAGTCAAGCCCACCTTGGCTCAGCTGGTAGCGCTCTTGCCTCTGAGTCAGAAGGTCGTGGGTTCAAGTCCCACTCCAGAGACTTGAGCACAAAGATTTAGGCTGACACTCCAGGGGAGTGCTGCACTGTCGGAGGTGCCATCTTTCGGATGAGACGTTAAACCGAGGCCCCGTCTGCCCTCTCAGGTGTAAGTAAAAATTCCCATGGCACTATTTCGAAGAAGAGCAGGGGAGTTCACCTAGGTGTCCTCAACCAACATTAAAAAAATGGTTGTTATCACATTGCTGTTCGTGGGAGCTTGCTGTGCACAAATTGGCTGCCACATTACAACAGTGACTACACTTCAAAAGTGTCTCATTGGCTGTAAAGCGCTATATAAATGCTTTCTTCTTTCATTACAAACAGATCACTCTGATAATGCACAAACGTGATAATCAAGATAAAACATGGCAACAATTCAGATGGTTAACCTGCACAGTTTGTGGCAGATGTCACAACAGATTTATGAGGCCAAAGACAAGGGGGTAGATTTTAACTAGCGGGCGGTGGAACGCGCCAGCTGTTTGCCCAGCAGTGCCAGTGGGAGGTGTGGTGTATGTAACCGTTCCACCTTTAAGAGAACTATTTTAAGAGTTGCACTACTTTATCTTGGCTGCTGTATACTGTAATACCGGTGGTGACCACACCGGTATATAAGTGCTGTGTAATGATTTATTGGGCAGTTTAGCCCTGACCTTCGACTAGTAAAGACCTGTTAAAATTTACTCTTGTGGTCTGTGTAGTAATTCTCACTATAACACACAGACTTAACAGTGGCAACGAGTACGATCTTACCCTGCGGCAAAGATACATCCAAGGCAGTTTAACGGGCGTCGAGAAGAGGCATCCGCCCTCATCATCCTGCTGAGAAAAGACTCGGGTCTGAAGAGCAAAGGAAGAATTCTGACACAAAGCCTTCCATCAGCAACAGGCAGTGATCATCCCTTCTATCACGGTGGTGGGTAAGCCGATCAGCGACGAGCAGCAAGTCGGCCACGTTAGCTGTGAAGTAGGGGAGGGAAAAACGGAGGATATAAGGGCGGAGAACTCGACCACGGCTGGGGAAAAGAGCCGGACAGAAGTCGGGGCCAGAGGCGCTGAGACTGGAGCAGCGTAAGGCACGGGAGCCGCGGTGAATGCAAACGCAGCCGGTGTAAAAGACCGGGCTGCAAGTGGGCTGGGAGACGCAACAGCGTCGAGAGAGAGCTCGACCGCGACCGGTGAAAAAGGCCGGGCAGCTACCGAGGCCGCGAGGCGCAGCGACCGGGACAGCGTAAGGCGCAGGAGAAAATTTTTTTTTAAAAACCGCGGAGAACTCAGCCGCAGCCGGGGGAAAGGACCGGACTGCAAGAGGGGCTGGGAGGCACGATTTGAGAACCGTTGGGGAGGGCGAACGCAGCAATACGGCAATCGCCATTACAGCCAGCGGGGGAGAAAGGCAAACGCGGGAAGCCGCCATTTTCGTAGGCAGGGGAAGAAGACAAGCGCGGGAAACCGCCATTTTGAAAAAAAAAAAAAAAAAAAAAATTTATTTTTGTTTCTCAAGAAGATTGCGAGGATGCCTAAGCGTGGTAACATCAACGATTTCGATTCCGATGTTGAAGATTGGGCCACGTATGTAGAACGCATAGAGATTTATCGTAAGGCAAATAAAATATCAAATAAAGATAAAGCACTAACCTTACTAAACTCAATGGGTGCGAAGACATATGGGCTATTGAAGCATCTTCTATCACCAGCTAAACCGGCGGATCAGACTTTCGCTAATATTGTTGCTGTCCTGAGAAATCATTTGAACCCCACACCGCTGATGTTAGCGGAACTATTTAAATTTTATGCAAGAACGCAACGGAAAGAGGAAAGCAACGCGGAGTATTTAATTGAACTGCGTAAGCTAGCGAAATACTGTCAGTTTGGGGAAAGACTGACAGAGGCACTGAGAGACAAATTCGTGTGTGGATTGTCGAAAGAAGGAACACAAAAGCGGCTACTTGAAGAGAATGATCTTACACTTGATAAGGCTGTCACTATTGCAGCATCGCACGAAGCCGCAGCGAGAGGCACTGCGGAAATGCAGCTGAAGACAGCGGTACTCAGCGTAGATCAAATGGCTTTGGGTACAACGAAATGTTATCGTTGTGGGAAGACAACACATGATCAGAACCAATGCTGGTTTAAAAACCAGGAATGTAGAAAATGTGGCAAGCTTGGTCACATAGCTAAAGTATGCCGGTCAGGAAAGAAGACCAGCAACAAAAAGTCACCGCAGGAAAAGTGCAGAAAGGTACATAAGGTGGCTGAGAAGAGTTCGGATGAACAGAATTCGGATTCAGACTCCAACAGCAAGGAACTGGGTAGTCTGAGAATTCACAATGTGAGTAAGGAAGCTGACCTACAAACTATCTGGGTCACACTTCAGATAGCAGGAGTCCAAGTGAAGATGGAATTGGACACCGGATCGGCGTTGATGGTCATGAATAAGCAAGATTACAAAAGGTTTTTCACACATATTCCCCTACGGGATACGGAGATAGTATTGCAGACATACACGGGGCAAAGAGTATACCCCATCGGAAAGATAAAAGTCAAGGTGGTACACCAGGGCAAAGAACACCAAGGAATGGACATATATGTAGTACCTGAGGGAGGTCCACCACTTCTGGGACGGGAGTGGATCAGGAAAATAAATATGGACTGGCACTCCCTAAAAGCAATAACGGTAGATTCCGGAAAAAAAGATGTTAAACCTGAACGATTGTCCAGAATATTGGATGAGGGCATATGCAGCAGTGACAGTGACAAAGCAGAGAGTGAGAACTCGGTGAAGACAATCAGCTCAGGCTCTGGAACTGATGATGGTAAGACCAGCCCATGTGCAAAAGACAAGTCTAAAATGGACTTGCAGACTAATGATAGAAAAACGAAGGAGTGCATAAATGCTTCAGAAGAGAACAAAGTATCAGAACAGAATTCCACTGAACAACAACAACATAGTTTGACAGAGAATTCTGAGTCTGTCCAGTCTACAGACATGCACATTTCTGAGGAACACCGGGCTCGAACTCAACTCAATTTCAAACTACAACAGCAATTAGAACAAATGATTCGCCGTTTTGAGCAAGAGATGAATGCAAAGAAAAAGTTCTTTGACACAGAGTGGGAGAATCTGGAAAGACAGCAGAAGCAGCTGATTGAGAAAATGGAACAGAAACACAGAAACCGTCTGCGCAATGAGGCCAAACGAATCAAAGCTGAGCAAGAAAGGGAATATGTCAAATTCATCGATCAGTTGAAAGCTAAGAAGAAAGAGTACCCTTTTGTGAGCAGTGTCAGCAGTAATAAGCCACTCAGGGAATTGGTGGCAGAGGCAAAAGCTGAAGTGATGGAGGAAATAGAAGACAATAGAGAGGAAGCAGAAGATGATGACTCATCTGAACCATTATCACCCCTACCAGGTCACGCACGTGGTCCCTCCGAACTGAGCCAAATCAGTCTGGAAGCAGAAAAACTTCCCAAGGTACTCGAGCCTTTAGAAGTCAACAATGCTGGTTCTGAAGTTACGAAAGTTCAAGCTGTTAAGTCCAGTGAAGACCTATTAGATGAGTCACCCCAGCAACGAGAACCAGAGACCCCTGAAAGGCATTATCCGTCTCGGATCAGGAGGCCTCCTCAGAGACTGAATCTGTGAACTGTTTTTACATGAAGTTGTGTATATATGTTATTATGTTATGTTTAATGGGGAATATATACTGTTAAGCTAAAAAGGGAGGATTGTGGTGTATGTAACCGTTCCACCTTTAAGAGAACTATTTTAAGAGTTGCACTACTTTATCTTGGCTGCTGTATACTGTAATACCGGTGGTGACCACACCGGTATATAAGTGCTGTGTAATGATTTATTGGGCAGTTCAGCCCTGACCTTCGACTAGTAAAGACCTGTTAAAATTTACTCTTGTGGTCTGTGTAGTAATTCTCACTATAACACACAGACTTAACAGGAGGCACCGTCCATTTCGGGGTCCAGGCCTCATTAGTGTGCTGCCAGCAGGCTGCGAGCCGTCAAAGGGGGACAGGCCGCTCCAGTTCGCCGGTTCCAAGGCCGACTCAGCCAGCTGCCAGAGGGGAAAGCAGGAGGTGGGGGGGTGGGGGGGGGGTTGTCCTGGGTCTGCAGGGGCCCACATGGAGCCTGGAGGAGCACTCCTGTTCCACCTGGCCCCATGAAAATGATTCTGCGCTGACCGGTTTTGATCCTCTTTGGCTGGGCCGCTAGGTGGAATGTACGCGGTCTAGTCGCATCTCAAAAACAGCCAATGTACGTCACGGGACCTCGATTTGCATATTAAACAGACCCACCACCAATAGAACCAGGTGGACAGTCTGGCCCACCCAGCTGTAGGCCCCTGGACAGGATCGGGAAATGGGCAGTAAGCCTTTCTCGGTAATTCTTGGGGTGCTCCCGCTCCGTTTCCACCTGGGGCAGCCAGTGACAATCAGCCACTGTGCCTTCAAGGAAATGGAGATCTTCAGGATAACTTATGTTAGTTCCCAGGGGTGCCAAGGAATCCTCATCTATAACATTTCATTCAAAAGCCATCTGAAAACCAGGATTATAAATAAGAGAGAGGAAGCCCTGTGCATTTTTCATGAAAGCAGCCATACATATGTACATTATCTAACAGAGATCGTGTGTTTTGGAGACTGTTAACAAAGAAGTTTACTAGATTAAGATATTGCAACTATAGCATAAAGGCAAGATTCTAATACTGCTGTTGCACTGCATTTGAAGCTGTTACCCAACAGAACATTGGTCTCCTTGTAAATGCAAACTAAAGATTGCAACTAATGCCACCTACCAGAAAGGCTATTAAACTTCTCTGGGCAGATTCCCACTCAAAGCAGCTCTGGACGTACTGGACCGTATTCCATATCGCCCTTGTGATATTCCGAACCCGCCTGAGGTTCCTTGTTAATGTCTGTGAACATCAAACAAACAGATTGAGGACACTGGATCAGTGGTTGTTGTACAGTCTAACAGCAGTGGTCCAATTTGCCTCGCTTCCAAAGCACTAATGACTCCGTAGGAAGGGATTTTGTTCCATCGCAGGCACAACTGGGCGTTTAGTCAGGAACAGAGCTTGTGCTGTCCTTTCCTCGCCCCCTTCTCCACCACCCCCCCCGCCCCACTTTCGTCTTTGATGTTAAACCGAGGCCCCACCTGCCCGCTCAGGTGGACGTGAAAGATCCCGCGGCACTACTTCGGAGAAGAAGAGTAGGGGAGTTTTTCCCAGTGTCCCGGCGAATATTTACCCTTCAACCAACATCACTAAAGCAGATTATCCAGTCATTATCACATTGCTGTTTGTGGGAGCTTGCTGTGCGCAAATTGGCTGCTGCGTTTCCTACATTACAACAGTGACTCCACTTCAAAAGTACTTCATTGGCTGTAAAGTGTTTTGGGACATCCAGAGGTCATGAAAGGTGCTGTAGAAATGCAAGTCTTTCTTTTCTTTCTTTAATCAGTGCCATGAAGCTGGGGTCAGGTGGCAACTGGCCAACTAGCTCATTCCTCCCACACCTACTATAATGACGTTATTGGCTCAATCCTTCGGTGTGAACAGACCAATTCTTGCCAACGTAAGCACAGCAACATTGCTGCTTCATTTGGCTACAAGATGCGAGAAAGCCTCCTTGTCTGACATCGAGGCTTCCACTGTTTCTTCTCCTGCCACAATGATGCATTAATATTTTGGGGGCAAAATTCGGTTGCTTTGCGCCCGGGCGTGGCACCGCTAACGCCTCCTGCGAAATTCAGCGGGAAGTTAGCGGCGGCGGTAGCTGGTAGCGCTCCATGGTGCTGCGCCTCCGGCAATGACACCATCACCGTGCCCATCGCCCCGGCTGCAAACTTCGCTCGCGCCCCTAACGTACCGCCAGACGCTATGTACGTGTGGCCGGGTGGCCATTTTTTTTTGCTGGCCACCTGCTAGCGCTTGCCCCCTCTGGTCTGCTCCCGCGGGAGTCCGGCAGGGCCCCGGTGTGCACTGCGCAAGGCCCCTCCTGTTTAATCGGGGGGGAGGGAGGCCTGTAATACCGCGGTGCTACATGCCGACGCATGTGGCGCTGTGGCACGTAGTGCCGCAATATTGGGCTGGAGCGCCCCAAGAGGGAGGGGGAGCGCTTCCAGTAGCACCCCGCCTCCTGCTTGGGGTGCTACCATCCAATTTCGGGCGCGGGGGCACTAATTTTTCGGGGCACTAAAGGGGAGCGCCCAAAGGGGGCACGACCCAATTTTTCCCCCCTTACAGAGAGAGAGAGAGAGAAATGGCAAAAAGACCTGTTTCAAAGAATCCAATTCAAGTTCTTAATAAGAATGGCCCAAAGTGAATATTTAAAGGAACTTTTTTTTGTAAAAAGTGCGAGAGAACTTTCCTTTGGCTTGTTCCCATAAACTCCAAACACAAGAATCAAGAAGGAAAGATGGCTACTGTGGCGAGACTAGGGTGTCCATATGGATTGGAAATTAATTTTCCAGACGTACCAGAAAGAGAAATATAACATTTTTGCACTGCTTTGTGGAACCAAAAGTCTGTACAATGCAAAATGGCAGAGGAAAGGAGGACCAGCCCCAGTATCTCGAGAATCTTCATTCAGCTTATCTAGCACAGCAATAGGGAAGCTGAAAGTTCTCACCAGGGAGTGCTCTATCAGTCTGGGTATGAGAATTTAAAGGAGTCCCTTTAACACCAAGGAGTACTCGATCAATGTTGCATTATGCAACTGGTTAGATCCCGACTGGTGCAGTCAGTAGGTCTGTAAGATGGAGAAGGAGATTGTAAGCCACCAGTGAGTTATTGAAAATCATAGTGGCCCCAATATTCCCCCCTCCCTTACCCCCACACATCTGGGTGCAATATACGACCTATGAATTTGGTGTCAAGGGGAACAGAGGCACCTGGGGGGGTGGTGGATGTGCACAAATCTATGAAGCTGGTAGGACAAGTTGAGAAGTTGTTAAAAAAGCAGACGGGCTCCTTCGTATTATAAATAGAGGCAGAGAGTACAGAAGCAAGGAAGTTATTCTAAACCATTATAAAACACAGGTTAGGCCTCGACTGGAGTACTGTGTCCAGTTGTAGGCACCACACTTTAAGAAGGATGTCAAAAGGATTAGAGAGGGTGCAGAAGAGAGTAACTAGAATGGCACCACTGATGAGGGACTTCAGTTATGTGGCGAGGCTGAAGAAGCTGGGGCTGTTGTTCTTAGAGCAGAGCAAGTTAAGAGATTTAATAAAGGTGTTCAAAATCATGAAGGGTTTTGATAGAGTAAATGAGGAGAAACTCTTTCCAGTGGAAGAAGGGTCGGTAACCAGAGGACACAGATTTAAAGTAACTGGAAAAAGAACCAGATTCGACATTGTAATGTATGTACCTTTAAGGGGGGAACTACTTTCTACAGCTCATGTATACTATAGTACCGGCAGTGACCACACCTGTATATAACGCTGAGTAGTAATCTGTTGTTTCAGTTGCAGTTTGAACCACGTTGAGTAAACACCTGTTGTACCGTTCTCTGCAGTCCTTTTCTTATTATTACACGGACGTAACAGTGGCGACGAGCAAGTTCAAACCTACCTGCAACTCTGCATCACCTCCCAGGGATTCGCTCCTGGAGAACAGTGGAAGAAGGTCGAGTCCAGAAGCACGGGCGTCGACCACGGGCAACCGCCCAGTCATCCAGCGGAGATTTGAGCATCGCAGGGGAGGCTGTCGAGAGCTAGGCTTGGCTTTCCAGTCACAGTGGTCCAGCGAAACGGGCTGGCAACAGGTACTGCGCAGACCCTTCCCGGACAGCGACGGGCTAGAGCCCGAACAAGCGGCACAGCAAAAGGCCGAGCAGCGTCGACAGGGGAGAGAGAGAGGGCAGAGCGCACAGGGCGCAGCCGGTGTTCAGGACCAAGCGGCGTCAACGGGGGAGAGAGGCGAGAGAGAGCAGAGCGCAGCCGGTGGTCAAGGGCCGAGCAGCGTCAACGGGGGAGAGAGGTGCGCAGGAAAACACGAGGCGCTGCCATTGCCACGGGGACTGCAGAGAGCGGCGTTGGCAGCAGCGCAGGAGCAGCGCACGAAACCCAGAGGGCGTCGCCATTTGCCATGAGCACCGCCGAGAGCGGCGTTGACAGCAGCACGGGAGACGCCATTTTAAGCCACAGTGGGGAAGAAAGGAAAGCGCGGGAGACGCCATTTTAAGCCAGTCTAACCACACCCAAAAATGCTGAAGAGTGGCAGTATCACAGCGTTCGACAATGAAGTCGAAGATTGGACGACATATGTCGAACGCATAGAAGTATACTGCAAGGCAAATGAAGTGCCAGATGACAAGAAAGCGCTGGTATTGTTGAATTCAATGGGTGCAAAAACATATGGCTTACTACAAAACCTAGTAACCCCAGAGAAGCCAGTAGAAAAGGATTTTGAAAACATAGTGTCAATCCTACAGGACCACTTAAACCCCACACCGCTGCTGATAGCAGAAAGATTTAAGTTTCACAAAAGGAACCAGCATAAAGATGAAAGTAATGCTGAGTATTTAACGGAACTGTGCAAGCTATCGAAACACTGCCAGTTTGGAACGGGACTAGCAGATACTTTAAGGGACAAGTTTGTGTGTGGGCTTCAAAGTGAAGGAACGCAGAAACGGCTTCTATCAGAAAAGGATCTTACGCTGGACAAGGCTTTCAGCACTGCAGTATCACATGAAGCAGCAGCACGGGGCGCGGCAGAGATACAATGGAGACCGCAAGAATATGGCACAAATGAAATGTCATATGGAACAGTGAAGTGCTATCGCTGCGGCAGAACAACACACGACCATAATGATTGCTGGTTCAAGGACAAAGTGTGCGGACAGTGTGGAAAAGTAGGACACATAGCAAGAGTCTGCAGGTCGGGAAAGAAAACCAGCAGCAAGAAATCTCCACAGGAGAAGTACAAGAAGGTACATAAGGTGACGGAGAGTAGTTCAGACGAATAGAAGAGGGATACAGACTCTGGAAGCAAGGAGCTGGGTTGTCTGAAACTACATAATGTGATCAAAACGGAGGATCACCAAACTATCTGGGTCACGCTCAAGATAGCAGGAGTCCAAGTGAAAATGGAATTGGACACAGGATCAGCCCTAACAGTCATAAACCAAAGGGACTACAAGCGGCTATTCTCACATATACCCTTGAGAGATACAGAGATTGTCTTGAAGACGTACACGGGGCAAAAAGTCTACCCCAAAGGAAAAATAAGGGTGAACGTTATATATAACGGCAAGGAAACACCAAAAATGGACCTATATGGATTGCCAGATGGAGGACCACCACTACTAGGACGTGAATGGATCTGGAAGATACAGCTAGATTGGCATTCCATACAAGCACTGACTGTAGATGCCAAAAAGGATGACGTCACACCTGGACGACTGTCAAAAATGCTAACTGACGCACAAGAAGTGTTCCAGCAGGGACTCGGAACACTAAAAGGCATAACAGCGACGATCAAAATAGAGGAAAATGCAAGCCCAAAGTTTTTTAAGGCCAGACCGGTACCTTATGCGATCCGCCCAGCCGTCGAAGCAGAGCTCCAATACAACCAGCTGGTGTTCGGGGTAGCATCAGCTCCGGCTATTTGGCAACGGGCAATGGACCAAGTCCTGCAAGGGATTCCAGGGACCCAGTGTTATTTGGACGACATCCTGGTCACGGGCGAAAATGACAGTGATCACCTCGCCAACCTGGAGCAGGTGCTCACTAGATTGAAGGAATATGGGCTCCGAGCTAATCGCCACAAATGCGAGTTTTTCCAGAAGCAGATCTCGTATTGTGGCCACGTTATTGATAAAGAGGGGTTACATAAGTCCCCTGAAAAGATTGAGGCAGTAGTCAAGGCTCCAGCACCGGAAAATGTGTCACAACTGAGGTCATTCCTCGGGCTGGTGAACTACTACCATAAGTTCTTGCCAAATTTGTCTACCGTTCTACACCCACTGAACACCCTACTGCAAACGGGGGTACCATGGAGTGCAGTGACGAATCTAAACGAGCTTTCCAGAAGAGCAAAGCATTGATCACATCAAAAGAGGTGTTGGCTCATTTCAACCCAGCACTACCAATTCGGTTGGCGTGTGATGCATCACCCTATGGCATTGGAGCGGTGCTGTCGCACAAATTCCCGGACGGCTTGGAGAGGCCAGTAGCCTTTGCGTCTCGGTCACTAACCTCAGCCGAGCGTAACTATGCCCAGATTGACAGGGAGGCCCTCAGCCTAGTGTGGGGAGTGAAAAAGTTCAATCCCTATCTGCACGGGCAGAAGTTCACCTTGCTGACTGACCACCAACCACTTGTCTCCATCTTTAATCCAAAGAAGGGCGTTCCGGTGATGACTGCGCAACAGCTACAAAGATGGTCCCTTTTTCTAGGGGCGCACCAATATGAAATCGAGTATAAGGGAACGAAACAGCATAGAAACGCTGATGGGCTATCACGCCTGCCACTGCCTACTGCGGAGGGAGCACCAGCAGTGGATCCTGTCGAAATATTTCATTCGACTATAATTGAATGCTTGCCAGTAACTAACGCTGGTATAGAGAAGGAGACCCGAAATGACCCGACACTGTCTCGGGTATATGATTTGACAGTGAAGGGATGGCCAGCACATGGCGACTCACTGTTGCCAGCATTCTCATCCAGAAGAGAACAGCTGTCAGTATGCCAGGGGACCTTGATGTGTGGATCCTGAGTGGTAATTCCACCGAAGTTAAGGGAGAGAGTGCTCAATGAGCTTCACGAAGGTCATCTGGGAGGGGTGAAAATGAAAAGCCTTGCTAGGGCTTATGTGTGGTGGCTGGGGATCGATCAGCAAATCGAGGACCTGACAAAGAGCTGCTCAGGATGCCAGAAGGTCCAAAATGCACCACCACATGCCCCTCTACACCCATGGGAGTGGCCCTCATCTCCATGGCAACGGGTGCATATTGATTTTGCTGGTCCATTCATGGACTCAATGTTTTTAATAGCCGTGGATGCGCACTCGAAATGGCCTGAGGTGATCAAAATGTCCTCCACCACCACGGAGAAAACTATTGCAGTCCTACGGACCATTTTTGCCAGGAACGGCTTGCCAGAGCAGATTTGCTCTGATAATGGACCACAGTTTGTGTCCGAAGAGTTTCGAAGATTTATGAAAAGGAATGGGGTAAGGCATTACACATCCGCCCCGTATCATCCAGCCACAAATGGATTGGCTGAGAGGTTCGTACAAACCTTTAAAAAAGCAGTAAAGGCCATGTGCGATGACGACATTCCACTGCAGCATAAGGTGGACAATTTCCTGTTAGCCTACAGAAATGCGACACATGCAGTCACCAACCACTCGAAGGTTGAGATCTCGTCTGGATTTGCTCAGACCAAATGTACGAAGAGATGTTGAGAGTAAGCAATTCCAGCACATCAATGAGAAGCCGACAAGGAGCTTCAATGTAGGGCAACCAGTCTTGGCCCGCGACTACTGAACAGAGAAATGGCAACCAGGAACGATATGCACATGGCAGGGGCCACTAATGTACATAGTGGACGCTGGGGAGAGCATCGTGAGACGCCATGCTGACCAGATCCTAGAGTCACAGGAACGAGTCAACCCCATGCCTCGCCCATACGTACCTGGTGATGAACCCGACGTACAGGTAGCATCTACCCCAGAAACAGTAGCATCGGAAGCTGATGAACCAACTGACGACAGGGGGCCAGAATCGCCTCCGCACCAAGAGCAAGACACTCGGGAAAGGCGCTATCCAGAAAGGATCAGGAAGCCTCCCCAAAGACTGAATTTATAAATAGACTATTTTCAGCTAATGTTGCACGTTAAAAGTGTTAATTGTAATTAGTTTGATATTTAATTGTTAAATGATTGTTATGGTACTGTTAATCTAAAAGGGGAGGAATTGTAATGTATGTACCTTTAAGGGGGGAACTACTTTCTACAGCTCATGTATACTGTAGTACCGGCAGTGACCACACCTGTATATAGCACTGAGTAGTAATCTGTTGTTTCAGTTGCAGTTTGAACCACGTTGAGTAAACACCTGTTGTACCGTTCTCTGCAGTCCTTCTCTTATTATTACACGGACGTAACAGACATGAGGGGGAAAAGAATTTTGCAGCGAGATGTTATGATCTGGAACACGCTGCATAAAAGGGCGGTGGAAGCAGATTCAATATCAACCTTTAAAAGGGAACTGGATACATACTTGAAGAGGAAAACATTGCAGGGCTATGTGGAAAGAGCAGGGAGAGTGGGACTAATTGGTTAGCTCTTTCAAAGAGCCAGCACAAGCACAATGGACTGAATGGCCTCCTGCTGAACTGTATCATTCCATGGTTCTAAGTGGAGCAGGGAAGAGGCCTGTGGCGATACCCAGCAGAGAATTCCGGCCAAGACGTGTACAGATGTGCAAAGACTTCCTCAGTGCTCTCGGTATAGCAAAATCAGAAAGATAAAGGGGTCTGCAACTTCGCTACAGCTACCACTTAATCAATGCCTTCCTCTGTAACTGTACTGGTTTATCATTTGGTGCGATAATAATAGGAGCCCTCAAAGCAATATAAACATAAGAACTCAACGAGTTCAAATGACTGACTGAGAAGCCACAGGTGTACAAATTACAGCTGTTAATAGAAAATGCTGAAATACCTTTTTTGAAAATTTGGGATTTTCTTCTAGGTTCCTCGGTTCTTTTGGTTTAAAAGTTCTGAGACTCGCTTTAATCTGAGAAAATGTAAAAAAAATTGAGCATTTTCAGATAACTTCATACCATTAGTAAGAAAGCAAGTAATTCTAGCATAAATCCTGCGCTCCCAATGGAAGCCACACTTGAGGATAGCGTGGGTTTGAGCTAGGGCTACAATGCCGCAGCACTGATTCGCTAACCCACACTCCCTTTGAACATGGCTCCCATCTGAGAGCACGGTGTCAGTGAATTTATCCTTCTGTTCATTGGTTCACCAAGGCACCGTGGGGTGAAATCCTTCCTGTCGATAACTTTACCAAAATAGTCAGCTCGCGTACCAAACGGCAAATCCTGATTTGTACCGACTGCAGCCTCTTCACTAAAATGATTGGATAGGAGGAATTTCAAAACTTCCACCCCCCTCCCGTCGCATTATTATACTGGGTCAAGTGTGTCCCTGTCGCACGACAAAACAACCACTGCAAGGGATCAAAGACAGAAGCAAGTGAGTCCCCACTTCACTGCTAGCTCAACAGACAACCCAATGGTGCTGAGGAGTCAGAGCTTCCGACTCATACTTCAGCCACTTTCTCACTGAGGAATCTCTTGTGCTTTTTGCGGAATTTGTTTGCTGGTTAAGCCCCATTTAGCCAGTTTGCCATCCTTCCCCATCTTCTACACGTCTCTATTCCCTTGCTTGGATGTGCTCCATATCCAGTGCAGGTTAATTAGCAGAACATTGGCTGTGACCTTTTGGAGAATCTGCCTTATTAGGATTTGGTTCCTCCTGAAAAAGAAGCTCTGGGTGCACTGGTCAATGCATGCAGAACACTGACAGCAGAACTGTCAAAATAAATTTGGACTTGGCCCCTTTAAGGAAACCGGCTGATGACATCATCAGACCTGCTTCCTTTTAATTGGCCGGCAACCTCACAGGGTAGGCTTAACAAGCCCAATCGACGGAAAATCTCTTGGAGGAGGCGGGATGAAGACGGGTAGCAGAGTTTGCGGCCGCTGTCTGCTCCGGCCGCATCGGACTTGCCACGACTGACGAAATCGCGGCCTGTGTGTCCCAACCCTCAAATATCCAGAGCCACGAAACACAAGATACAGTTGCTCGTATAATAAAAGATGTGAAAATTTACATAATTTGCTATGAATGAATGCATAAAATTTAAATTTGGAGCAAGACATCTTTAACCATCAGTCAGAGTTGCTAATTTGCCCTTGTCTGTCTATCATTGTGTATGTCACAGTGTTCCATTAAAGCCCTAATACTCCATATGTGTCAATGAAATTCAGCGATGCATCAGATTAATAGAGGATATCTGGTTCACCTGCAGTCCAAACAAAACCTTAAAACATTTCTCACATGTATAAATTGTTTTTTTAATCCATTATGTAATAAATCTAAGATTTATAACTCAAAATCACCAATTAGCCATTATTTGTTTAGTAACAGAGAATGATCAGTGTTAACATTACCAAGTAGCAACAATGGGACACCATTGGTTTAGTAATCTTTCAGGCTTCACTATAAAGTAAGTGCAGCATGGTTTGTTAGAGATTACCTATTGGTTTCTAAGGGTCTTCCTCACAGAACCAGTAACAACCCCTGTGGCTCTAAGTGCACTTACACTGTCGCCCACTGTGTTCAGAGAATTGGTCTCGATAATGTGGTGGTAAAACACTATTTTCAATGATCAAAAAAAAAAGAAAATGTTTCAAAAAAGTGACTTAAATGGTTATAGCTTTTTGTGGCGTGTCATCCATCATCAAGGACAAGGGCAGCAGGTGCATGGGAACACCACCACCTCCTGGTCACACACCATCCTGACTTGTACATAAATCGCCGATCCTTCATCGTCACTGGGTCAAAATCCTGCGACTCCCTACCAAACAGCACGGTGGAAGTACCTTCGCCACACGGACTGCAGCGGTTCAAGAAGGCAGCTCACCACCACCTTCTCAATGGCAATTAGGGATGGGCAATAAATGCCAGCCTTGCCAGCGACGCCTACATCCCGAGAATGAATTAAAATTAAAATAAAACTGGTGATTTTACTGTAAGTTCTATACATTTTAATAGTGCTGGATGCGCTGACTAGAATACTTGAATTTGCTTGTACAGAACTGTCAGCATAGGAACAGGAGTAGGCCATTCAGTTCTTCGAGCCTGTTCCACCATTCAATGAGATCATGGCGTTATTAGATATGTTGCATGTCACTTTTTAATTTTTTTTTAAAGCTACAAATAATATTGGGTTGCTAGTGATGGTACTGAAACACAGAGACTGCACGATGCCATCAGAGTTTACAGGTTTATCCCCATATTACAGAGTGGTCCATGGAATGGGGTAAACGTGGACCTGCTCTTGAAGTCCCCACCACCACAGAAGCCGGTCTTCAGTCAATTCGACTCACTCCACATGACATCAACAAACGGCTGAGTGCACTGGATACAGCAAAGGCTGTGGGCCCCGACAACATCCCGGCTGTCGTGCTGAAGACTTGTGTTCCAGAACTAGCCATGCCTCTAGCCAAGCTGTTCCAGTACAGCTACAACACTGGCATCTATCCGACAATGTGGAAAACTGCCCAGATATGTCCTGTCCACAAAAAGCAGGACAAATCCAATCTGGCCAATTACCGCCCCATCAGTCTACTCTCGATCATCAGCAAAGTGATGGAAGGTGTCGTCGACAGTGCTATCAAGCAGCACTTACTCACCAATAACTTGCTCACTGATGCCCAGTTTGGGTTCCGTCAGGACCACTCGGCTCCAGACCTCATTACAGCTTTGGTCCAAACGTGGACAAAGGAGCTGAATTCCAGGGGTGAGGTGAAAGTGAATGCCCTTTGACATCAAGGCAGCATTTGACCGAGTGTGGCATCAAAGAGCCCTAGTAAAACTGAAGTCAATGGGAAATGGGGGGAAAACACTCCACTGGCTGGAGTCATACCTTGCACAAAGGAAGATGGTTGTGGTGGCTGGAGGTCAATCATCACAGCCCCAGGGCATAACTGCAGGAATTCCTCAGGGCAGTATCCTAGGCCCAACCATCTTCTGCTGCTTCATCAATGACCTTCCTTCCATCATAAGGTGAGGATGTTCGCTGATGACTGCACAGTGTTCAGTGCCATTCGCAGCTCCTCAGATAATGAAGCAGTCCATGCCCGCATGCAGCAAGACCTGGACGACATTCAAGCTTGGGCTGATAAGTGGCAGGTAACATTCGCGCCACACAAGTGCCAGGAAATGACTTTCTCCAACAAGCAAGCATCTAACCACCTCCCCTTGACATTCAACAGCATTACCATTGCCGAATCCCCCACCATCAATATCCTGGGGGGGTCACCATTGACCAGAAACTTAACTGGACCAGCCACATAAATACTGTGGCAACAACAGCAGGCCAGAGACTGGGTATTCTGCGGTGAGTGTCTCACCTCCTGACTCCCCAAAGCCTTTCCACCATCTACAAGGCACAAGTCAGAAGTGTGATGGAATACTCTCCACTTGCCTGGATGAGTGCAGCTCCAACAACACTCAAGAAACTCGACACCATCCAAGACAAAACAGCCCGCTTGATTGGCACCCCATCCACCACCTTAAACATTCACTCCCTCCACCACCGGCGTAGCGTGGCTGCAATGTGTCCCATCTACAAGATGCACTGCAGCAACTTGCCAAGGCTTTTTCGGCAGCACCACCCAAACCCACGACCTCTTCCACCTAGAAGGACATGGGCAGCAGACGCATGGGAACACCACCACCTCCAAGATCCCCTCCAAGTCACACGCTATCCTGACTTGGAAGTATATCGCCATTCCTTCATCGTCGCTGGGTCAAAATCCTGGAACTCCCTCCCTAACAACACTGTGGGAGTAGCTTCACCACACGGACTGCAGCGGTTCAAGAAGGCGGCTCACCACCACCTTCTCAAGGGCTATTAGGGATGGGCAATAAATGCTGGCCTTGCCAGCGACGCCCACATCCCATGAACGAATAAAAATGATGCTTCAGCGATGTATTCTCCATCATTATAGTCACTATGAGCCTCTGACCAGGTCTCCGATAAAGTAAATTAGTGGAAGATGATTATCCTCACAGCCTGTTGGACAGGGTTACAAAGTTTTGTGTTACAGTATTTCACTCTCACTCACCGGGTTATAGATTATGTCCATCTGTAAGTAAAGAACTCCCTTCTCTTGTTGTCCCAGCTTTCTGTTCTTCAGAACATATGCAGTCTGATGACCGTTCTTGACCTAGAGTCACAAAGCAGAAGTGTCTGTGGAAGCTGGACGTAACAATGAAACCTCTCACAGGTCTCTTTAACGCGAGCTTGGAAAACTGTAAGTGACTAACTCGGCCGAGTTCCTGTGCGATCACACTCTACGCGCTCAGCATTGGTGCAAAGCTCAAATTGCTTTGCGTCAATGCTCAAATTGGGGAGTGTAAAAAAAGGTGCGAAGGCTCAGATTGACTCCGAAATGGAGCAAAGTGAGACCCCTTCCTCCAGGAGTCTCGCTCTACTTTGTTTCAGTGTCAGGTCAGGCGCTGACCCAGGATCAGGCTGCATTTACACTATAACTATTGTAAACAGGCCCTAGGCTGGTATCCTAATGTAACCATGTGCCAAGGCCTGAAACAAAGCTAAACCCCTCAATGGCTGGTGTAGATCCTGAAGCTTACTTCAATAGGTTGTTTGGAACTTGGCTAACAATGAAACCTCACATTTACTCTGAGTCTATTAAAACAATGGGGAGCTGCGCATCCAGACCGAGTAGCAAGAATCACAATCTATTTGCTCTGATATTTGCTATTTATGTCTGTGTCAGAGGCCTTGGTAAAACACCTCACACGAGAATCTAGTCAGACCATGCACCTCCATCCTACTAACAGAAGGCTTCTTTCCCAGACACTAGGCCCACTGTCCATTTGTTGTCCTGTAGAAAGGGAACTTTGTTATCAGTGAGTCAATGAAGGATACTCACTCCTTAGAAAGGTTTAGTATGTATTTAATCAAAGGGGATGAACTTTCTTGTTCTAATTTTACAGTTGTTACATTGCGTTGACAATTACCTTGCAAATGCAACCTCATTAGAAACTTCTCATGGTAACAAATCCCAAGGGGGAGAAATCCAGTACAGCCCCGTTTGGGGCGCTAACTTCGCCGGGACGCTAAAAGTAGTGCCCCGGAAAAATTAGCGCCCCCGTGCTGGAAATTGGTCGGTTGCGCCCCAAAGGGAAGCGGGGCGCTACTGGAGGTTCCCCGCCTCCCTCTTGGGGCGCTGTGAGTGAATATCGTGGTGCTACGTGCCGCAGCGCCGCACGCTACGGCACGTCGCGCTGCGGTATTGCTGGCCTTCCTCCCCTTCTTAAAGGGGAGGGGCCTTGTGCAGCGCGATCTGGGGCCCAGCTGGGCCCCCGGGGATCGGGAGTGCAGGCAAAAGAGCCCGGCACCCAAGAGAAGTGCCGAGCTCTTGGAGCGCAGCCGGCACTCCGCGGGGGGGGGGGGGGTGTTCCGGAAGCCGGGGCGGGAGCGCAGGCAGGTGCTGGCAGGCGGCCAACAACAAAAATGTACGCCCCACACCTCGCCTTCAATTTGCGCCCCCCGGCCGCAGGTACGCCACCCTGACCCTGTCGGACATAGCGTCCGGCGGTAAATCAGGGGGCGCTCCCAAAGTTCGCGGCCGGGGCATGAGCGAGGCGTTGCGCACACCGATGATGTCATCGCCAGCGGCGCAGCGCTAACAGTTAGTGCCACCACTAACCTCCCGCTGAATTTGGCGGGAGGCGTGGGCAATGCCGCGCCCGGGCGCTAGTTGGTTTGCGCCCCACTTAGCGCCCTGTTAAGGCGCTAACGGGTGGCGCAACCAACTGAATTTTTCCCCCCCCAAGAGTCTAGTTATAGCCAACATAGAAGCTTAAATCTTGATAACAACAACTAGCCTTTATATAGCACCTTTAACTTAGTAAAACATCCCAAGGCACTTCACAAAGCATTATCAAACAAAATTTGACATCGAGCCACATAAGGCGATATTAGGGCAGAAGTCAAAAAGCTTGGTTGAAGAGGCAGGTTATCAGGAGCATCTTAAAGGAGGAGCGATAAAGGTAGAGAGGTTTAGGGAGGGAATTCCAGAGCTCTTTGTTTACTCGTTTATGGGATGTGGGCATCACTGGCAAGGCCAGCATTTATTGCCCATCCCCAATTGCCCTTGAGAAGGTGGTGGTGAGCCGCCTTCTTGAGTTTGTGTGGTGAAGGTCCTCCCACAGTGCTGTTAGGGAGGGAGTTCCAGGAGTTTGACCCAGCGACGATGAAGGATTGGCGATATTTTTCCAAGTCAGGATGGTGTGTGACTTGGAGGGGAACTTGGAGGTGGTGGTGTTCCCATGCGTCTGCTGCCCTTGTCCTTCTAGGTGGAAGAGGGTGCGGGTTTGGGAGGTGCTGTCGAAGAAGCCTTGGCGAGTTGCTGCAGTGCATCTTGTAGATGGTACACACTGCAGCCACGGTGCGCCGGTGGTGGAGGGAGTGAATGTTTAAGGTGGTGGATGGGGTGCCAATCAAGTGGGCTGCTTTGTCCTGGATGGTGTCGAGCTTCTTGAGTGTTGTTGGAGCTACACTCATCCAGGCAAGTGGAGAGTATTCCATCACACTCCTTACTTGTGCCTTGTAGATAGTGGAAAGGCTTTGGGGAGTCAGGAGGTGAGACACTCGCCGGAGAATACCCAGCCTCTGACCTGCTCTTGTTGCCACAGTATTTATGTGGCTGGTTCAGTTAAGTTTCTGGTCAATGGTGACCCCCAGGCTATTGATGGTGGGGGATTTGGCGATGGTAATGCCGTTGAATGTCAAGGGGAGTTGGATAGACTCTCGCTTGTTTGAGATTGTCATTGCCTGGCACCTGTGTGGCGTGAATGTTACCTGCCACATCAGCCCAAGCCTGAACGTCGTCCAGGTCCTGTTGCATGCGGGCATGGACTGCTTCATTATCTGAGGATTTGTGAATGGTGCTGAACACTGTGCAGTCATCAGCGAACATCCCCATTTCTGACCATATGTTGGAGGGAAGGTCATTGATGGAGCAGCTGAAGATGATCGGGCCAAGGACACTTCCCTGAGGAACACCTGCAGCGATGTGCTGGGGCGGTGATGATTGATCTTCAATCACCACAACCATCTTCCTTTGTGCTAGGTATGACTACAGCCAGTGGAGAGTTTTCCCCACCGATTCCCGTTGACTTCAGTTTTACTAGGGCTCCTTGATGCCACACTCGGTCAAATGCTACCTTGATGTCTAGGGCAGTCACTCTCACCTCACCTTTGGAATTCAGCTCTTTTGTCCATGTTTGGACAAAGGGTGTAATGAGGTCAGGAGCTGAGTGGTCCTGGCGGAACCCAAACTGAGCATCAGTGAGCAGGTTATTGGTGAGTAAGTGCTGCTTGATCGCACTGTCGACAACACCTTCCATCACTGCAGATGTTTGAGTGTAGACTGATGGAGCGGTAATTGGCCGGGTTGGATTTTTCCTGCTTTTTGTGGACAGGACATACCTGGTCAGTTTTCCACATTGTCGGATAGATGCCAGTGTTGTAGCTGTACTGGAACAGCTTGGCTAGAGGTGCAGCTAGTTCTGGAGCACAAGTCTTCAGCACAATAGCCGGAATGTTGTCGGGGCCCACAGCCTTTGCTGTATCCAGTGCGCTCAGCCGTTTCTTGATATCACGTGGTGTGAATCGAATTGGCTGAAGACTGGCTTCTGTGATGGTGGGGACCTCAGGAGGAGGCCGATATGGATCATCCACTTGGCACTTCTGGCTGAAGATGGTTGCAAACGCTTCAGCCTTGTCTTTTGCACTCACGTGCTGGGCCCCACCATCATTGAGGATGGGGATAGTCATGGAGCCTCCTCCTCCCGTTAGTTGTTTAATGGTCCACCACCATTCACGACTGGATATGACAGGACTGCAGAGCTTTGATCTGATCCGTTGATTGTGGGATCGCTTAGTCCTGTGTATAGCATGCTGCTTCTGCTTTTTAGCATGCATGTAGTCCTGTGTTGCAGCTTCCCCAGGTTGGCACCTCATTTTTAGATACGCCTGGTACTGCTCCTGGCATGCTCTTCTACACTCCTAATTGAACCAGGGTTGGTCCCCTGGCTTGATGATAATGGTAGTGAGGGATATGCCGGGCCATGAGGTTACAGAATGTGGTGGAATACAATGCTGCTGATGGCCCACAGCGCCTCATCGATGCCCAGTTTTGAGCTGCTAGATCTGTTCTGAATCTATCCCATTTAGCACGGTGGTAGTGCCACACAACACGATGGAGGGTGTCCTCAGTATGAAGATGGGACTTCATCTCCACAATGACTGTGCGGTGGTCACTGCTACCAATACTGGCTTGGACAGGTGCACTTGTAAGTGAATTGGGAGAGTTTTTTCCAGGGGTGGACACAGAAGGAAGTAGGGTTGTGAGGGGGAAGGAGGATGTGGGTAGAGAGCGATAAAAACAAGTGATCAGAGGTGGCCTGCTCTGTGATTGACACTATGGGAGTAGCGAGGCCAAGGGGGTGGCCATGAATGTAGGTAGGTAAGTTTATATGGAGGGAGAGATTAAGGGAGGGCAGTGAACTCAGGAGAGAGAGAGCATGATGAGTTGAGATGGGGGTTGAAATCACCAAGGATGAGAAGTCGCTCAGTGCAGAGGCTGAAGGAGGAAAGTCGTGAAGATATCTCGGTGAGAAAATTGTCATGGTACGAGTTCAACTTGCCCACAAGACCCACCTCCTGCTCCCTGGGTGGGCGGTAGAGAACGAGGATTTTAAATGAGATGAGAGGGTGGAAATGGCTCTCTGATATGTTGCTGGTTCCCACGACTTTGTAATAAGTTTTGAAGATACTTAGGGGGATTAAATTCGGTTGCTTTGCGCCTCCCGTTAACACCCTTAGAGTGCGTTAACGGGGCGCAAAGCAACTAGCCGCCAACGCCTCCTGCAAAATTCAGCGGGAGGTTAGTGGCGGCACTAACCGTTAGCGCACCGCGGTGCTGCGCCGCCGGCGATGACGTCATCGCCGTGCGCAGCGCCCCGGCCGCGATCTTCAGCAGCGCCCCCTGACTTACCGCCAGACGTTATGTCCGACAGGGTCGGGGGGGGCCCACTTGCGGCCGGGGCGGCGCTATTTAAAGGCGAGGTGCAGGGCAGCCATTTTTGTTGCTGGCCGCCTGCCAGCACCTGCCTCCGCTCCCGTCCCCGGCCTCCTGACCCGCCCTCCTGCGGAGTGCTGGCTGCGCTCCATGAGCCCGGCACTTCTCTTGAGTGCCAGGCTCTTTTGCCGGCACTTCCGATCCCCAGTGGCCCAGCTGGACCCCGGCTTGCGCTGCGCAAGGCCCCTCCCCTTTAATAAGGGGAGGAAGGCCTGCAATACCACGGCACGTAGCGCCATGATATTCCCTCGCAGCGCCCCAAGAGGGAGGCGGGGTGCTTCCAGTAGCGCCCCGCTTCCCTCTTGGGGTGCTACCACTCAATTTCAGCCGCGGGGGTGCTCATTTTTCCGGGGTGCTAAAAGTAGCGCCCCGGTGAAGTTAGCGCCCCAAAGGGGGCGCGGCTCCATTTCTCCCCCTTAGTCTTTCCAGGTCATTGTAATAGCGAAGTTTGACTGTTCACTGGCAGTTCATAATGAGCATTGACTGACCCCTTTTTTACACGTTCTACCACAAAACATCTTGGCCCTGAAATTCCTGAAGCCTTCCGGCATTGGACCTCTGGAGTTTGTGGGGTCAAAGGGAGGGCGCTTTATTTACATGGACCAAGTAGGCATGTACATCACCTCCGGCACATCTCTGCCACTGCCTGCCTGTGGTTGGCACAGTCCTCTTTCCCCTCTACCCCCCAATGAGATATTGTAATACGTGACAGAGTTTCATGAGCTGAGGCTAGTTTGGATTTAATCAACTCAAAATAAAGGCCAGCTTGCTCATTCCCACCCCAGCCCTGGTAATAACGCACTCCAGAGGAAACACAGCTTAAAACTAAGCACTAATAGCCCACAGCAGGTCCCACGTGTTTGACACAGCTTTAATTCATGTGTACAATATGTTACGGTCCAGATATGTCACAGTTTGTCCGGCAGGTGCAAGACATGCAGCTCATACAGTTAAAATGCGAGTGAGGTTGTTCAAGAAGACTACAAGGTGCCGGTGCATGCTTCAATCCTGAGGTTCAAGAGCTGATGGGCAGAACAAATGAATTGCTCTAACTGTGACCTTGGCCCCCTTAGGCTTATACAAAATGCCAGTAGAAGGGCCATCATTTACTCATAAGAAACCAGTAAAGTTGTAGCCTTTTTAAACTCTGCCGACTGTCAGCAGCTCTTCGGCAAGAGTCTGAAGATAATTATAGGGCACTGCGCCTCTCGCCCACTGGCCTTAAGTGAAGGGCTTTTTGGTATCACACAGATGATTATGGGCTCAATGCCGGAAAAAGAACGCGATGATCACAAATATCTGTAATCATAACACCCTGTAAATAAAACTGACAACGCTAACAGAACATTTCGAGCTTACGGAAAGCAAGGGTATTGCAACTTTGCCAAGAAAGTCTGGCGGCTTGTCTCCATCTTCATCAAAGACCGTCACCTCGAGCACATCATGGATGTCCCTAATATTACTACAAAAGGGACAGAAGGAGGCAATTAGAAAATATGTACAACATCATGCAGCAACATCTCTGACATTTCACCGCCACTTCTGGTCAGACTGATGCTCTGAAAGTGACACGGACGTTCAGGTTGTGGTTAAATTCGCTCTGAATGTTAATTCTTTTTTTAAAATGGGAGAATAGTTCTTGATAACTTCCAGATATTGCTTGTCATGAAATGAGAATTGCAGTTGAAAGAGTTTATGCTGTCTGCAGAATAATTGGATCAACTGGTCAATGCCAGAAACGATTAAATATTCAACAGGTTTATCATGTAGTGATGTTAAGACCTGTTAATAATCACAATCTTACATTTAACAAAAACAAATCCTATCCTCTCTTTCCCAGCACCAGGGCCTACGCATACAAGTAATACACCTTCTTAGTTATTTTAACTGTTACTCACAGTGAGAAGACTTTGTTCCATTCAGGATTGAGGTTCTTGTAGACGGTGTGAGTTTGTAGCCTATCGTTCCCCAGCTCCAAAACGCAGAATGGGTCACTTTTTCCTACGTGATAGGAGATAAAGTATTCATTGGTAAAAGAAAACAGTGGGACATACGTTGAGTGCTAAACTAAATTAAGGATATAGAGGGGGGCTGGAGAAGGGGCAACAAAGATTTACAAGGATGATACTAGAACTGAGAGGTTCTAACTATTAGGAAAGACTGAAAGCGGAGGGGTGACCCGATACAGGTCTTTAAAATTATAAAGGGGTTTGATAAGGTAGATGTAGAGAAGATGTTTCCCGTTGTGGGAGAGTCCAAAACTAGGGACCATAATTGCAAGATAGTCACGAATAAATCCAATAAGGAATTCAGGAGAAACTTATTTACTCAGAGAGTGTTGGAATGGGGAATTTGCTACCACAAGGAGTAGTTGAGCGAATAGCATAGGGGAAGCTGGATAAGTACATGCAGGAGAAGGGATAAAAGGATATGTTGATAGGGTGAGATGAAGTAAGGTGGGAGGAGGCTCGTGTGGAGCATAAACACCAGCATAGACCTGTTGGGCCGACGGCCTGTTTCTGTGCTGTAAATACTATGGGGGAGAAATTGAGTCACGCCCCCTTTGGGGCGCTAACTATGCCGGGGCGCTACTTTCAGCGTCCCGAAAAAATTAGCGCCCCTGCGGCCGAAATTCATCGGTAGCGCCCCAAGAGGGAGGCGGGGTGCTACTGGAAGTGCCCTGCCTCCCTCTTGGGGCGCTGAGAGGGAATATCGTGGCGCTACGGGCGCTGCGACACATCGCGCCATGGTATTGCAGGCATTCCTCCCCTTCTTAAAGGGGAGGGACCTTGCACAGTGTGACCCGGGGCCCAGCTGGGCCACCAGGATCGGAGTGTCGGCAAAAGAGCCCAGCACGCAAGAGAAGTGCCGGGCTCATGCAGCGCAGCCGGCACTCCGTGGGGGGGGGGGGGGGAAGGGGCCAGAGACGGCAACGGAGGCAGGTGCTGGCAGGCGGCCAGCAACAAAAATGTCCGCCCGGCACCTTGCCTTTAATTAGCGCCGCCCTGGCCGCAGGTAGGCGCCCCTGACCCCATCAGACATAGCGTCCGGCGGTAAGTCAGGGGGCACTACTGAAGATTGCGGCCGGGGTGCTGCACACGGTGATGACATCATCGGCAGCGACGCAGCGCCGCCGGGCGCTAACAGTTACCACCGCCGCTAACCTCCCACTGAATTTTGCGGGAGGCGTTGGGGGCACCACACCCGGGCGCTAGTTGCTTTGCGCCTCTTAGGGCGCTAACGAGGCGCAAAGCAAACAAATTTCTCCCCCTATGTAATTCTGTCATCGACCTGAAACATTAACTCTGTTTCTCTCTCCACAGATGCTGCCTGACCTGCTGAGTATTTCAGGCATTTTCTGTTTTTATTTCAGATTTCCAGCATCCGCAGTATTTTGCTTTTGTACGTAATTATGTGAGGTGATCAGCTGCATCCAAAGACCGTGATTGTACTCGCTGAAGTACAAAAGGACAACGAGTGTAATGCATTCGAAAGTTTGATTTACGAATGACTATCAGCATCAGCTGAATACAACATAATGTTCAAACTAGGCTTTTAATGTCATTCCAGGCTCTTCTGTCACAAATGAGGTGACAATAGATTACATTCCACGTGACAAAATTCTAAATTTATAGTCACCCCACTTACAATAAAAAGAAAGATGTTTATATAACGCGTTTCATGATCTCAGTGCACCCCAAAGTCCTTCAAAGCCCATGAAATAATTTTGAAGTGGAGTCACTATTGTAATGTAGGAAACGCGGCAGCCAATTTGCGCACAGCAAGCTCCCACAAACAGCAATGAAATAAATGACCAGATCTTCTGTGTTTAGGTATTGATTGAGGGATAAATTTTGGCCAGGGCATTGGGAGAGCGCCCCTGCTCTTCTTCAAATAGTCTCATGGGATCTTTTACATCCAACTGAAAGGGCCGACGGGGCCTCGGTTTAACAGCTCATGCTTTTCATTTCGCCCTGACCACGCATCCATGACTATTCAACCATTAGTCTGCAACCCGCCCTTAGTTTCAACAGGAGATATTACAATGGTGGAACCCTTCAAAATCCCGATGCGCCACAAAAAGTCAAGAAAAGATTCAAAGCTTTAAGAGAAGATGAATACACTGAACAAACACAGCCTAAAATTTACAATCAAAAATTAAATGGTTTTTTTTAATAGAACGATTACAAATACAATTGAATCTTGACCCATGCATAATTAATCTGAAGGAAAGCACGAGTTGATTAAGCGCTGGGCTCCAAATCAGAAGTTCAATGTCATAAAATGAACTAGAAGTTTGACATTGGATTTTCTTTTTGAACCAGTTGGTACTAAAAAACATTGTTTGGCTTAAATGACCAATAATAAAACACTCCTGAAAAAACTGGCACTATTTAAAATGGGGCCCTTCTAAGGTCATCTGGAGTTCCTCATCTCATACTCTGTGGTATAGTTTTCAGAAAGTCTCCTTGAATATTGCCTCAAATTTCCTCTCCTAAGCAAAATATTTTTTTTCCAGAAATTCGTGGCTTCGCCCATCACGATACACTGCAGCTCACTTAGTTTTTTTCCCCCTTGTCTTGCCTAATTTAACCCCTTTCAATTTAAAATGCACAGTAAGACACATGGGCCTAGAAATTCAGTTGGGCGCGCCAGCCGTTAGCGCCTTAGGGGGAGTAGATCTCGAGCGCTAGGCACTTATTGCCCGGGCGCAGCGCGATCTGCGCCTCTCCCCAACTTCAGGACACATTTAGCGCCGGCGCAAAGTCTTAGCGCGCGCCCTGCTGCGCGCGCAGATCATGACGTCATTTAATAGTGCAACGCCCTTTGTGCGCCCCAAACCAGAACTTCACTCGCGCCGGCCCATTGTGCGCCGGGCGTCCCGAGCGACTGTGAAGTGGAACGGTACATAGGCCAGCCGGGCCAGGGGGAGCGCTAATTAAAGGGCACTTACCCAGCAGTATAAAGGCCAGCCATTTTGCAGCATTCACTCTTGTGCAACGGTTTTTTGGACAGAGACCAAGGAGGAGAGTTTACTGGTTTGGACCAACACTTGGACAGGTACTTTTGGCTCAGGCCAGAGCTTACCAATTATCTTAGCCTTCATTCAGAGCTCAGTGTTTGCCAGCATATAATGGGGGCTGCATTGGGTGGCAACGCTGAATTTCAGCCTTATGCCAGAAGGGCTTACAGATGCCGTGAGAGAGTGGCAGCCCTGGCTAGACGCAGAGGGGGCAACAGGCGTCGCCAACTGAGGCCTTACCCACGCAGGGTATACCGCCAGCAGACCTCCTATCTGACCATGTCTGCCGCGAAGTGTGTTAGGAGGCTGCGATTCCGAAGGGAGGTGCTTACAGACATCTGCCGGCTGCTTCAGAGAGATCTGCAGCCACAGCTGATGCGCAGGACGTCTCTGTCGGTGGCAGTGAAGGTGACGGTGGCTCTCAGCTTCTATGCCTCCGGCTCCTTCCAATCCGCTACTGGGGACATCGCTAACATCTCCCAGTTCGCCGTGCATTGCTGCATCCGCCAGGTGACCGAAGCCCTTTTCAGAAGGAGACATCAATTCATCTCCTTCCCCATGACCCTGGACAAGCAGCAGCAGTGTGCAGTGGGGTTTGCAAGGATAGCGGGCTTCCCCATGGTGCAGGGCGCCATTGACTGCACGCATGTGGCTTTGCGGGCACCTCTTGAGCATGCTGAGGATTACCGCAACCGGAAGGGCTACCATTCCCTCAATGTACAGCTGGTGTGTGACCACAGGCAGCGCATCCTAGCTGTCAATGCCCGCTTTCCAGGCAGCAGCCACGATGCCTTTATCCTGCGACAGACAACTGTGGCTGACATGTTCCAGGCACAGCCTCCCCTAAGAGGATGGCTTATCGGGGACAAAGGCTATCCTTTGTGTACCAGGCTCATGACCCCGCTCCGCGCGCCCACGACCCCTGCTGAAGAGGCATACAACGAGAGCCATCAAGTGACGAGGAGCCTCATAGAACAAACAATCGGCGTGCTCAAGCAACGGTTCCGCTGTCTCGACCGCTCCGGGGGAGCCCTCCAGTATTCGCAGGATCGAGTCTCCCAATTCGTTGTCGTTTGCTGCATGCTGCACAACCTGGCTATCCGCAGGACTCAGGCACTGCCACCTCACGTTGGACCACCACCTCAGGAGGAGGAGCAGGAGGAGCATGAGGACGATGAGGACGAGGAGTACCAGCCCAGGAGGGACGCACAAGGTCCAAGGGCCGCCCGTCGTCGGCTTATTGAACGTCACTTCTAGGCCCCCTGTCAGGGAATGGCTTGTGCCAATGATAGAACATGATTGCAGCCGCTCCGCAAGCCCTCAGCCGGTTAAGGCAACAAACACTTCAAAGATCAAACATGGACAATGTGAATAAATAAAATGCTTTATTGTACAAACTCTGGGCCCTTCCCACATGAAAACCAAAAACAGATGAAACCCCCAAAAAACACTCAAACACATTACTCGCTCCCACAACCTGGGGAGGATTAACAAAATAGGGCAACTAAAATGGCCGTCATTCTCGGCCTTCGTCCAAAACAAACATCACATCATCGGCCTTCAAAAAACAAACATCCAATTCTCGGCCTCAAGAAACAAACACAAATGGCCACACATTCGACTATTTGGCCCGCTAGGGCGATGCCTTGGCCATCTTTGGGTGGCCCCTGCCCGCCCTGCTGCTCCGCCTCAAAGTAAGGCCATTGCCTGCTGCAAGGCTGGGGGCAGGCTCCTGAGGGGCACATGTCGTGACGGCAGATGCCCTTGGGGGTCGGCCTAGTCGAGGTCTGGGCGTCGAGCGGCCAGCTGTTGATTGCTGCAGCTGTGGCTGGCCAGCATCAGTCGCTGCAGCAGCTCCTGGCAGCTCCACTGGGGGAGTGGCAGTGGCGGCTGGAGGAATGGCGGCAAGCTGGCGGATGGCAGGCGCTCGCTGGTCGCCTGAGACACTGGCACTCGCCCGGGCCAGCACTGCAGCATGCGCACCAATCTGCCGAGGGACAGACCGATGTGCTGCTGCAGCGCGCCGGGTGCCCTGGCGATGCCTGGCTGACACAGCGAGTGTGGCAGCAGTGAGTGCCCGTGTTGACCTGTTCACTGACCGCAGCAGAGCAGCCAGTGACTGGACGGCACCACTAATCACCTGGCCAGTCGCTGAAAGATCTGCCCGGTATTCCGCCCGACTGGTGGCCTCTAAGGGCCCGAACTCGGCCACACTCCGAGAGAGGGAATCGATGGACTCAGGCAACCATGCCACTGCTGCCATGAGCTCCGTGTGCCGGCGCTCCGAGTCCGCAGACAAGTCTTCGAGGCGTTCCATCTCCTCGGCGAAGAGCATCTCCTGACTGGAAGCCAGACTCTCCCTCTGGGGAGAAGGCCGCCGAGCTGGCTGACCCTTCCTGCGTTGCTGGAGGCCGCTGGGCCCAGCAATTGGACTCCCCTCCGACGCATCCCCCCTCTGGGGAGAAGGCCGCCGAGCTTCCACCCCCCTCCCGCCTTTCTGCAGCACGCAGGTCCCAGGAGCTCCCCTCCCCTTCGACACTTCCGCCACGCTGCCCTCCAGGGAAGACGTGTCCCCTACATTGGCCTGGGTGGCCGCGGCTGAGGGTTCCCCTGATGGGCCGCCTTCCTCTTGCTCCTCCTCCTGCTCCTCCTCGGAGGGTCTGTCACTGGCAAGTTGAGGGACCTCCTCTTGACCATCTGAAAGCAGGAAGGCACAAGAGTAGCTTTAGAGTGAGGAGAGGGCGTCAGTGCGGGATGCATGAGTGGTGGCATTCAGCGCATTGGTCGGACAGTGGCAAAGGATGTAGATCTGATGCGCAAGTGGGACGAGAGAGGTGCAAAAGGTGATGTCCTTACCATTGCTTCCCAGAACAGGGTCGGCATCTCCACATGCAACGGGCCCAATCACCCGGCCACCCATGAGGCGCTCCACGCGATGTTGCAGGTCGGTGAGTGGCTGGATATGGGGTCGTCCTCCCCCGGTCACAGTCCGGCTCTTGCGATTATTCGCCAGCTTGGCCTGCAAGAGAAAGGACGGCCTCTAAGTACAGTGTGTCGCCGTGATCTTGTGTGCACTGCCTCCCATGGTGGAATAGCCTGGCCAGTGTGTCGCCATGATCTGCTGTGCACTGCCTCCCATGGTGGAATAGCCTGGCCAGTGTGTCGCCATGATCTGCTGTGCACTGCCTCCCATGGTGGAATAGCTTGGCCAGTGTGTTCGGTGCAGAATGTGCAATTGATGCTCATGCCTGTGCCATAGCTGCTGGATGAAGGCTGGCCATTAGAGCTTTCAGGTCCCTTTGCCCATAATGTGAGGTGCACATGCAAGGATGAGGAGGTCATTGGAAAGGGTACTCACCCTGACAATGCGTGTGAGGTCATTTAACTTTTTGCGGCATTGGGCACCGGTCCTGGGGACGTCGCTGTTGGCTGACAGCTTGCTGGCGACATGCCTCCAGGCTCTCCTGTAGACGCGGACCGTCGCCTTCTTGCCATTGTCCGGGTACAAAACATGGCGCCTCTTCTCCACAGCAGCAAGCAGCACACTCAGATCACGCTCTGAGAAGCGCTGCGCACGGTCACGGGCCTTCTCCATGTCTTCAGGCGCTATTTGGGTCCAGCAGCAGTGTTCAGGCCTAGCTGGAGGGCTCCACTATCCAGGGCGTGGCAGCAGACACAGTCGACCCTTCCCCCTTAAGAGCTGGCCGGCGCCAGGGTGTCTGCTGTCAGTCACAAGATGGCCGCGCCTGCGCTGCGCCCGGCCTCGGCGCTATCGATCACCACCTCCGGCTTAGCACCCAAAGAGTGGCGTCCAACAGCAGTTTTAGCGCTCGCCCGAACTAGTAGGGCGAAGCTAATGAATATCGGAGAAGTGGCCTAGATTTGGCGGCGGCCGCAAACTTTAGCGGACGCCCCACTTTAGCGCCCCAAAAGTGGCGTCAATGAATTTCTAGGCCATGATGTCCTTCACATAAAGTTTACCTGTTTAATCTCATGTCAAGTTAATGCTTTAATTACCTTCACTGATTTTGAGCTGCTGTCTCTTCCGGAGATCATTTTTCAACAATATATTTTATTAGTACTCAAAATTAATATTGATTTGGCAAATATTGCTGGAAAATCATTACTCCTTTGACATTTGCTTTGGAATCTATATTTCCAGCATTTTTGACCCAGAATGGCTCGTCAATTGCAATCAACAGCGTGGGAGTCCACAGCGCAGCCCGTGTCGGAGCAGTGAATGACTGACCGCAACTTCAGGATTTCCGCATTTAGATGCACACGTGCTAAATCTTGAAGTTACGGTCCGTTTCAGAGGGGTAATGACGTTTCACCGTCATAATCCACTGCAAAATCCGGGCCATTATTACCATTCTAAGTACAAAGCTCAGTTCTGTCCACCTTGTAACTCTAAGCTTAAAAAGAGTCAAAACCAAAATCTCTGCTGGTCTCTCCGCATTATATTCCTTCCCTCATAACATCTCACAATCTATTTTTTCTTTCTAAAAGATCAACTTTCTAATATGTTTAAATCTTCTATACCCTTGCTTCACTTGAATCTTTTAAAACATTCCTCAACATCCAGTACTACACACACACACACATTTAACTCACACACACATTTATATATATATACTGTATATATATCTAATACACACACACACACATTTAACTCACACACACTGTATATATATATATATATATACTGTATATATATCTAATACACACACACACATTTATATATATATATATATATATCTATATATACACACATTTATATATATATAAATATATATACACACACACATTTAACAAACACACACATTTATATATATATATATATACTGTATATATATCTAATACACACACACACACATTTAACTCACACACATTTATATATATATACTGTATATATATCTAATACACACACACACATTTATATGTATATATATATCTATATATACACACATTTATATATATATACACACACATTTAACACACACACACATTTATATATATATAAATATATATACACACACACATTTAACAAACACACACATTTATATATATATATATATACACACACACATATATATACTATATACACACACACACACACACATTTATATATATATCTCTATACACACACACACACATTTATATATCTATATATACACACATTTATATATATATACACACACATTTAACACACACATTTATATATATCTGTACACACACATATTTTATATATATATATACACACACACACACATTTATATATATATATCTATATACACTTAACACACACACATATTTATATATATATATGCACACACATTTATATACACACATATACACACATACAGAAATATATATATTTATATATTGTGTGCATATATAAGAACATTGTCCCGGACATTCTTCAGGGATTCATTTGCTGTAGCTTCAGTGCGAATCGGGTGGAATCCGAAAGAAACACATGAAAGGTTGTTTCCCGCTGTTTACATCATTTTTCCAAAGTTCCTACTGTCTCCTCCTTTGGTCTTCGACAGGAGACACCGCCCTGCGCATCCCCCCACCCCAGGGACCTTCAGGGCTACTGTGTGTCTATCGATATAACGATGGCTACTGCCAGCAAAGACTCCGGTAAAAATAAAAGGGACATTATTTTACACATCAAGATCCTTTTAAAATAGACACATATGTATGTATGAATGTATAAAATATATAAAATAAATAAACCAATTCAAACATGCTCTTGTGTTCTGATGGTGCAAAGTCTAACGGTTGGTGTTTGCCTTTTGGGAAGCTACAAGGCAAAAATGAAGCAATATAAGTACCGCTAAGTGCAGACAGTAATTTTACATAATGGTATCACGTGGAGTTAATCTCCTTTACTTTTGCATCAAAGCATAACCGACTGAGTTACCAGTCAAGGTTAAATGTCATTCCCTAGAATCCCTTGTGAATCCGACTACACTGTAAGTCACGAAGACACAAAATTTCAGCAGGCACCACCTTATGAGGTAATGAATCATGTAGCACTGTTATTGTTCCCTGTTTATGAACGGGTTCACATGCTCCACTAGCAGGCAGTGCCAGCATTATTACTAAAGTGTCATGATTTATATTGCAGCTCAGAGAGCTATCGCCAAAAGAATTCTTCCATACCATGTTTAAGGACTGACTAATGGGGATCATGTGCTACGAAGGAGCGCAAACAATAACATTTACCTCCGCAGTCCTTATTGTTTGTTCCAGCTGAAAGGTGTGTTATTTATTAGAGAGACCAAAATATGGATGACAAATTAGAACTAATTATATGGCTTCACGTTTAAGGGCGAGGATTGCTTACAGGTGCAAACGGTCTCAATTTCTACAATTTACTACTCAAGACATGCACACAGCATCTCCTTCCAGCAAATGCAAGATTTCAGTGCCATGAACAACAGCAACTTAATGTCGTAAAACGTCCCAAGATGCTTCACAGGAGCGTTATCAAACAAAATTTGACACCGAGCCACGTTAAGGAGATAATAGGACAGGTGACCAAAAGCTTGGTCAAAAGAGGTAGGTTTTAAGGAGCATCTTAAAGAAGGAGAGAGAGGCGGACAGGTGTGGGGAGGGAAATCCAGAGCTTAGGGCCCTGGCAGCTGTAGGCACAGCCGCCAATGGTGGAGCGATTAAAATTGGGCGATGAACAGGTGGGCAGAATTGGAGGAGCGCAGGGATCTGGCAGGGTTGTAGGGCTGGAAGAGGTTTCAGATGAAGCATCAAACTAAGATACTATGTGCCCATTCAGGTGAGTGTTAAAGATCCTATCAAACTATTCAGAGCAGGGAGTTCTTCCAGTGACCTGTCCTAACCAGCCTAACCGGTCATTTCTGTTTGTGGGAATCTGCTGGCACAGAACAGCTACAAAAAACAACAGTCGCCACGCTTCAAAACTAATTCGCTGCGTGAGGAGCTTTGAGACAATTTGACGTGATCAGGCACAGATACAAATTGTAAGTTTTATTTTATTATAAGCCTGTACAGTTTGTAATAAAAAAAATTCTCTGGAAAGGCATAAAGCTGCACGCAGCTTTGAAATGCCTTTGTTACGCAGCCACTAACATTTCCAATCTCAGCGATAGTTGAGCAGTAATGGATGTGTGTGGGTGTGTGTATACTGTAGTCACAGCAAGCTGGATGATTGACGAACAAGGCCAAAGGTCGAATCAGTCAATCAGGGTTGGTTTTAGAATTATTGGGGCCCCTCCAATGAAACATATAAGAAACCTCTCCCAATATTTTCTACACACTGATAAATATAATGCTTATTGATCAGTCAAAATGATAAAACAGCAATGAGTTTCTGAGGCCTGCAGTCAAGAGCAGCATCGTTATGTTGTATTTTCTGGTTGTGCTGCAATGATTTTCATCTTTCAGGCTCTCCAGAATTTCACCGACGGCAGGAAGTTACTGTAATACCCTTTCCGCTTACGGAGATGATACTCATCAATTGTTGCTGTTCAGTCACTTCTGAAAAACCTTCACATTTCAGTTACATAGATTTAAGATTTATATTTTCAATGAGTTTACTAATATTATACCGCTCTTCAACTGTCTGAGGTAAAATCCAATAATGGACCACTCCAGTGTTGGAATGTCAACGTGTCAGGAAGTTCAACAGTCCTTCATTAGAAATTTTAAAATAAAACTACAGCCAGTTGTGTTACGACTATTCTCACAGATGAGTTCATTTCTAATAATATTGGCACATTTTCTAGTGTGGGTGTGTGACTCGGGGATGGGGCATCTGATTACATTTCTACATATGGAAAATGAGGCAATACAGGAAATACCTGGAGAGATGTCCGGACACCCATCGGGGATGGAGTGGGGGGCGGGGGGAGAGGGCGAAGGGAGCTGATATCTGGACAGATGTTTTGAGATGAGGTGAGGGAAATATTACGCAACAATTTATCAACCCAAACATGCAATCATCTAACAGTTAAAAATGACCACATCACAATGACATCAATGTAAAAACTGTAAATTAAACATTTAGAGGAGGGTTTTGATGGTTCCTGAACAGATACTAGAATAGAATTTACAGCACAGAAACAGGCCATTCGGTCCAATTGGTCTACGCCACGAGCCTCCTCCCACTCCATTTACTTGATCTCATCCGATCACCGTATCCTTCTATTCCTTTCTTCCTCATGTGCTTATCTAACTTTCCTCTAGCATGCATCTATGCTATTCACCTTAACTACTCCATATGGTAGCAAGTTTAAGCATTGCATTCCAACATTCTGTAGAAGGTGCACAATACTTTATTTAACTGAGAATGTTAGTTTTATTACAGGTGGGCAGGCTAATGGCCAAATCATATCACCAAATGCTTTAAATACGGAGTACACCAGTTAAAACAGTAATAAATGATACCCCAATTACAACCTGGTTTTCTGCAGAACTCCAAATGGTTTCAATCCAAGAACTGGTGCTGAACCGTTCTGATCCCAGTGCAAAAAAGGCTTATTATGGAGAAAATACATTTGACGTAGAGGCAAGAAGAGTTTGATGTGTTCACTGAGCACACCACATCTATCGGGGTCACTGCAGACACCATATGCTACCAAATCACGCCTCTAAATTGCAAGGAATCCATTATGATGGCAGGAGGGCAGGTGAATAAAGGTGATCTATTCCCACAGTTCACTGCCAGACCATTAAGACTGCAGTATATTACAGTGAAATATCTCAGTGCCTCTGATCTTTATTTAGAACAGCATTGCATCATTAATATGGCTCACCTCTTATGTAAAGTAAATGCCTCATGGATTTGTTCCGGATTGCTGCATTACTCATCCAATTTTTATTTTGGAGGCGCTCGATTTTCCACATTATATATACAGTACTGAGTAAAAGGGTGGTCAGAGGCAGTTTCACATGGGTACATGGTACATAGGAATCCATAGGATATACGGCACAGAAACAGGCCATTCGGCCCAACCAGTCCATGCCGGTGTTTATGCTCCACTCGAGCCTCCTCCCGTCTTTCCTCATCTAAATCTATCAGCGTAACCCTCTATTCCCTTCTCCCTCAGATGCTTGTCTAGCCTCCCCTTAAATGCATCTATACTATTCGTTTCAACCACTCCCTGTGGTAGCGAGTTCCACATTCTCACCACTCTCTGGGTAAAGAAGTTTCTTCTGAATTCTGTATTGGATTTCTTGGGGACTATCTTATATTGATGGCCTTTAGTTTTGCTCTTCCCCACAAGTGGAAACATTCTCTCTGTATTCACTCTATCAAAATTTTTCATAATTTTAAAGACCTCTATTACAACCTGGTTTCATGCCCCTTAGCACAGTTAGCTTTTGCCAAAGTCTGTGCACACCAGCACTTCCATATCTATATATTTAATGACAATATGAAGTATCTCTTCACAAACTGGCAAATCCTGCTACTCTGTACTCCAATGTTTCCTGCCTATTTTAAACTGGTTGCCGAATTCCTTATCGGAAATACCCACACTTTTGGCTCTGGGTCAGAAGGTTGTGGGTTCGAGTCCCACTCTGGAGACTTGAGCACAAATCCTAGGCTGACACTCCAGTGCCAGTGCTGAGGGAGTGCTGCACCGTCAGAGGTGCCGTCTTTCGGATGAGGCGTTAAACCGAGGCCCCGTCTGCTCTCTCAGGTGGACGTAAAAGATTCCCATGGCACTATTTTGACGATGAGCTGGGGAGTTCCCCTCGGTGTCCTGACCGACATTGATCCCTCAACCAACAGAGCTAAAACAGGACATTATCACATTGCTGTTTGTGGAGCCTTGCAATGCACAAATTGGCTGCCAATTTTACGACATTACAACAGTGAAAAAAGAAAGAAATTGCATTTATGTAGCACCTTTCATGACCTCAGGATGTCCCAAAGCGATTTACAGCCAATGAAGTACTTTTGAAGTGTAGTCACTGCTGCGATGCGGCGACATTTCAAAAGAACTTTATTGGCTGTAAAAGGTTTTGGAACATCCTGAGGTCATGAAAGGTGCTATATAAATGCAAGTTCTTTCTTTCTTGCCTTTTCATTCATTAAATGCACTGGGTAAGAAGGTCATTGCTAATTAAGGACGTTGAGGCAATGGCTTAATGCAATGCCATAAAGGTCTGGCTCTGAAATGTAAAATATAAACAAGCACATTTACATAATTCCTGGTTCAGGTATGGTTTACTGGAATATATTTATATCTGATGAAAAGAACAGGAGTGGAAAGATAACGCAGCAATGAGAAAATTATTGTGACAAAACCTGATGGGGAAATGAGGAAAAGACGAGCAGGCAACAGATTCAAAACGTGGCACAAATAGAGCAGTAGAGACAATGGGGTCATTTTGATTTTGGACGCAAGTGTAAGATGGGTGACATCAGCCCGGGCAGCTGATCCAATATCAGAATGGCCCACAATGAAAGAAACGTTAAGGTGAAGACACAGCAGAAGAATTGCAGAGTGGGTGTCAAAGAAAGAAGAAAGACTTACATTTATATAGCACCTTTCACAACATCTCAAAGCGCTTTACAGCCAATGAAGTACTTTTTGAAGTGTAGTCACTGTTGTAATGTGGGAAACGCGGCAGCCAATTTGCACACAGCAAGCTCCCACAAACAGCAATGTGATAATGACCAGATAATCTGTTTTTGTGATGTTGATTGAGGGATAAATATTGGCCAGGACACCGGGGAGAACTCCCCTGCTCTTCTTCGAAATAGTGCCATGGGATCTTTTACCTCCACCTGAGGAAGCGGACGGGGCCTCTGTTTAACGTCTCATCCGAAAGACGGCACCTCCGACAGTGCAGAGCTCCCTCAGCACTGCACTGGAGTGCCAGCCTAGATTTATGTGCGCAAGTCCCTGCAGTGGGACTGGAACCCACAACCCTTCTGACTCAGAGGCGAGAGCGCTGCCCACTGAGCCACAGCTGACAAAGACTGAAGGAGTGGTAGAGAGCAAGTGAGGGCACCAGAGAGGGGCCTAGGATATGAGATAAAGTGGTTCACAATAAAGTACCTGCAAAATCTGCAGACGGGAGATTACAGGCTTTCATCACCTGCACCTGCAGAAACCCGATGTCACTCCTATCCCGCAAAGTGTTCCTCAAACTCTGGGAATCAAAGTTAAAATTAAAACACTCACTAAATTGTACAGAGAATAAATAGCCAGCACATCACTCTCATCATCCATTAGGTTAGTCTAAGCTATAAATAAAAAACATATGGCGGGAGTTTCCTTGGCGCTTCTCCCACTCTCCTGCTGTAACTTTGGCAGAACCCTCGCTTAAAAAGGGAGGGGCTCGGAGGGAATTCTCGGCCAAACTTCCATTCTTCAGAGCAGCATCTCAGTTTCTCTCGCCGCCTTTGTTTAATGGAGATAAGAACTCCGGGCTTAATTTACTGGCAAAGACCAACTTCACCCCCCCACCCTGGCGTCTGCTTACAGAACCCTTTTGCTGTGAACATGAGGTAAGAGTGTTGGGAGAAAGCCTGAATTGATACAAAGGCCCCAACCTTATCTCGGAGGTGGGGCGGGAGCGGGGGTGCGGGGCAATTTTGTGATCGGGAAACCGGGAAGAACGTTAAATTCAGCAGGAACCTGATTACCATTTTTTGTTTCTGTTCCCCAGCCGCAGCGAGTCAGATTGAGAGGCTGGCTGGCTGGCTGCCGGGCAGGTAGGCCGTCGGCACCAGGCCACAGCTAGGGAGCCGAGAGGAGGGAGGGAGGGAGGGAAGGATCGCAAAGACTGGGGTGGAGTAGGTGGCAGGGAAGAGATCAGAGGCCAGAGGGATGGTCAGTGTCTGGAGCAGGGAGGAGATCAGAGGCCAGAAGGGAGATCGGAACGGTCGGTGGGGGAGATGTCCGACCACGGGGTGGGTGGGTGACGCAGGTAAGCTGGATCAAGCATTTACCTCCTGGATCCAGCAGTCCTGACTTCCGTTTAAGCTGCCGGGTTTCCCGAGGCCTGCAAAACTTGCCCAGCTAGGGTTAAATTTAAAATGGTGGTTAAATATGAGGCACACAGCCTCGTTATAATATCTGAATGACCAATCAGCTTCCAGGGAGTGGGTTGGTTGCACCACTCCCGCCCCACCCGTCCCGCCTCCGTTAAAACCGCAAGTGGATGGGTCGGAGTCAGGATTCAGATTTTATCATTTTTACATCTCAGCCGACCCAAACCCACCCGTTTTTGGAGGTTAAAATTCCCCCAAAGGAATAGTTGGCAACTTTGTAAATTGGATCTGTAGGTCTGTTATTGGAAAATAAGTTTCAGACAGACCTTCAACAAGTTGCTGTTGTGCTAAACTTAAACTTTAAGCCTGAAGTAATGATTAGTCCATTTTCTTCTCTTATCCGATGGCAATGGACCTCTTCTGTAACCGGTTTGAAAAGTGTGCACCTGCGGCATGAAGTCAAGCCACTTTAAAGCGACTCTGGTCTTATAGTGAACTTACATATCTCTGCTTGATCTGCCGTCGCTCTGTCTGATCGTCTAGTGGGCTGGCACACGGGTCAGAGATGGAGACTCCGCTATAAGCTGGGAGTGTGACCAGCAAAACCACGGAGCCCTGTCCATTCTCCAGCAACAGCTCCAAACGGTTTGTCTGTTCTTTGGGCAACGTCAAAAGGTCAACCTTGCATCTGAAATATTTAAACATGAGCACGATCAGAATTTAAACATTTGTAAAAACAGGCGCAACTTTATAGCAGCTCATTAATAAACACATCACTATTGTGAATCTAATTTCTGACAAATAAAAATGACTTGGTCAACGAAATTCCTTGCGATTCCCAAAAGTTCAACAGGTGTAGAAACATAGAAGATAGGAGCAGGAGTAGGCCATTCAGCCCCTCGAGCCTGCTCCGCCATTCGATGAGATCATGGCTGATCATCCAAACTCAGTACCCCGTACCTGCCTTCTCCCCATATCCCTTGATAGCTTTAGCTCTAAGAAATATATCTAACTCCTTCTTGAATATATTTAAAGAATTGGCCTCAACTGTCTTCTGTGGTAGAGAATTCCACAGGTTCACCACTCTCTGGGTGAAGAAATTCTTCCTCATCTCTGTCCTAAATGGCTTACCCCTTATCCTTAGACTATGACCCCTGGTTCTGGACTCTCCAACCATCGGGAACATGCTACCTGCATCTAGTTTGTCCAGACTTGTCAGAATTTTATAAGCTTCGATGAGAACCCCTCTCATTCTTCTAAACTCCAGTGAGTATAAGCCCAATCGACCCAATCTCTCCTCATACGTCATTCCTGCCATCCCAGGGATCAGCCTTGTGAATCTTCGCTGAACTCCTTCCATGGCAAGAACATCCTTCCTCAGATAAGGTGACCAAAACTGCACACAGTACTCAAGGTGTGGTCTCACCAAGGCCCTGTACAACTGCAGCAGGACATCCTTGCTCCTGTACTCAAACCCTTTTGCTATGAAGGCCAACATACCATTTGCCTTCTTCACCGCCTGCTGCACCTGCATGCTTACCTTCAGCGACTGGTGCACAAGGACACCCAGGTCTCGTTGCACTTCCCCTTCTCCCAATCTATTGCCATTCAGATAATAGTCTGCCTTTCTGTTTTTGACACCAAAGTGGATAACCTCGCATTTATCCACATTATAGTGCATCTGCCATGCATCTGCCCAATGACCCAACCTGTCCAACTCATCCTGGAGATTCTCGGTATCCTCCTCACAGCACACACGCCCACCCAGCTTTGTGATGTCTGCAAGCTTGGAGATATTACATCTAGTTCCCTTATCTAGATCATTAATGTATATTGTGAATAGCTGGGGTCCAAGGACTGATCCCTGCGGTACCCCACTAGTCACTGCCTGCCACTCGGAAAAAGATCCGTTAATTCCTACTCTCTGCTTTCTGTCCGCCAACCAGTTCTCTATCCAAGTCAATACCTTGCCCCCAATCCCATGTGCCTTAACTTTACACGCTAATCTCTTATGCAGGACCTTATCGAAAGCCTTTTGAAAGCCCAAATACACCACATCTACTGGTTCTCCCTTATCTATTTTCCCAGTTACATCCTCAAAAAATTCCAGTAGATTAGTCAAGCACGATTTACCTTTTGTAAATCCATGTTGACTTTGTCCGATCCTGTCACTGTTTTCCAAGTGCTCAGCTATTACATCCTTTATAATGGACTCTAGCATTTTCCCCACTACTGATGTCAGGCTTACCGGTCTGTAATTCCCCACTTTCTCTCTACCACCCTTTTTGAATAGTGGGGTAACATTAGCTACCCTCCAATCCATGGGTACAGTTCCAGATTCCAGTGAATTTTGGAAGATGATCAGCAATGCATCTACTATTTCTAGGGCCACTTCCTTAAGTACCCTAGGATGTAGATTATCAGGCCCTGGGGATTTATCGGCCTCCAATCCCATCAATTTCCCCAACACCATTTCCCTACAAATACTGATTTCTTTCAGTTCCTCCCTCTCATCAGACCCTATGCTCTCCAACATCTCTGGGAGGATATTTGTGTCCTCCTTTGTGAAGACAGAACCAAAATATGCATTTAATTTGTCTGCCATTTCTTTGTTCCCCATTATAACTTCCCCTGCTTCTGACTGCAAGGGACCTACACTTGATTTCACTAATCTTTTTCTCTTCACATATCTATAAAAGCTCTTACAGTCAGTTTTTATGTTCCCTGCAAGCTTACTTTCATATTCTATTTTCCCCTTCTTAATTAATCCCTTTGTCCTCCTTTGTTGAATCCTAAACTGCTCCCAATCCTCAGGGTTACTGCTTTTTCTGGCCAATTTATATGTCCTCTCCTTGGATCTTATGCTATCCCTAATTTCCCTTATTAGCCACGGTTGAGTCACCCTTTTTGTTTTATTCTTATCCCAAACTGGGATGAACAACTTCTGTAGTTCATCCATGCGGTCCTTGAATGTTTGCCATTGCCTATCCACTGTCAACCCTTTGAGTGACATTCCCCAATCAATCCTACCCAACTCGCACCTCATACCATCGTAGTTTCCTTTATTTAAATTCAGGACCCTAGTCTCAGAGTCAACTACTTCATTCTCCATCCTAATGAAGAATTCTATCATATTATGATCGCTCTGACCCAAGGGGCCTCGTACAACAAGATTGCTAATTAATCCTCTCTCATTACATAATACCCAGTCTAAGATGGCCTGATCTCTGGTTGGTTCCTCGACATATTGTTCCAGAAAACCATCCCGTAAACATGTATGTGGTGAGTAGCCTCACAGTGGATTGTGCTGAGTGAGCAGAGATGGCAGTGGAAATGCCATAATACGACTCTCTATTAGATATATTTCTTAAGGCTAAAGGGATCAAGGGATATGGGGAGAAAGCAGGGACAGGGTACTGAATTTGGATGATCAGCCATGATCTCATTAAATGGCAGAGCAGGCTCGAGGGGCCGAATGGCCTACTCCTGCTCCTATCTTCTATGTTTCTATGTTTCTATTCCTGGGTTAGGAAGGTACAATAAAATAAAAAATCAGCCAACATACCCAAATTGGTATCTTGCCATCCTGATGGAAGTGTACCAATGTGACTGTAGGATGAGGGCAGAGGTTAACTTGGCTGCAATACCTTCCCGATGCCCAAATAACCTGCCGACACGCAAGCTCCGATTTTAACGTAACTTGGCCTGTGAGGGTTTGGGTCGAGTGCCAGTTTTACACCCGCTTGATTTTACACCGGATTGCGCTGATACAACTAGCAGAAACTCTACCCCAGTGTGTTGACGTGAAACCCAAACCCCCGCTCCCTTTTGTGGAACAGGCTCGAGGGTCTGATTGGCCTCCTCTTGTTCCTGTGAATATTGTCTGCGAATTCACCGAAAATCTGACCAATTAATTTACAAGACTTTAGCAGATCAGGAAGAGCTTGAAAAGAAAAGGAATTCACAACACAAACTTTTGAGAGAGTTCAGGGAGGTACATGTGCAACAAAATGAAAAGTCATTGGCAGTCGGCAAATCGACCTCAAATTTCAATTTCAATTTCAATTTTATTGGTCACATAACTAAATACAAGAAGTGTAATCGAGTCAGTGAAATGCTTTTTTCTTGACGAGCCGAGAGCACCAAGCAGCAAGAACACTGAGCTGCCTGGTACGCACGGAGCTCGCAAGGACGGCAGCCATCTTCATCGGCGCCATCACAAAAAAACACATACCGACATATACACGCATACATACTTTAAATATAAATAAAGCAGACATAAAATAAATAAAAGACATAAAAAGACAGCACATAAAATGAACAAGCAATAATGTAAAAAAAGTAATTTCTACAGTAATTACATTGATATTTCTACCCAGGCTTCTAGAATAATCTCTGGTTACAGGGTGGCCGCACTGGGAGAGCATCATGAGGAACTCACAACTTATAATTAAATAAATGTAATTAATTAATTAATAAAATTACATAAATAAAGTGCCCCCTCAGTCTTTCTCGATGTTTCCATCTTGGTCTCTCTCGATGTTTCCCCTCTCTCTCTCTCGATGTTTCCTCTCAGTTTTTCTCGATGTTTCCCCTCGGTTTCTTCCACACACCTGGCCTGCACATTACCCCTGGCTGTCCAACTTGGCGTCCTGGTAACCGGGTTCCGCACCAGCTCTCGTCCTTCAAACTGTCACTCCAGCTCTCATCCTTCAAACTGTCCTCTCTCCAGCTCTCGTCCTTCAAACTGTCTCTCCAGCTCTCGTCCTTCAAACTGTCTCTCCAGCTCTCGACCTTCAAACTGTCCTCTCTCCAGCTCTCGTCCTTCAAACTGTCTCTCCAGCTCTCATCCTTCAAACTGTCTCTCCAACTCTCGACCTTCAAACTGTCACTCCAGCTCTCATCCTTCAAACTGTCCTCTCTCCAGCTCTCGACCTTCAAACTGTCTCTCCAGCTCTCGACCTTCAAACTGTCTCTCCAGCTCTCGACCTTCAAACTGTCTCTCCAGCTCTCGACCTTCAAACTGTCACTCCAGCTCTCGACCTTCAAACTGTCTCTCCAGCTCTCGACCTTCAAACTGTCTCTCCAGCTCTCGACCTTCAAACTAGTGATGGAGGTGGGTTTTGAAATACTCCAAATGCAGTATTCCATGATTGAAGTGGTAAAGAATGAAAGAAGGCCTGCCAAGGAGATCACTGGCATCACATTGCATCATCAACTGTATCTAAAGACCTAACGCACCTACCTGACATCTGCTGAACAAGAGTATCGGATGCAGAATCAGGGCTCCAGCTCTGACCTGCAGTCAAGTCTGGAGAATCTCTACAGCAGAGCCTTGAAATTTCTGCTTTATATGTCCCGAGTTCCTCTTATCATTTAGGTCCATTATCTCCTTGAAGAAGTCCAATAGATTTGTTGGGTATGATCTCCCTCCAATAAGACCACGCAGACATCCTTCCTTTTGGTTTCTATTTCTTTAGTTGCTTCATTGTTCACCTCTTTCAGCTTTGCCTATAATCTTTTACCTGTTGCAGATGTCAGACTTATTGGCCTGTAGTTCCCAAGGTTATATTTATGTCCTTTTCATAAATCGGCCTTGCATTTACGCTTCCCCAATCCTCAGATACTTCTCCTGTTTCCAATGAGTCCCATAAAATGGTGCCAGGATCAGACCAATTTTATTAGCCCTTTCCTCAAGTCCCCTAGTGTGCAGTCTATCTGAGTTGGGTGCATTATTATTTTTTGTTCTCCCATCTGTCTGTTACCTCCTTATTTTCAATTTTTAAACATTTCAAGTACTTCCCTATCCCTCCCTGGAAATTCTACCTCTGTATTGGGAAGTTATCACTGTGAACAATGACATAAACAAGTAGTTTGGGATGTCGTCCATTCCTTGGCCACTTGGAGATCACGTTACATTGGGTTCCCTCAGCGGTCCGACTGTTTCCCTGTCTTGCCCGTTTGTCATGAGTATATTTATCACATTTTTTCGCATTGTGCTTTATGTTCCAGCAATCTTAACCTGGTTTTCTATTTCAGTTCCTCACCAGTTTCTCAATCTCCTTAAACTTAATTCGAAGATTTATCTCCATCCTCTGGTCTGCTTGTTGATTTGTGTTTGAGTAAAGTTCCTTTTTCTCCTTTCTCCCCGGCATAATTTCACCAGTGCCCATATTGATTTTTATCTTTCTCTACCAAAAGTCCCCGGTAGTTTCTCTGTGATGTCCTTAAGGTTTTCTTGAAACTATTCCACTTATTCTTTGCACTCCTCCCTATTAACAGCCTTTCAGTCTGTAGAACATAAGAACATAGGAAATCGGAGCAGGAGTAGGCCATTCAGTCTTTCGAGCCTGCTCCGCCATTCAATAAGATCATGGCCAATCTTCTACCTCAACTCCACTTTCCCGCACTATCCTCATATCCCTTGGTTCCCTTAGTATCCAAAAATCTATTGATCTCTGTCTTGAATATACTGAACGACTGAGCCTCCACAGCCCTCTAGGGTAGAGAATCCCAAAGATTCACAATCCTTTGAGTGAAAAATGTCTCTTCATCTCAGTCCTAAATGGCCAACCCCTTATTCTGATGCTGTGACCCGTAGTTCTAGACTCCCCAGCCAGGGGAAATATTCTCCCAGCATCTACCTCGTCAAGTCCCTGAAGAATTTTATACATTTCAGCTGTCTTAGTTCTCTTTTTATCCCTCAAAATCCATCCTTCTAAAGTTGACATCCTCTGTTGTAGTCTTCCCTCACTCTGTAGTAAATCTAGCCATGTTGTGACCATCGATTCCAAGGTGCTCTCCAACTGGAATCTCCTCTACCAACCCTTGGCTGTTATCTGGTGTCATATCTACTATCACCCCTCCCTATGTGGCTCCTTAACCATTTGAGATAGGTACTAGTCAAGTATCGTGTCCAGGAACGTATTTTCACTCTCTTTATTCCCAAAGTAGACCTCCTAATTTATCCCTGGTAAATTGAAGTTGCCTGTAACCATCATGTCCAAACATCCGCATGCTCCCCTTATTTGAGTATAAAGTTCCAGGTCTATTCTCTCTCTGTGACCCCAATATTTATTTTTCACCCTAATGTCGTTGATCTCAGTTCACAATGTTTCCACTTTATCTGCACCTGAGCCAGATTTGTCTCACTTGTCATCATATCCTTAAAAGCCACAATTCTCTTAGTTTATCTTTTCTATCCCTGTGGAGCAATTTATCTCTGTGAATTCACTACTCCCAAATTCTACATTGTCATTTAGCCAAGTGTTCGTGATATCTGTAACATTATAGTTTCCCTCGTTCACCTAAATCTTTAGATCCACAATTTTATTCCTAAGACTCCTGACATTTGTGCAGGTCTGAGCTATCTATTACGTCATTCCCGTGTCTATCTGATGTTTTTATTCAGTGATTATTTCCCTACAAAATGTTAAAGGGATTTGATAGAGTAGATACAGGGAAGCTATTTCCTTTGGTGGGAAATCCAGAACAAGGGGGCATAATCTTAAAATTAGAGCCAGGCCATTCAGGGGTGAAATCAGGAAGTACTTTTCCACACAAAAGGTAGGGGGTATGGGGAATTCTCCTCCCCACCAAAAGGCTGTGTCAAGACCGAGATTAATATTTTTTTTTAGGTAAGGGTATCAAGGGATATGGTGCAAAGGCTGATAAATGGAATTGAGTTATAGGTCAGCCATGATCTAACTGAATAGTGGGACAGGCTCAAGGGGCTGAATGGCCTCCTTCTGTTCCTATATTCTACGTACAGGAAACTCTTTGGTATCCGGCACCGACGGGACCGGCGTGTTGCCAGTTGATCAAAAATTCCGGATGACGGAGAGGGTTATCTACCGAGGCTATTTTTAACAAAGAAAAATAAAAAAAATCAAGAAATGTGCAGTATACAGTAATTGGGTACTCACCTACAGAATGTTGTGTTAAATGGATGGCGGAAGATGCTTGATTAAGTACAGTACTGCCAGTTGAGGGTAATGTAATGCAATGACTACCAGCAGCATGGGAGACACACAGTACCCCTGTAAAATGGTGGATCAGAAGAGACTACCGGCAGCGCGGGAGAGTCAGACTCCTGTTACGGGGGTATTGAGGTGTTCCGACTTCCGACAGCGCCAAGAAGCCGAGTAGTGGCAGTTTGGAGAACTACCCCCACTGACTAACTCGGCCACCGCGGGAGACTCGGACTCGGCAACATTGCCGGTTATTGAGGTGTTGTTTTCGGAGTGAGAATTTTGCCGGTTAATAGAGATTTCTGGATATTTAGGTGCCGTTTAAACGAGAGTTTCCTGTAGTTGTCGTATTTTGGGAACTTTGACGATTTAACCTTGGAATGTGGGGTAACTTATATAAAGATATTTCGATTAAGTCAAACTCAGCTCAACAGAGGTTAGATCCACACAATACATCTTTTATGAATACAGATTACAGTTCAGCACGCAAGTGTTCAGAACCAGATGGACTAGGTGGAACAATGGTCATTTGCTGCATACTACATCAGCCAGAGACAATGGAGATTCATTAAAATCACTGCACTAAACATTCACACAAGGTGCGTTGGAATGGCTGCATGTACGTGAGCTCATGGGGCTAGCTGGTAGGAACCCACTCCTAGTAACCCACTCCTAGGAGGGCAGTAGTGAGTTTAACTGGCAGCTTGACTAGCCACTCTCGGGTCATGGAGGGCCGGAGGAGGGTCAGAGGTCAAGTCTTTGATTTCCTGTCCAGCAAAGAAAGGAGAGTATGCTGAGATTTGTTGAGGAAGAGACCAGGAGAGTGAAAGCTCTCTCCTTAAGTGTAATGACAACTAGATTGAAGAAGAACGCTAGTCAGAAAAGTGTGTTTCGGTTACTCGCAGTAGAAGGAGTTTTTATTGTTACAACCCCCCGGTTCACGATGTCGTGACAGGGTTTGAAATAGGAAGAAACTGTTTCGATTGGCAGAAGGATCGGTAACCAGAAGGCGCAGCAAAAGAACCAAGGTGGATATGAGGAGAATTCTTTTCACTCAGTGAGTTGTTATGATTTGAAATGCGCTGCCTGAAAGGGTGGTAGACGCAGAATCAACAATAACTTTCAAAAGGGAATTGGATAAATACTTGAAAAGGAGGAATTTGCAGGGCTATGGGGAAAGAACAGGGCAGTGGGACTAATTGGAAACCACAAGCACGATGGGCCCAATGGCCTCATTCTGTGCGCTATAATTCTATGATTGTATGACTAGATATTGGTCAGTAAAGGTAAACTCCTGATTGTAAGGGATGTGGGGTCAGCTTACGGGTGAGACTGGCGATGTCAAACCTGCAAAAATATCTGGTGCAGACCCAAAATTTGATATAGTCGTTGCATCTTTATGTGTCGCCTGCGTTCTTGTTGTATTACCGTCCGTACTCAAAAAGACATCTATCGTCCAATCTTCATCCATGCCTTTGTTACCTCTAGACTTGACTATTCCAACGCACTCCTGGCTGGCCTCCCACATTCCACCCTACGTAAACTTGAGGTCATCCAAAACTCGGCTGCCCATGTCCTAACTCGCACCAAGTCCCGTTTGCCCATCACCCCTGTGCTCGCTGACCTACATTGGCTCCCGGTTAAGCAGCGCCTCGATTTCAAAATTTTCATCCTTGTTTCCAAATCCCTCCATGGCCTCACCCCTCCCTATCTCTGTAATCTCCTCCAGCCCCACAACCCCCCGAGATATCTGTGCTCCTCTAATTCTGTCCTCTTGCGCATCCCTGATTATAATCGCTCAACCATTGGTGGCCGTGCCTTCTGTGGCCTAGGCCCTAAGCTCTGGAATTCCCTGCCTAAACCTCGCCGCCTCGCTACCTCTCTTTCCTCCTTTAAGACGCTCCTTAAAACCTACCTCTTTGACCAAGCTTTTGGTCACCTGCCCTAATTTCTCCTTATGTGGCACGGTGTCAAATTTTTTGTCTTATAATACTCCTATGCAGCGCCTTGGGACGTTTTACTATGTTAAAGGCGCTATATAAATACAAGTTGTTGTTCGTCTTCTGTTCTACAACATTTGGCCACTATATCCTGGCTAGTTCCAGCATTCATTCTCCCATGTTTTTGGTCTGCTCTGTTTGGCCCTCTCCCTCATTACTGGTTAAATCCTTTGCTACTTCCCTATGTATTCTCTCCGCAAGGAGGTTGGTTTCAATCCAATTTGGATGAAACCTGTCTTGTTTGGCCAGCTTCCCCCTGTACCAGAATGCACCCCAATCTCTCGGAAATGTGAAAACTTCCCTTCAAAACCATCTATCAGACAGCACCCTGACACATCCAATTTATTTCTCGTTAACCAGTCCAGTGCATAGCACCGGGAGTAATCCTGAAATTACTACCGAAATCTATGTCAAATTCACCAAACAAGATCTCCATCCTACTCCTTCCTTTGCATTGGTTCCTACATAAACTATAGTTTCCAACTGTTTTCTCTCCCAGTCAAGGAGTTATTTTTATCCTACTTCAATATACACTAATCACGGCTTCCGGATACAGGTTGTCTATCCACTCCTGTATAGGACAAGGCCAGACTCCTAGGGGTTCATGCACTGGTGATTCCGATCTCCTTCTTCTCCTACTCCTCCAGCGCATGGTCATCTGATTCCTCCCCGCTGCTTCGTTTATGCAATTCTCTGGCCTTGTCTCACTCAATCCGAGCAACGGAGGTATATTCCAGAAACCTTCCCTCCTCCCCATACTGTGGCACGCCATGATCCTTGGGCTGAACATCCTTCTGTTCGAGGAGCACAGCCCTCTGTCACTTCATGCATGTGTACTCCTATGGGATACTTTGAGGACCCTTGGAGTCATTTTCCCGGTTGGCACTGCCAATGGGGAGTGTTACATGCCAGCCGTGCATTTCAGGAGACTGTGCGCTCAGCGCTCGCTAGTTTCCCACCATTAATTTTAACGGGTGGAAATCAGCGCATCGGTGATTTCGTGGACGTGACTGACAGGCGAGATTCCTGATCAGTAACCAATCGTCCCTCATGTCCTTACCCTATGATCTCACTGTTTCGATAGTCACAGCTGCAGTATGACTTGTAATTACTAGCCCTGCCATTCCACGAGCTTTCCACACATTTCCCGCTGTAGCTCCAGCGGGAGACTGGCAGAATCCCCCAGGAAAGGGTGCAAACGGCTGACGATGGCCATTTGTGCCATTTCACTGGGCGTTCCATCAGATTCCCACTGGAGTTACAGCGGGACATCGGTAGAGCCCCCAGTGAATGCCAGGGCTTTTGTGGGGGGGGGGTCATTTCCATCCTCATTGCTTGGCGGTAAATTGGCAGATTGGGGATCGCGTGTCTCAATAGAACCCGCCAGATTCTAATTTCTATCGATTTCAATGGAACGAAAGTCAGACGGTTGAGAGAAACGGGCCGCCGATCCAATTTGCCAGTTTATTGTCAAACGGCGAGAGTGAAAATTAACCCCCTGTTTTTTTAGCTTATGCTCTTAGTAGCTTCTTGCTCCTGTTTACTAGCTTAACGCAACTCTTAAATATTTTCTGTATCTTCATATACTACTAATATGCCCTTTTAATTACCTAATTCAGTATAATAATTAATATAAGTACATTTAACACTACCCAATATATTGATATTAACTGTCATCTCTCACACCATTTTTAATTTACCAAAAAAAACATATTTTTAACAAAAGAGAAACCGATCTGCTAATCTTATCTCACTTCCACTCACAGTGCTTTCTGATTACATATTGAGCAATAGAGGAAAGTTTCAGTTTGCATTCACTCCTCAGTCCTGGTTTGGGTTATTTCTCTGCCCTGTGCACAAAACGAGCCAATTCCAACCGCGTGCCACCATTAATCTTCAGACAGCCTGTCTTCAGTTGACGAGCCCACCCTAGAGCTTCGGGGGAAAGTCCTCACAGAATCTCTGCTTCCCCCCACCCACCCCCCAGGTTCTTCCTCTTCCTCCTGTTCGACTTGAACATGATTGTGCTGCTACCACCCGTTCGTTCGTCTTCAGGCACCTCAGCGCTGGCGTGCCCACATGGCCACACTCTTTGGCAGCCATGGCCGCGTTCTCCAGGCACGCAACCCGTCGTCTTTCCATTCCAGCGGAGCCCGGCTGCCAACTTGGAAAACCTTAGCTAACGGCAGCTGACTTTCCGCCGCGCACTCCTAATCATTTTCCCTTGATCTCAGTGAGCTCAGTTCTTGCTTTGTGCAGTTGGAGAGCATTTGGTTGGGTTTTTTTTCCCCGTCAGCAATTCAAATCCAGAAATATTTATAACAGAGCTCAGCTGCAACTGACCATTTAATTGCTCCGGTTGTTTGCAGTGATAGATCAATCAGTAGGTTGTCAAACGAACAATGGGAGGCAATTAAGGGGCGGTTTCAATACCTATTCAGAGGGGCGTTACAGCTTTCATTCAGTGTGAAATCTAAAGACTGCCCAGAAGAGATTAAAGCAACTTTTGTGAGGCAGATGATTTAAACTATTGCACCAGACCTATGCTGGTGACACCACAGGAGCATAGGAACAGGAGCAGGCCATTCAGCCCTTCGAGCCAGTTCCACCATTCATTTAGATCACGGTTAACCTGCATCTTAACTCCATCTACCCGCCTTGGTTCCATAACCCTTAATACTCTTGCCTAACAAAAATCTATCAATCTCAGTTTTTAAATTTTCAATTGACCCCAAGCCTCAACAGCTTTTTAGGGGAGTGAGTTCCAGATTTCCACTACCTTCCTGACATCACCCCTGAACGACCTGGCTCTAATTTTAAGGTTAGGCCCCCTTGTTCTGGACTCCCCCATCAGAGGAAATAGTATCTCTCCATCTACCCCATCAAATCCTTTAATCATCTGATACACCTTAATTAGATCAGCCCTTAACCTCCTATACTCAAGGGAATACAAGCCTAGCCTATGCAACCTGTCCTCATAACTTCACCCTTTTAGCCCCGGTATCATTCTGGTGAATCTGCGCTGCACCCACTCCAAGGCCAATATAGCCTTCCTGAGGTGCGGTGCCCAGATCTGAACAAAGTACTTCAGATGGGGTCTAACCAGAGCTTTATGTACCTGCTCCCATTGTGCAAATGTCGTGCCTCCGGCTGAAACCCTAAGATTGACAAATCTCCATGGCTCAGTGGGTAGCGCTCTCGCCTCTGAGTCAGAAGGTTGTGGGTACAAGTCCCACTCCATGGAACTTGAGCACATAAATCTAGGCTGACACTCCAGTGCAGTGCTGAGGGAGCGCTGCACTGTCGGAGGTGGCGTCCTTCAGATGAGAAGTTAAACCGAGGCCCCGTCTACTCTCTCAAGTGGACGCAAAAGGTCCCACGGCACTGTTTCGAAGAAGAGCAGGGGAGTTATCCCCAGTGTCCTGGCCAATATTTACCCTCAATCAACAACACTAAAACAGATTATCTGGTCATTATCACATTGCTGTTTGTGGGAGCTTGCTGAGTGCAAATTAGCTGCCGCGTTTCCAACAGTGACTACACTTCAAAAGTACCTCACTGGCTGTAAAGTGCTTTGGGACGTCCGGTAATTGTGAAAGGCGCTATATAAATGCAAGTCTTTCTTTCTTTCTAGTTATAAAAATATTGGTGATCGGGAAAACAGGCTGTTTCACTGGGCAGAGCAGTTGGATGCGGGGGGTCATGTGATGAGACGTCCAGGAATATGCCCAACCAGAGTTGACAGCCCTGAAGTAAAATTGCGGAGATTCGTTACACCACACGGTGCCCTTAGCAAATTTCCTTTTCGATTGTAACCAGCGGTTGAGGCTAGGTCAATTGAAAATTTCAAAATTGAGACTGATAGCTTTTATGACACAACCCAAGGTCAGCTTTCATGACACAACCCAAGGTCAGCTTTCAACAGAAGACTGTTCTAATGCCAAGGTAAGGGTATTAAGGGACACGGAACCAAGGTGGGTAAATAAAGTTAAGATACAGATCTAATTAAATGGCAAAAAAGGTTCGAGGGGGCTGAACGGCCTCTTCCTGTTCCTATATTGAGAGAAGTGTAGACTCGGGGGTGATTTCATCAAGGTTTATAAAATAACGAAGGGACTATACTGTGTTTACATTGACCAATTATTTCAACTGGAGGACCAAGAGTCACGCTTACAAGTTTATAAGCGCAGAACTAGGTTAGAAGAAAGGCGGTTCCTCTTTTCCCAAAGATTAGTGGATCTGTGGAACAGGCTGCCAGCTCGTGTGGTGACCAACAAGAGGTAGGTACCTTTGTAACATAAATCAGGGTCAATGTGACCTCCTGGACTAATTTCGATAGCCTAAAGGGATTGGAGAGGAATTTTCCAGATTTTTCTAAATCTGTTTTTTCCCCTCTCCCAGGAGATTCCATGGCTCCGGGTGGGTAGGGAGGGTCAGTAGTAGAGCAGATTAGTTGGTCTTTAGCTGTTCTTCATTTTCCGATGTTCGTGCCTTGGTTCCGCACCAGGAGAGCAGATGTGGATAAACCTCCCCACTTTATACTCACACTAATGTTCCTCAGCATTGGAATATGGAAGAAATGATCCCACTTGGTTAGACACAATGGGGTGAAATTTCTCTTGAGCAATAACACAGAACAGGCGAGAGCGAATCGGCAGCTCGTTTAACCTTCCACATGGTTTTCTTTTCCACGGAAAAGTAAAACAGGCTCCCGATCCGCTATCGCCCATTTCGCATTTACACCCAAATCGAATTACACCCCCATTGTAAAGCTCTCTCCGCACTGCCCCAATAACTCCAACATCTGAAGGACCCTTCCGCTGCCCCATGTTATGTCCCCGCCAACACTCCCCGTGGTCTGAGTGAGACTGGCCACATAGCAACAATTAGCATTGAATTAAGGCCCATTTTATTTTTATACTGCGGAATTGTATCCATTGGGAACGGGGTTTAGGCTGGCCAACTCATTTCACTAGGGATCATTCAAGGCCGTTAGAGACGGCAGATTTTCATCACATCATTCTAGGCTGGGATCAAACCCAACTCCCAGAAGTGACTATGAGCACATTCAAAATCTACTGTAGGACTCAAAACCTACATTATTGTGATTTAACACACTTCCATACTTAATTCTTCTGATTATCAAGCTAAGTACTGATGAGGCAAGCTGTTCAGCCAATCCAACGTACTCTTCCATAGAAAGTTACGACCCTCCTATCTGAATGATAACGACTTGAGAAATTAAAAATGATAAAAACAAAAAAAACAATTCTGTAGACTGTAGAAATTTACATCTGATATATTAAATGGCAAAAAATGTAACAGGATATTGAATCATTTCTTACACACCAAGATTTCTGTCCATTTAAAGTAAGCTGTCTGCTATGACCTTCCCTTGTCTGCCCTCTCAGGTGGATGTAAAAGATCCCACGGCACTATTTCAAAGAGCAGGGGAATTCTCGCCGGTGACTTGGCCAATATTTATCCCTCAACCAACATCACCAAAACAGGTTGGCCTGGAATTTGCGATCAGCAGCAAAGCGAAGGCGTTCGCCGCTGGCCCTGAAGTAAGCTTCGTACAAGGATCCGACAATCCGTGTGCCGAGAACTTTGGGTTTTCAGACCTTCAATTCACATCAACAAACTGTAGTGGGGATCCCCTAGTGCAAGCTGCTGTGACGTCAACAGGCTGTCAAAGCAGCCAATCAAAACGCAGAATTCTCACAGAAAGCGAACCAGGAAGTAGGTAAGCCATTAAAATTCTAACTTAAAAATGTTTTTATTGAAGAGAGCAAAACAAAGATTGGGGCTCTCGCATGGGGAAAAGGCAAACTTCAAATAAAGAGGGACAAACGTTAAAAATAAAATTAAAACATTTTTTGAAAAGTTTCTTAAATATTTTACATTTTATTAAAATGGACAAATTTCACACTGCACAAAATTAAAATTAGTTTTCCAGAACTTTAACCTTTGTTTAGCAGTAATAACGCTGTCAAACCCCCAGTTGCACCTAAATCCTTTGGGGGGAAAATTCGGTATCGCCCCGTTTGGGGCGCCATTATCGGCCGTGCGCAAAGTTTAGCGCCTGCCGCTAATTATCACCTCCGACAGCAAACTTGGTTTTTATCGCCCCTGGAGGTGATTGGAGCGCTAAATCAGGTGCTTCACACCTCTCTTAAGGCGCAAAGGCCGAGGAGCGAGGCGCTACCTCAGAGCGCTGGCGAAGCAAGGAAGGGCAAATCAAAATGAACCTGCAAAGTGCTGCTTAGTACCCAAAACTCCTTCACACAGCGTTGAATCTCTCCAGAAGTCTCTCTCTCTCTCTCTCAGAATGCGTGGTGCAAAAATGTCACCAACAAAAAAAGGCAGGAAGCGGTCGCCTTTAAATAGCGCTCCCCTAGTCCCTTTCTGACTGCAAAACGCTCCCCTCAACCTGTCGTCGCTAGCGGCAGGCGGTAAGGCAGGGGGCGCCACTCAATATCCAGTCCAGGGCGCTAACGGGGCGTTGTGCACTCGACTGATGTCATGACCTGCCGGCGCAGGAGATCGTGGCGGTAGTGTTTAGCGCCGCCACAAAAGGTCTAGTTAATTTTGCGATCGGCGCAAACATCGCTGTGCCTGGGCGCTAGTTGCTTAGCGCCCTCTTAAGGTGCTAACGGGAGGCGCAAACAACTGAATTTTTCCCCCTTTGGGTCTAACTTTTAGTGGGGAATTTAACAGTGTGTTTACTGCGGCAGAGCCAAAGATTTCACCAGTTTCCCTAACTTGGTTGATTACTCAGATTGCCGGCTCTGTGGGTGGGGGCACAGCGCAGCCCGTTTCGGAGCGATCATTGACAGACCGCGACTTCAGGATTTCAGCATGTGCCAAATCCCGAAGTTGTGGTCAGCTTCAAAGGCGGAATGACGGCGAACACTGCCAGTTCGCCATCATCCCGACCGCAAATGATCTCATTGCTGTTTGTGGGAGCTTGCTGTGCGCAGATTGGCTGCCTCGTTTCCCTACATTACAACAAGTGACTACACTTCAAAAGTACTTCACTAGCTGTAAAGCACTTTGGGACGTCAAGGGAGGGAGAGAGTCTGTCTGTCTGTCTGGCTGGTGTTGTAATACAGAAGCTCTTTACTTAACAAACTTTAGTGTATGCAATAATTTACATTTCAACATCAATTTTTAAAGTACTGTAACATGATGTGACATTCAAAGCTCGTGTACATTGTGGTACATTGACAGCGAGGTAATAGATAGCAGTGCTTTTCCTGCTCAGGAATAGTCAGCAGGAGACAAGTCCGCACTCTCAAAAAAACATCAGTTCTCGGCTCAAGACAGTTGTGCAATAGAAGTGCAGGCAATAAATGTTCAAGAGGCTTTATTCTTGAAATTGACATGTTCAAGACTGAGATCGACAGATCTTTATTAGGAAAAGGTGTCAAGGAATATGGATCAAAGGTGGGTAAATGGATTTGAGGTACAGATCAGTCATGATCTAATAGAATGGCAGAACAGGCTCGAGGGGCTGAAAGGCCTACTCCTGCTCCTCCATGACATAATCCAAGGTCAGGTTTCAAGACTGATCTAATGCCAAAGTAATTATGGTGTAAAACTAGACCCTTGTTCAAAGCATAAAGCTAGAGCTATATATAAAAAAAATGGAAAAAGTATAGAAGTTGATTTATACAGAACTAAGTTACCTCTCTAAGGGGTGGGTAATAGTCATGTATAAATAGAATCATAGAATGATACAGCACAGAAGGTGGCCATTCGGCCCATCGTCCCTGTGCCAGCTCTTTCTTAGAGCTATCCAACTAGTCCCACTCCCCTTCCCTTTCCCCATAGCCCTGCAACTTTTCCCCTTCAAGTGTTTATCCAATTCCCCTTTGAAAGTTATTACTGAATCTGCCTCCACCGCCCATTCAGGCAGCACATTCCAGATCACAACAACTCACTGCGTAACAAAAATTCTCCTCATCTTCCCTCTGGTTCTTTTTACCTTAAATCTGTGGCCTCTGGTTACTGACCCTTCTGCCACTGGAAAGAGTTTTTCCTTATTTACTCTATCAAAACCCCTCAATATTTTGAACACCTCTATCAAATCTCAGTAAAGACGTCTTACTGCAATTATATAGGGCCCTGGTGAGACCACACCTGGAGTATTGTGTACAGTTTTGGTCTCCTTATCTAAGGAAGGATATACTTGCCATAGAGGGAGTGCAATGAAGGTTCACCAGACTGATTCCTGGGATGGGGGAATTGTCCTATGAGGAGAGATTGAGTAGACTGGGCCTATATTCTCTGGAGTTTAGAAGAATGAGAGGTGATCTCATTGAAACATACAAAATTCTTACAGGGCTTGACAGGGTAGATGCAGGGAGGATGTCTCCCCTGGCTGGGGCGTCTAGAACCAGGGGTCACAGTCTCAGAATAAGGGGTCGGCCATTTAGGACTGAGATGAGGAGAAATTTCTTCACTCAGAGGGTGGTGAATCTTTGAAATTCTCTACCCCAGAGGGCTGTGGAGGCTCAGTCGTTGAGTATATTCAAGACAGAGATCGATAGATTTTTGAATATTAAGGGAATCAAGGGATATGGGGATAGTGCAGGAAACTGGAGATGAGGTAGAAGATCAGCCATGATCTTATTGAATGACGGAGCAGGCTCGAGGGGCCGAATGGCCGACGCCTGCTCCTATTTCTTATGTTCTTATGTTCTGCCCTTAACCTTCTCTGCTCGGAGGAGAACAACCCCAGCTTCTCCAATCTCTTCACATAACTGAATCCCGCATCCCTGGTACCATTCTAGTAAATCTCCTCTGCACCCTCTCCAAGGCCTTGACATCCTTTCTAAAGTGTAGTGCCCAGATTTGGACACAATACTCCAGCTGTATTAAATTATACTAAACAACTTACAACTATCAGCAAAGACTAAACAGGCTGGGGCTCTTTACCTTAGGAAAGTGAAGACTGAGAGGTGACCTGATAAAATTATAATGGGGTTCGATATGGTGGACGTAGAGAAGATGTTTCCACTTGTAGAGTAGTCTAAAATTCGGGGCCCATAAATACAAGATAGTCACTAATAAATCCAATAAGGAATTGAGGAGAAACTTCTTTACCCAGAGAGTGGTGAGAATGTGGAACTCACTGCCACATGGAGTGGTCGAGACAAAGAGCATAGATCTCTTTAAGGAGAAGCTCGATAAACACATGAGGGAGAAAGGAATAGAGAAGGATATGTTGATAGGGTGAGATGAAGTAGGGTGAGGTGAAGTAAGGTGGGAGGAGGCTCATGTGGAGCATAAACACCAGCACAGACCAATTGGACCGAATAGCCTATTACTGTGCTGTAAAATTCGATGTAATTCCATGTAACTTGCAGCAAGAAGGTTTGGGATTGTATCCTGACTGGGATCAGTCAGCCTTTCATCCTTCCAGGATAGATTAAATAAGCATAATGTCTTGGGATAGGGGAATAAAATGAGAGATGTGAGGGACTGAGTGGTTCCTGTAAACTGTTGTAGTGTCTCCTTATTGTGCATCAGTATAATGAAGATTAGCATTGCACTCCATGAGTGTTCCAGTTGGGATCGACCTTTCCTCCTCCAAGTTCTGGGAAGAACCGGGAAGGGCATACTGAAATGATATTCAAATAATGGAAGTACATCATCCAAAGTATGTTCCACCATTTGACTCATAGCAACACTAGATGCAAGGATAGGCTGTTTATCCGTGGTGCCCAGCGTTGCTATGGCGGCAGAGCAGGATTTAAGTTTTTAAAATCCAGACGGATCAATTGCACAGGACATGTCGCCACTTTCAAAATGTTCACAGTTTTACCGGCAGTCCACAGGTCACTGGCCGCACTGTGTTGCGGCAAGCCTCCGAGGCCAGATGTCCACCCCACAACTGGCAGCTTCCTTGATGAAGGCTGAGGAACCCATCAAAAATATTAGGATGACCCCGAGATCAGGGCCAGAGCATAACTTTGTGATGGGCAACGTCTAGCCATAACGAAGGTATGCCCCGATTCTGCAAAACAAAAGATTTGGGGCTCCACGTCTGCTGCAGATGATCTGAACCTCCCTAATCTTTTCAACATCTCCTCTCTGGGAACTTACCTTCTATTTAATATTAATACAATAACAAATTACTGCGGATGCTGGAAATCTGAAATAACAACAGAAAATGCTGAAAGCACTCAGCAGGCCAGGCAGCATCTGTGGAGAGAGAAACATCTGGGGAGACCAAACGCAGATTGGGCGACTGCTTTGCGGAACACCTCCGTTCAGTCCGTAAAGGGTGACCCCGAGTTTCCGGTCGCCTGTCACTTTAATTCTCCGCTCCACTCCCACTCTGATCTCTCCGTCCTCGGCCGATCACATTGTTCCAATGAAGCTCAACGTAAGCTCGAGGAACAGCACCTCATCTTTCGATTAGGCACTTTACAGCCTTCTGGACTCAACATTGAGTTCAACAATTTCAGACTATAACCCCTGCCCCCATTCTTCAGGCTGTTTATGATTCTGCCATTCCCGTTTGCAACATTTAACCTCTCCTGCCTCCAACCCTAGCACAGACCGTCCCTTTAAATTCATTCCTCCCCTCCCCTCCCTCTGCCTCTGTTTATCCTTGGTGCCCAGCGTTGCTATGGCAGCAGAGCAGGATTTAAGTTTTTAAAATCCAGAAGGATCAATTGCACAGGACATTCTTATAATCTGTTACATCTCTAGCCTTTTCCAGTTCTGATGAAGGGTCCCAGACCTGAAACGTTGGGGGTGATTTTCATTCAGAAGTTGGGAAGGAGGCGGGACTACAACTTTTGGGGTTGTAGTCCCATCTCCATCGAGATGCAGCCAATCCACGCGATTTTAACTTGATTGACCTTGTTGAACCTGCCCAGCGGGCTCAGCAGGCCAATTAAGGGCCACCCGGCAACAGGTGACGTCACAGACGGAAATTTCATCTGTCAAAAGACATTTTGACAGATGAAATATCAGCGTTTCACAGCTGTTTGAAGCTGTCAAACACTGACAGTCTTACTTCTAACATGAGTCATTCTCCACAGACTCAGTTAGAAATCTCACCGGCACAGAAAGCTGAAGGCTGTCACTTTTGACAGTTCACAGCCATTCTGCTTTCTGTGCCGGTGAGATGAGGGACTCCCGGAACCTAAAGGAAGGAAGGCTGAAAAGGTAAGAAAATGTATGTAAAACTTATTTAATCACTTTAGACACACCAAACACACTTACCTTTGCACTCATGCACACATCACTCACCTGAACACCGACAACTCGACCCCTCCAAGTCCTTCAAACCGACGACCTGACTCCTCCAACTTGGCGTGGTTTGGAGCCGTCGGGAATCCCACAGTTCAAGCTTAAAAATAGGGATTAGGCTAAAAACTGCCTGTTAACTACCTGTTAACAGGCAGTTAATTGGCACTAATCTCTTCCCGCCTCAGGTAGGCGGGTCCCAGTGCGGGGCGGGTACCCGCCTCCTTTGAAACTGGCATGGAGGCAGGCTGGGGTCGGGATGGGGTCGGGACCCCCGATTTTGGGAATTTAACCCCCCGCACACCTCCAATCCCGACTCCATGGCTCAATGAAAATCGAGGCCGTTAACTCTGTTTCTCTCTCCACGGATGCTGCCTGGCCTGCTGAATACTTCCAGCATTTTCTGTTGGTTATTCTATGTAATATTGTTTGTTCAAAGTTTCACCTTTTCGATATATTATGAATGAATATATAGATACTCGTGATCTCATGTGGTGTTCACTCGTAGTAACTTAGATAGTGCGCTCTTTTATAAAGGCAGGTGTTTTAAACCATGTAATGTAATGTAATATGTTTTATTCTGCTGCAAAGGTGGACTATAATCCTTTAAAGCCAGAAAGTCTAATTGTTGTTAAGCAAAAATAGGCTGAGGTCCATCAGAGATTAATTGCTCTTTAGTGAAGGAAGTTTGTAGGTTGGAAGCTACTTGAAAATTTCAGGCTGTAAATTAGAATCCAGGATGAAATGCTTGTCTTTCTTTTACTCATAATGTATTCAAACAGTGAATCTTTAACAAACAATCTTAAAGATAAGTTACCTTCCCAGAGAGGGGATATTGAAATGGTTAAAGATTGTTAAGATCAGTCACAGACGACAGAGACTCTGCCCCTGTCACCCCAGTTTCCGAGTGGATCTGGTAACAAGACACCACCAGAAATGTGCTCTGGCATTTGTTCCTGCGTTGTTTAAATGGGAACTCTCCCTCCCAACTCCCGAAATCAGTCCCAGCTCGTGCTGCTGATTTTAAGTGCTACATGCGATTTTTAACCACGGAAGAAATCTCTTGCTGTCCCATTAGCAGAATAATCCCACGAGCGACGTCACTTGTCCATTGCTAAACATACCAATCCTGACCTATGACCCCCAGCCCACCACCACCCCTGCCCCCATCAGAAATGGTTCTGGGCTGCAGATTTGAAACATTAACCCTACTTTCCTCTCTCCACAGATGTTTCTGCCTCCCTTCTTTTCTGGAGGGCTGGATTGGTGGCATAAAAATAAACGGCTCCAGCTTGTTTTGAAATCATTTGAAAAGACAAACTCATTATAACATGGGAAAAGACATGCTTCAAGTTGTTGCACCGAGAATATTACAATGACGTATGTCGGAAGATTCTCCACACTGTCGACACACTTAGAGGAAAACAATGTCTCATTGGCAGCAGTAGAGATATTGTCCCTTCTGCTTCAGGTGAGGGAGCATAGACATGAGATCCTCATCCTCACACCAAGGGCAGGATTTTCATTGGGCTGTAGAGGTGGGATTGGAGGCGTGTGGGGGGTTAAAATCTTGAAATCGGGGGGCACAAACCCATCCCGCCCCCAACCCGCCTCCATGCCAGTTTCAAAGGAGGCGGGTACCCGCCCCGCACTGGGACCCGCCTCCCCGAGGCGGGAAGGGGATTAGTGCCAATTAACTTCCTGTTGTTAACAGGCAGTTTTTAGCCTAATCCCTATTTTCATTGATGAAATGTGGGATTCCCGACGGCTCCAAACCACGGCAAGTTAGAGGAGTTGGGCCGTCAGGATGAAGGGCTTGGAGGGTTCGAGATGTCCGGTGTTCAGGTGAGTGATGGGTGCATGAGTGAAGAGGTAAGTGTGTTTGGTGTGTGTAAAGTGTTTAAAGAAGTTTTACTTACATGTACTTACCTTTACAGCCTTCCTTCCTTCAGGTCTCGGGAGTCCCTCATTTCACCGGCACAGAAAGCAGAATGGCCGCGATCTGTCAAAAATTGCAGCATTCAGCTTTCTGTTCCATGGAGATCTCTAAATCACCCTGAGAGGAAGGAATTAACCTGGAGTACAGATTGTCAGTGTTTGACAAAACAGCTGTGAAACGCTGATATTTCATCTGTCAAAAGGTCTTGACAGATGAAATGTCAATCTGTGACGTCACCTGTTGTCGGGTGGCCCTTAATTGGTCTGCTGAGCCTGCTGGGCGGGCTCAACAAGGTCAATCAAGTCAAAATCGCGTGGGTTGGCTAGAACTTGATGGAGGCGGGACTACAACCCCAAAAGTTGTAGTCCCGCCTCCTACCCGCTTCCTCAGTGAAAATCCAGCCCCAAGTGTCAACAGCACTGTATCTGTTTGTTGGCATGTCACAGGGCTTCAACCCTACACCACTTCCGAAGTGTTATACCAATATTGCCATCTTTTCTGCCTCTATCCAAGTGCCAAGTCCCAAAAGTTATTTGTGCCATTCTCAACTTTTTAAAGTAATTGATTTTTTACCTAATTTGGGAACTACCCCCTTAAATACTGGGAGTGGGGGTGGTTTAAAAAACTCATTCATTTGGGTGTCGCTGCCAGCATTTATTGCCCATCCCTAATTGCCCTTGAGAAGGTGGTGGTGAGCCGCCTTCTTGAACCGCTGTAGTCCGTGTGGTGAAGGTACTCCCACAGTGCTGTTAGGGAGGGAGTTCCAGGATTTTGACCCAGCGACAATGAAGGATCGGCGATATACTTCCAAGTCAGGATGGTGTGTGACTTGGAGGGGAACTTGGAGGTGGTGGTGTTCCCATGCACCTGCTGCCCTTGTCCTTCTAGGTGGAAGAGTTCACGGGTTTGGGAGGTGCTGCCGAAGAAGCCTTGGCGAGTTGCTGCAGTGCATCTTGTAGATGGTACCCACTGCAGCCACGGTACGCCGGTGGTGGAGGGAGTGAATGTTTAAGGTGATGGATGGGGTGCCAATCAAGCGGGCTGCTTTGTCCTGCTTTGCTGTCAGTGGCATTGATATAGAATGACATGGAGATGGGATATAACTCTAGACTATTAGCTCATCAATGAAGGAGATCCATGGCATTCCTCAGTTGCATGTTATACACTTAGTTTTTCCATAGTAAGGAATCACATCTAGTTAGGAAGTCTGGGATTCTGAATAAACTACACGAAAAAACTGCTAATCTGAAGAGAGTTTGGATGAGTGAGCCCTAATATTCCTCTACAATGTGTCCTGGGAAACCAATTACAAAGAGGAGGAAGGGAGGGCAGAGAGCCAGGACACCGAGTCTCCAATCCCTCTATGTTTGTCTGGGATTTTCAAGGCTTCCTGCGAGGGAGCAGAGATACAGGCAAATCACTGTCATGTCAAAGAAGCGTGAGAGGGATCTCCTAGTTCTCTTGCCTCATTTCCCTGAAGGTTCATTAGAAGGACACTCAGATGCTGAAACACCCAAAGAAGCTGTTGTTGGCCACTGTGCCTTGTCCCCCTCCGAGGAGAGGGTCCAAGAGGGGAAAATAACCAATTGAAGGAGGCCGCAAAAAAAGGTGATGGTCATTTTTGCCCCACGGGAACCCACTGGATCTTCTGTGCTGGCACCAGCAACTGAGGAGCTTGCAGTAGAGGATGGTTTTCCCTCTGCAATCCTGGAATTGGCCACTGCCTAAGGGTAGGGCCTACACCAGGGTGGGGAGGGAAAGAGGAGAGGTTAGGGCCATGCAACGTGGCCTGAACCTGCCAACTCAGGTGGGCTACAGTTTATCCAGACTAGTGATTCATTGTACAGAATTTTGATGTGTGGGATCACGATGGGTCTAAAGAAAATAGAACAGTGCGAGCGGACGTGTAAAGTTTTAATTTAGGAGGCTTAAACTGCAATTGAAGTACAGCATCACAGCTTAAGCACAGCAGTGGGAGTCAGGACTGATGTCAACAGTCAGGAGAGAGTGGCACCACTGAAATGCCACAACGAGAGAGTCCAGCGGAGAGACAGCTGATGGGTACATGATGTGATCCTGCAACACTGGGCCGTTTAAATGGGAACTCTCCCTCCCGCCTCCCGAAATCAGTCCCAGCTCGTGCTGCTGATTTAAAGTGTTAAAGGTGATTTTTAACCGGGGACAGGGGGCGGCGGGGGGGGGGGGGGGAGAAATCACTTGCTGTCCCATCAGCAGGATAATCCCACGAGCGATGTCACTTGTCCATTGCTAAACATACCAATCCTGACCTATGACCCCACGCCCCGTCGTCAGAACCGGTTCTGGGTCGCAGACTTGAGACGTTAACCATACCTTCCTCTCGCCACAGATGCTGCCTGACCTGCAGAGTTGCTTCCAGCATTTTCAGTTTTTATTACAGATTTCCTGTTGTGTTTTGCTTTCCCCCCCCCGCCAAGCCCTGATCTGTTAAGTTTGGCATTCTAAAGGCACTTTATAGACGGAGGTCAATATTCAAGTCTGATGCCCTTGCTTTTCATGTTGTCTATAAAGTAAATGGCACAAGCTGACAAGAGACTTTGTCTTAGCCTCATGCCAAGTGGGAAGTGATCACATTGTTCAGATGTCTGACCTGCGGTGCTTGAGTCAGCAAATTTCCATTGTATTTAGAATTAACTATCTTTTGAATTGGGTTCCGTTCTTAACACTTTACAACTGAGTTTATGGGAAATTTCAACTTTAATCATGTAACAGTCACCGGTGAATAGAACACTCGGCATAAAGTGACATTGACGCAGATGGATCCTTGAGCCCCGGTATCAGGAGACGGGAAGGTGCGGGGTGGGGGGGGGGGGGTGGCGGGAGCCCGGGGGGGGGGGCGAAGAACGGGCAAGGCCTGGGACGTGCAGGCCTCTGCCAGTCTAAACGGCAGGGCCTCATTTGTATAAATCAATGCAGACTCCCGCTCGATAGCCAGCCAGATTTGACTGCCCGGTCGGAGGGCGGGAGCAGACATTAATGGTAGGAGGCCGCAGCCGAGGACCTGTGGGAATGGTTCCCGGCAATCTGTAGGGCTGGAAGGCTCGGGCCGCGATTGGGAGTGGGGGTGGGGGTGGGGGGGGTGGAGAGCGTGAGAGGGAGGGGTTGCAATCGGCAGATGGGGAAGCGGGAGAGATCAGGGCTGGGGTGGCCGAAGACTTCCTTACGAGGCCTGGGGTGAATCACACCTGTTTTTCCTGGCCCACAAGGAGCTTAAAAACAGGAAAGGCAAAGTTTTAAGACTTACCTGGGCCTCTTCTGACCAGTCAGCTCCTGCCCTGTGCCATTGCTGGGCAGCAGGCAGCGTGGGACTCCCTGCATTGAGGTTAAAAATAAGTCACGGCACTGATGCGTGTTAAGTGAGCCCTCGTCTACCTTTAGCGGGAGCCTAATCCAGGGCCTTAAACACCGTGGTAAATATCACGGTGTCCAGAAATGGGGTAGAGTTGCCCAATCCCAATATTTTAACAACCTTCCCCACCCATCTCCCACCACCCCATGCCCCTTTCCCGCTCATCGGGGTGGGGAGCTTAAAATAGAGGCCCTAAACTTAATACACATATAGCCTTCTGGTTAAAGTACTGAACTCGCAATCTAGAGAATGAGGGGGTGAAATTGGACACGGGTGGGAAGCGAAGTGGGCGGTATCGCATCGCTCGCCCGTTATACTCTCCGGCCCACATTCAGTTCCGTTTATTTCAAATCACACGTAAAATTTAATTCAATATTTTTTTAGGGCTAATATCTTGGAAAATGGCCACGAAAGTTACTAAATGGTCATGTAAAAAAAAATAAACAACCGGTTCACTCAATGTCCCGTATTTTCCGATCGCAGGCCTCCCGCAGGCTCCCGGGAGGCGCACAATTCCGATGCTGGGCCTCTCCAAACTGCCGGTGCGCAGGGCCCACGTATCCCAGAGGCCCAGGTTGTTCGCAACGTCCCTGGGATCATGTGGGCTATGGGGAGCCAATCACAGAAGCGAATCTCCCTTTATACATTTGACAGGAAGACCTGTCAAATATATGAATGGAGATCACCCCCAAAACATAGTAAAACTTCAAATAAGTTTTTTTTTAAATCACATTTTTAAAATGACTTGAAAGTCCAATAAATTAACTATTTTAAACAAAACTTTAAATTTTTCAAAAAAAATAATTAAAGTTTTTTACGGGGCTAAAAATAAACTTACCCTTTTTTAAAGTATTTTTAAATGATAAATCAGTGGAAATATTTTTAAAACTTTTTTCAACTCTTATCCTGGTAAAAGCAGGTCTTACCAGGCACAAGAATTGCAAGGGTTTTCTGCGGGCGGAGGGTCTCCAAAAAGCAGAACTCTTCACCCACACTTGACAGATCAGAAATGCCAGTTTCCAGCATATGCGCAGTGCATGCCTGAAACCAGCATTTCCGATGTCCCTACGAGTGGGTACACAGCGCGTACACACCTGTAGGGATCGGAATATCCGGTCCATTGTCTTTGAGGGAAGGACCCGACAATCCTGCCCGGTCTGGCCTACAGGTGACTCCAGTCCCACACTATGTGGTTGACCCTTTATGCCCGCAGGGCAACTAGGGATCGGCAACAGATACATACATAGCAGTGCCACCAACATCCCAAGAACAAATAATACAAACAAAAAGTGGTTAAAACACAAATTGGGGGGGGCGATTTTAACCCTAATCGCTCAGCAGAAACCTGGTGGGTGGGCAGTTAAAACCGCCCTGGTTCTTACCTGTCCGAAAGCCGCCACGATCGCAACATCTGCAATCTTAACCTGCTTTCCTGAGCAGGCGGCAAGGACTCGCGCCCGGAGCCAACAGGGTCCTTCTCTACATATGCACGTTGCGGCCCGATGACATCATTGAGACCCGACTCTAATTTTAACTCGGGCCTGAGCGGGGAATCCACCTGGAGTTAAAATATCTTCTGACCAGAAAGTGCCCACCTTGTCCCATCCCATCAGACTTTCATTTGCATCTTTGTTAAATCGGCAACTAAATTGTAAGGAAATGATTTTTTTTTAAATAGAAGAAGTTGTACTCTTACATGCCAAAGCTTCCTTCCTGTTTCTGGCTGTCCATCCCGCAGACTTCCATTTCCAAAATATTTGTTCTCTCCTTGAATAGATGAAAATCAAATTTGTCTCTCCACTGAGGATTAGCGCACTTGTGCAGGACCTAGAGTGGGGGAGATGGACAGCGGGTGAAATGGCATTCAGACTTTCACAGAATCACAGAATCACAGAAACCCCACAGTGCAGATAGAGGCCATTTCGGCCCATCGAGCCTGCACCGACACATATCCCACCCGATCCCCGTAACCCCTACACCAACACATATCCCACCCTATCCCCGTAACCCCACGTATTTAATCCCCCTAACACTAAGGGTCAATTTATCATAGCAAATCAACCTAACCCGCACATCTTTGGACTGTGGGAGGAAACCGGAGCACCCGGAGGATTTTGACTGATTCTTAAGTGCGGAGGTTCAGTGGCTTTATAAGCACTCTAGTTCATGCATTTTTAAGAAATGAGGCAAGTACCAGCTAACCGAATCGTAACGCCAGTTTGTTCTCGAGTATCCGATCCACCAAATTCACACAAGCTGTAGTTAATTTGGGATTAACTGAACTCTTAATAAAAGTTTATTTGCAAGCTGCTGGCCTCTCTCAACAACAACTTGCATTTGTTTAGCACCTTTAACGTAGTAGAACGCCCCAAGGTGCTTCACAGAATTGTTATCAAACAAAATTTGACACCGAGCCACATAAGGAGCTTTTCAGGCAGGTGACCAAAAGCTTGGTCAAAGAGGTAGGTTTTAAGAAAGAAGAAAGACTTGCATTTATATAGTGCCTTTCACAACCACCGGACGTCTCAAAGCGCTTTACAGCCAATGAATTACATTTGGAGTACAGTCACTTTTGTAATGTGGGAAATGCGGCAGCCAATTTGTGCACAGCAAGATTCCACAAACAGCAATGTGATACTGACCAGATAAACTGTTTTTGTTATGTTGATTGAGGGATAAATATTGGGCAGGACACCAGGGTTAACTCCCCTACTATTCTTCGAAATAGTGCCATGGGATCTTTTACGTCCACCTGAGAGAGCAGACGGGGGCCTCGGTTTAACGTCTCATCCGAAAGACGGCACCTCTGACAGTGCAGCACTCCTCAGCGCAGCATTGGAGTGTCTATCTAGCTTTTTGTGCTCAAGTCCCTGGAGTGGGACTTGAACCCACAACCTTCTGACAGCAGAGGCGAGGGTGCTACCAACTGAGCCATAGCTGACACTGTGGAGTACCCTAAAGGAGGAGAGAGAGATAGAGGGGCAGAGAGGTTTAGGGAGGGAATTCCAGAGCTTAGGGCCTCGGCAGCTGAAGGCACGGCCACCAATGGTGGAGTGATTAAAATCCAGGATGCTCAAGAGGCCAGAATTAGAGGAGTGCAGATACCTCGGAAGGTTGCAAGGCTGGAGAAGGTTACAGAGATAGGGAGGGGAAAGACTACGGAAGGATTTGAAAACAAGGATGAGAATTTTAAAACCGAGTAAGTGACTTTCACAGGCTGTGGTTGACAAGCAAAGCACCAAATATCTAGCCCCCTTTTTCACTTGAAGTTCACCAGTTATTTAAGAAAGTGTCTCAGCCCCGTCCCCCCCAAAAATCAAAAGAAAAACGGAATTAATACTAGACTTGGACAGAGGGCCCGAGTGGCCTCAGCTACAGCAGATAAATGAATAGGAACCTAATCTGTTACTTGGCGTTCAATGTGAGCGACTAAAGATGCTGGGGTGAGGAAGGAAGCCACAGTGCTTTGCCTCGCAGTTATCGCAATGTGAAACAGGACATACAGTGGATAGATTTATCTCCACTAGTCTGTTCGTGCACTTGAACACTTCTGTAGTGTCTTTCCTGAAACTATATTCTGGTAAAGTGCGATAACTAGAAACAGGCAGGAACATGCCTTCTAGCTCGATCCACTGCCATGTGGAAGAGAATGGGGATGCTTGGCGCTGACCTGATGTTTTGCTGTTTGGGTAATGCAAAGGCTTCTCTCATCAGTACATTTATGGAGATTTACATCGCTGCTTTACATTTACAATTCCAGAGTCACATTTTAACATTTGGGCCGGATCTGGCTGGGACAATACCGGCGTGTTAACGACGCACGCTGTTATTAATGCGTGAATCGGCCAGCGAGTTCAGAGGAGTAAGAGATACGCTGTGAGTTACGAATCTCCAGAACTTGCTGGTCGATTTACGCCACTCCACTGTTTGCTTTCCACAAACGCCATCTCGCCCTTGGCCGCCCCGTTATTGTTAAGAACTTGCTGGATTTGCACGTTAAATTGTTCATTAAACTTGCTGCAGGAAGTTAAAGCTCATAATTAACAGCGTAACTACCCGTTCAACAGGGTGATAATTGTTAATGCAATGCCAATCAACCTCTCCGGCCCAGAAAGGGAACAATGTAAACTATTCAATCTCATTCCTGAATGTAGAGATTGAAAACATTTCAAATTTTAAATTTCTTTTCCTTCCTGTCTCTTTTTTTCTCTCTTTCTTAATCCAATCTGTCATTCCTGCTCTTTCTGTCCCTGATTTGACTCTAATTCACCCTCCTTCTCCATTGTTGCTCTGTTCCTTTCTCAATCCTTAAATCTCATTAGTTGAGGGAGATAGATTGTCAGACCCGTCGTTCACTGAGGTCCCAGAAGTCCCACTGCCCTCGTCACGCCGTTATCAGCTCGCACGTCCAGCATGATACGGCGCAAATTATATTCAAGCTGAAGGGTGCAGGAAAAAGTCTAACTAACGGCGTATTCTGTGAGATGCCCCGCTCTGGCAAGGCTTGCCCATTGTGTCAGAGTTAGCGCTCAAGTACACTTGGCTCAGTTGGTAGAGAACTCGTTAGGTAGAAGGGTGTGGGTTCACATTCCACTCTTAGGGCTGGATTTTCATTCAGGAGTCGGGTTGGAGGCGGGACTACAACTTTCGGGGTTGTAGTCCCGCCTCCATCGAGATGCGGCCAATCCACGCGATTTTAACTTGATTGACCTTGTTGAGCCCGCCCAGCGGGCTCAGCAGGCCAATTAAGGGCCACCCGGCAACAGGTGACATCACAGACTGAAATTTCATCTGTCAAGAGCTTTTGACAGATGGAATATCAGTGTTTCACAGCTGTTTGAAGCTGTCAAACACTGACAGTCTTACTTCTAAACTGAGTCCTTCTCCACAGACTCAGTTAGAAATCTCTCCTGCACAGAAAGCTGCAGGCTGTCCCTTTTGACAGTTCGCAGCCATTCTGCTTTCTGTGCCGGTGAGATGATGGACTCCCGGAACCTAAAGGAAGGAAAGCTAAAAAGGTAAGAAAATGTATGTAAAACTTATTTAATCACTTTAGACACACCAAATACACTTACCTTTGCACTCATGCACACATCACTCACCTGAACACCGACATCTCGACCCCTCCAAGTCCTTCAACCCGACGGCCCGCCTCCTCTAATTTGGCGTGGTTTGGAGCCGTCGGGAATCCCACACTTCAACATCAAAAATAGGGATTAGGCTTAAAACTGCCTGTTAACTACCTGTTAACAGGCAGTTAATTGGCACTAATCCCTTCCCGCCTCGGGTAGGCGGGTCCCAGTGTGGGGCGGGTACCCGCCTCCTTTGAAACTGGCACGGAGGCGGGTTGGGTGCAGGAAGGGGTCGGGACCCCTGATTTCGGGATTTTAACCCCCCGCATGCCTCCAATCCCGACTCCACGGCAAAATGAAAATCCAGCCCTTAGTCTCAGCACACTAATTATACGGCGACCAATCTGGGATGGCACTTCAATGCAGTACTGCGGGAGTGCTGCAAATTCAAAGGCGCCATCTTTCAGAGCAGACAATAAACCAAGGCCGCAACTACCCGTTTGGGTGGATGTTAAAGGCCCCACGGCACGACACGAAGGTGAGAAGGGAGTTCTCCCAAAGTCCTGGCCAACATTCAACTCTCAACCAACACCAACAAAACAGATTCAAATGGTCATTCATCTCATTCTAGTATGTGGGATCTTGCTGTGCAAAAATGGCTGCCTCATTTCCCTAAAAAACGGTGACTATACTTCAAAAGTAATTCATTGGCTGTGAAGTGCTTCGGACCTTCAAGAATGTGAAAGGCACGATATAAATGGAAGATGATTCTTTCGTGCATACCTTGCTTTTGTATTTTTCGTCACCCAGCCTGAACTTGACATAGCATTCTTCAATTGCATCCTCTTTGATGCCCTTTCCTTCAAATAGGGTAATGCTGACAATCCCGTTCCACAGCTGGTTTTTCCGAAGGGAATCAGACAGACGGATATTCTGGATGAAGCTAGCCTTTTCCACCAATCACAACCACAGGACATGCGGGAGACAAGAGAGATGGTTAAGACAAAAACGATGCGATTCTAAAGTCACAATTGATGGCCTAGAAATTGCAGTCGGAGGCGTACCTCCGGATTATGCCTCCGACCCGCAAAACAATTCCGAAAGTACCACCTGGCGCCCAGGCTGCGAAGAGTTGGGGTCTCGGGCCTCGAGGTAGACCGCAGTGTAAAGGCTCATGGATCCCAGGGACACAGGCAGTTCAGAGGCATCCCTGGGATCACGTGGGCCTGGTCCTCCAATCACAAAGGAGGATTCCATTGCAATCATTTCTGACGGGAATCCCCTAATGATATGCAAATGGAATCCCCAAATAATTATACAATTTACAGAATTCTAATAATTCTAAATGTACTGAATTGCAATTTTATTCATAAGTTCCTTCATTGTACCAACCTCCATAACAATGTTGGGCCTGAAGTTGCGATCGGAGGCTTCCCGCGGGCGGATGTCTCCGATCATCAAATTTTCTACGCATTTACCTGGTGGTCCGGGAGATACAGAGGCTTGCGATCCTGGGCCTCCCCTGGTAGAAATGCGTAGAGGCCCGCGTATCCCAGGGGTGCAGGCGGTTCGCAAGCGTCCCTGGGATCACGTGGGCCAGCCCAACCAATGAAAGAAGGGAATCCCCCTTCAGACTTATGGGGATTCCGTAGGTACGGAACTGTCATAAGTATGAATGGGAATGACTTAAAAAATACACAAACACATGAAATACACTTTTTAAAAACATTATATATATAAAATTGATTAAAATGGCATTTAATTAAATATTTTAAACAAAAATTTCATTTTTTCAAATTTTTTAAAATATGTTTTAACGGGGCTAAAAATAAACTTACCTTTATTGGACAGGGATTTTAATGTATTTTTAAAACTCTTATGCTGGTAAAAGCAGGCCTTACGTAAGAATTCCACGGCCTTTCAGCGGGCGGAAGTTGGGAAAATAGCGCAACTCTCCACCCGCGGAGGCCCTTCTCCCACGGATGCGGAGGATCTGTCAAGAAGCTTCTTAACAGATCGCAAGTGTCGGGTTTCAGCGCGTGCGCTTCGCCTGCCTAAACCTGGCACTTATGCGGCCCCTACGGGTGCTTGCGCACCTCGTACGCACCCGTCGCAAAATACATCCTGTTATTTTTGAGGGAAAATAATTTTAACCATCTTAATTCGGGCCAATATTTGCATAAACTCATTTAAAGTGTATGAGCATTATTTTGGATTTTTAAATGTTTTATTTAAGCCTTATACATACCCTTACGCTGATGAAAGCAGGCCCTTTGCCTGCTTTTACCAGCCGTATGAGTTGCATGGGCAATTGCTGGGCAAATAGCCCAACTCTGCTCCAGCGATACCAATTTTACAGTCGGTTCGGATGATCTGTCAAGGCCTACCTTGACCGATCGCAAGTTCCGGATTTCGCGCATGCGCAGCGCGTACGGGAATCCGGAGCTGCCGGGCCTTTGAAATGAAGCCCACAATTTCAGGGCTGATATATACCAAAGGCAACTCCCTCGTCAATAAATTAATACTTTTTAATCATGCAAAAAAAATCTTACAACTATCCGTGGCTTACTGGGAACAGAGTATTAGTAATAAGTAGACTGTTTATGATTAAAAGACATCCTGGAAAAATATTATTATACAAAATGGATGTTGGAATGTGGAATGCACTGACTCCAGAAGGTCATGGGGGCAGAATTAATTGAGGTGTTTATAAGGTAGATAGACATTTACTTGGGAAGGGAGTGTATTAAGGGAGATGGGAATACGGCAGAGAGCTGATATTAAGAAGACAAAAGCAAAATATTGCAGATGGGGGAAATCTGAACTAGGCAGCTCTTGCTGATGATTCTTATATTCCCATTTACACCTCCTCTAGATCCATCTTTTGTTTCTTCACTTGTCTCATTACCATCTCCTTTTCGCCTTGCTCCATCATCCCCTTTCACATTTAATCTCTCCTGCCTTCCATCCAATCACAGACCTTCCCTTTTGTTCTTTCCTCCCCTCCCCCCTTTCCCTGCCCCCGCACTTGCTTAAAACCTGTTACATCTCCAACTTTTCTCAGTTCTGACGAAGGGTCATCGACCTGAAACCTTGACTCTGTTTCTCTCTCCACAGATGCTGCCTGACCTGCTGAGTGTTTCCAGCATTTTCTGATATTAGGAAGATGGCGCTGCCATGGGTGCCGAACCCATCCCTAAATATGGGGATTTCAGAGGATTGTCAGCTTTGGATAACATTGTGAGAGCTGGAGGGAAAGGTTTTCCTAAAGATTCTTGATATTGTGGATTCAACTTTCTATTTTAACTGTTACAAAGTATATTTTCTGATTTTCTGAGATCCAATCAAACATTACTGAAACATTAGCAGTTCCCTCCAACCTGCCTCACAATATCTGAAGTCATAGAAACATAGAAGATAGGAGCAAGAGTAGGCCATTCGGCCCTTCAAACCTGCTCCGCCATTCAATGAGATCATGGCTGATCATCCAAATTCAGTACCCAGTCCCTGCCTTCTCCCCATATCCCTTGATCCCTTTAGCCTTAAGAAATATATCCAACTCTTTTTTGAATATATTTAATGAACTGGCCTCCACCGCCCTCTGTGGCAGAGAATTCCACAGGTTCACCACTCTCTGGGTGAAGAAATTCCTCCTCATTTCAGTCCTAAATGGCTTACCCCTTATCCTTAGACTATGACCCCTGGTTCTGGACTCCCCGGCCATCAGAAACATCCTTCCTGCATCTAGTCTGTCCAGACCTGACAGAATTTTATAGGTTTCGATGAGATCCCCTCTCAATCTTCTAAACTCCAGTGAGTATAAGCCCAATCGACACAATCTCTCCTCATACGTCATTCCTGCCATCCCAGGTATCAGCCTGGTGAATCTTCGCTGCACTCCTTCCATGGCAAGAACGTCCTTCCTCAGGTAAGGCGACCAAAACTGCACACAGTACTCAAGGTGCGGTCTCACCAAGGCCCTGTACAACTGTAGCAAGACATCCTTGTTCCTGTACTCGAACCCTATTGCTACGAAGGCCAACATATCATTTGCCTTCTTAACCGCCTGCTGCACCTGCATGCTTACCTTCAGCGACTGGTGCACAAGAACACCCAGGTCTCTTTGCACTTCCCCTTCTCCCAATCTATTGCCATTCAAATAATAATCTGCCTTCCTGTTTTTGCCACCAAAGTGGATAACCTCACATTTATCCACATTATAGTGCATTTGCCATGTTTCTGCCCAATCACCCAACCTGTCCAAATCGTACTGGAGTTTCACGACATCCTCCTCACAGCTTACCCTCCCACCCAGCTTTGTGTCGTCTGCAAATTTGGAGATATTACATCCAATTCCCTCGTCCAGATCATTAATATATATTGTGAACAGCTGGGGTCCTAGGACCGATCCTTGCGGTACCCCACTAGTCACTGCCTGCCACTTGGAAAACGACCCGTTTATTCCAACTCTTTGCTTTCTGTCCACCAACCAGTTCTCTATCCAAGTCAATACCTTGCCCCCAATCCCATGTGCCTTAATTTTGCACGCTAATCTCTTATGCGGGACCTTATCGAAAGCCTTCTGAAAGTCCAAATACACCACATCCACTGGTTCTCCCTTATCTATTTTACCAGTTACATCCTCAAAAAATTACAGTAGCTTAGTCAAGCATGATTTACCTTTTGTAAATCCATGTTGACTTTGTCCGATCCTGTCACTGCTTACCAAGTGCTCTGCTATTACATCTTTTATAATAGATTCTAGCATTTTCCCCACTACCGATGTCAGGCTTACCGGTCTCTAATTCCCCGCTTTTTCTCGACCACCTTTTTTGAATAGTGGGGTAACATTAGCTACCCTCCAATCCATGGGTACTGTTCCAGAGTCTATCGAGTTCTGGAAGATGACCAGCAATGCATCTACTATTTCCAGGGCCACTTCCTTAAGTACCCTGGGATGTAGATTATCAGGCCCTGGGGATTTATCAGCCTTTAGTCCCATCAATTTTCCTAACACCATTTCCCTACAAATACTGATTTCTTTCAGTTCCACCCTTTCATCAGGCCCTATGTTCCCCGGCATCTCTGGGAGGTTATTTGTGTCCTCCTTTGTGAAGACAGAACCAAAGTATGAATTTAGTTGGTCTGCCATTTCTTTGTTTCCCATTATAAATTCCCCTGATTCTGACTGTAAGGGACCTACGCTTGACTTCACTAATCTTTTTCTTTTCACATATCTATAAAAGCTTTTACAGTCAGTTTTTATGTTCCCAGCTAGCTTACTCTCATATTCTATTTTCCCTTTCTTAATTAATCCCTTTGTCCTCCTTTGTTGAATCCTAAACTGCTCCCAATCCTCAGGATTATTGCTTTTTCTGGCCAATTTATATGTCGTCTCCTTGGATCTTATGCTACCCCTAATTTCCCTTGTTAGCCACGGTTGAGTCACCTTTTTTGTTTTATTTTTATGCCAAACTGGGATGAACAAATTCTGTAGCTCATCCATTCGGTCTTTGAATGTTTGCCATTGCCTATCCACCATCAACCCTTTGAGTGCCATTCCCCAATCAATCCTACCCAAGTCAGACGTGAATAAAGAAATGAATCCCTTTTTTAGTAACTTGCCTGCTGGTTAACTGGACATCAGAAATTAAGGTTAGCTAAGATGACCGCCCTTGAAAGGGGACAACATCATACCAAGCTCTTTGCTCATCCCTAGTCTTATCACACAGATCACGTGGTGGCCAAGTATGCATTTAAGAAAATCATGAAAATAGTTACGTTAAATTTATGATTTATACTATTTTAAAATTAATTCTTGGGATGTGGGCGTCGCTGGCAAGGCCGGCATTTATTGCCCATCCCTAGCTGACCTGAGAAGGTGGTGGTGGGACTCCTTCTTGAACTGCTGCAGTAGCAATTTTCATACAAATGAGTAGCTTGCTGGGCCTTTTCAAAGGGCAGCTAAGAGTCAACCACGTTGGTGTTTGACTGGAGTCACATATAGGCCCAGACCGGGTAAGGACGGCAGGTTTCATTCCCTAAAAGGATATCAGTGAACCAGTTGGGTTTTTCCAACAAGCTGACAGCTTCAGGGTCACTTTAATAACAGCTTTAAAAAAAAAAATCCTATTTTTTTTTAATTAACTGAATTCAAATTCTCAAACTGGTGGGATCTGAACTCGTGCTCGCTGGATTACTCGTCCAGTAACGTAACCCCTACACTACTTAATAGACTGTGTTATAGAGATTACAGTGCTATAAAGAATAACAAGCAAACGTTTTACAAAACTCTCGGAATAATTTAAGAGCAAGAATCGGCAGTAGAGGTAGAGAGGAGGTAGAAAGAGGAGCTGTGATGACATAAGAAATCATGAGGAATGACGGGATTTAGTCGTTGCTGTTATGATGCTATTATGGGTCAAAATGTCCAGGAGTGAGTGTTATTCCTCATCTCCCCCAAAGGGGCTTGTTTCAATTCATTGATCTCCACCTGCTGTTGATTCTTCTACAAAAGAAAGACTTGCATTTATATAGCGCCTTTGATGACCTCAGGACATCCCAAAGTGCTTTACAGCCAATGAAGTACTTTTTGAAGTGTAGTCACTGTTGTAATGTAGGAAACACGGCAGCCAATTTGCGCACAGCAAGCTCCCACAAACAGCAATGTGATCATGACCAGATAATCTGTATTAGTGATGTTGGCTGAAGGGTAAGTATTGGCCCAGGACACCGGGGAGAACTCCCCATCTCTTCTTCAAAAAGTGCCATGGGATCTTTTACATTGAGCCGAGAGCAGACGGGGCCTCGGTTTAACGTCTCATCTGAAAGACGGCACCTCTGACAGTGCAGCACTCCCTCAGTACCGCACTGGAGTGTCAGCCTAGATTCTTGTGCTCAAGTCTCTGGAGTGGGACCTGAACCCACAACCTTCTGACTCAGAGGTGAGCGTGCTGCCCACTGAGCAGAAAGAGGGAGAATGCAGTGCGCAGGAAACCCTTGCATTGTTTTAAAACTGCAGCCGCGGAACAATGATTTGCTTCACAGGCGTTCCCTTTCACAAACCTACCAACCTACCTATTGTCAAATTAACAAACGTCCCGCTGTGACTGCCAACTAGCTGGCGCAGACGCAGCGCTGACCTTATCTTTACTGGGGAAGGGAAGAGTCCCACCAGCGAAGGGCCTCACTCCACCGCCAGAAGGCAATTCCTGGGGAAAAGGCTCTGCTCAGAGCTAAAGCTGTGGGCTGTTCCCAGGGTCAAACTTCAAAGTGCCGGGAGCCGTTTCCTCCAGTGCAGGAGAGCACTTGTGGATTTATATTTTAGTGAGGGGGAGTAACTTTTCCAGAGAGGATCAAAGAATCCTGCTGATGCCTGGCATTTGCTCAGATGAATAGCAGCACTCCTTTTGAAATATGTCGAAAGAAATCTGCAGCCTGGTATGTCTAATTTTTAAATTGAATGTTTATCTTGGAAGTGACTTCTATCTGGTCGATTCATGAGACTGCTCCTCGCAGCCCTGTGAGGCCTGTGAAAATGGACTCCAAAGCTAGCCATTAAAGGGCCAGGGGGGGTGGGAGATTGCTTCCATATGGCGGAACAGTATGAGAGTGGGGAATGCGGGCAAAGGCAGGCCCAGTTGGCCGGTCCACCGGTTACATCTATTGACAGCCTTGTTATAACACTCGCCACATCTGGTTCATTGCTGCCGATTCTGGGAAATGTCGACTTGCTCTCATCACGGAGAAAGACAACCCTTTCCCTCCACCTCCCCCGTCACACAACCCATCTCGGGATACTTTGAAGATCTCAGGGATAGTCTCATTTCTCAAGACTGAAACTTGCTTTCAAAAAAAAACTTGAAAAACACCAGAGGGAGGGCCAGTCAGGCCCCCCAACGTTTAAAGGAAAAGCAGCATCTGCCCAGGGAATGATAGTTGCCAGTGTCTTTTGATATTCCGAAGCCAAGAGGCTTGTTTTTACACTTGAGAAGATACAGGTGACATTTTAAATGGTAATGACCTCCTCTATCGAGGCCTCAAGCAACCTCAGTTACAATTTCAACTGGAGATTAGTCAACCGGCCTTTAAGGGTAGAGTGCAAAAAGCAGGGCCTACTGCTTTCTGCTTTGACGCTGGATCTTTAGAAGTTGAGGAAAAGCGAAGTCTGAGATCTCTCATTGTAACATTGCGACACAATTCATGAAATATAACTGCGTTCAGATTCCCAGATAAATTTATTTGCTTTTCGCCGTTGTGTTGCTCTTCCATTTCCTGCTATCAATCGAACATTGGGCATTGTTATTTTCGGAAACTCTCCCTCATATAAATATTTAAGAAATAATTAATTTGAGTAAATTCATAACCTGGAAAACGCTGGTGAAATTAAATGCTCCAAAGAGATTCTAACGAGTGCCATTCCCTCATCGAGACTTAACTGCCGTCGGAATATAAACAGCAGAACTGTTTGGAGGAGGTTATTTATACATGTTTAAACCATTAGGAGAGGCACGGTGTTTATTTATCCACATTGTAAAACTTTCCTCGACCCTCTTTGGAATTTTAGCAGGCAGCGTATTTATTTAGCCACGTTTAAATTGCAAAATGGACGCGCCATTTGGGCCCCAGTCGAGCACAGCAGATCGCACAAGCGAAACTAGAAACATCTAAAATTCTGACAGGGCTGGACAGACTAGATGCAGGGAGGATGTTTCCTCTGGCTGGGGGGGCTAGTCTCAGGACACGGGGTAGGATGTTTCAGGCTGAGATGAGGAGAAACGTCTTCACTCAGAGGGTGGTGAACCTGTGGAATTCTCTACCACAGAAGGCTGTGGAGACCAAGTCACTGAATATATTGAAGAAGGAGATAGATAGATTTCTAGACGCAAAAGGCGTCAAGGGGTGTGGGGAGAGCGCGGGAATATGGTATTGAGATAGAGGATCAGCCATGATCATACTGAATGGCGGAGCAGGCTCGAAGGGCCGAATGGCCTACTCCTGCTCCAATGTCTCTAAGCCCCTTTTTGTGCAGCAGTTCCTGCTTTGCCAGTGAAGAGTCAGAAGCAATTTCAAACTCAAGAGTTCAGCGCTTTCTGAAAGTGAAGTGAGACACAGTTAGGCCCCATTGTACATCTAAGCTGTGATTTTAAAGTCAGTGCACTCCACTCGAGTGTGTGCATAAGCACAGATCCCTTTCAAGTATATTGTAACTCCAAAGCCAACATTTTTAGCCCGTCGATTTCTGTGGAAGGTCTGTCCCGTGAAGTGCAGCCTCGTTTTCTTTCGAGTGTCCGAATTTGCCAAGCACTCCCACCCCAGTTCCTAACACTAACATTGCCAATGCTAATCTCTTTTCATTGTTTATCTACTGGAGTCTAGACCACTTAAATATCGGACTAACATCTCTTTTGTAGTGTCCTAAAATGCCTTACTGTGGTCATTTTAGCAGTTTCCTTTCTAACCGAGTTGATATTTGTACTGCTCTGTATTTTCCTCTGCCCCCCATTTTAAGTAGTGATAAACCTGAGTTCAGATACCATGGTGAAATATTCAGAAATATTCAACAGAGCTAATTGCAGAAAGTACTTTAATGTAAAGTAGCCGTAACACTGCAAAATAGACCTTCTTCAGGCAAACCAGTTCCTACTTTTGAATACAAGATTCTGAGAGGGCTTGACAGGGTAGATGCAGGGAGGATGTTTCCCCTGGCTGGGGAGTCTAGAACCAGGGGTCACAGTCTCAGAATAAGGGGTCGGCCATTTAGGGCTGAGATGAGGAGAAATTTCTTCACTCAGAGGGTGGTGAATCTTTGGAATTCTCTACCCCAGAGGGCTGTGGAGGCTCAGTCGTGGAGTATATTCAAGACAGAGATCGACAGATTTTTGGACTCTAGGGGAATCAAGGGATATGGGGATAATGTGGGAAAGTGGAGTTGCGGTCGAAGATCACCCATGACCTTACTGAATGGCGGAGCAGGCTCGAAAGGCCGAATGGCCGACTCCTGCTCCTATTTCTTATGTTCTTATGAACAGTTAAGAAAAATACACTTTCCATTTTAAGTTACAATTTATATGAACTGCTGAAAAGTAGCCTATTGGGGCAAAATGTGCTTTTAACAATTATACCTAGTACATTAAATCCATTAAAAACAGAAAAAACACAGCCATGCCCATGGGAGTCTTCTAAATTTTTTAAGCGTACTTTCCTTAAGACAATCATGCATTTGTCATCGGTAAAGATTTATAAAAATAGAGAATTACAATGGGACCAACATGGATTTGTGCTCAAAATCAGTATGAATATCTGCTGGCTGAACATTAATTCTCGAGTAACAAGTGGTTCAGGTCACTGAATATTGGTTCAATACTGCCCCCTAGTGACCACATGCTGGCATTGACCCAGTGCGTGCTGACCACACAACGGCAGCAGGTCATGGGGCTTTGCACTAATATACATGGATTAGTGAAACGGTTGAGCTGGAAGTGCTGTGCAAGTGAACACATTCAACTTATATCGGCCAAGAGGAATAGGAAGAACTCTCCAAAATGACACAGACAAGAATGAGAGACACTGTGACTGAAATAATAGTTACCTAAAATAAAATATCACCAGCCTTTGGGGAGCGTCTTAAAGGAGGGGAAAGAGGTAGAGAGGTGGAGAGGTTTGCGGGGGGGGGGAATTCCAGAGCTTGGGGCCGAGGCAGCTGAAGGCACGGCCACCAATGGTTGAGTGATTAAAATCAAGGATGCTGAAGAGGGCAGAATTAGAGGAGCACAGATATCTCAAGGTGGGGGGGGGTGCAGGGGTTGTGGGGCTGGAGGAGATGACAGAGGTCGGGAGGGGCGAGGCCATGGAGGGATTTGAAGACAAGGATGGGAATTTTGAAATCGGGGCGTTGCTTAACTGGGAGCCAGTGTGGGTCAGCGAGCACAGGGGTGATGGGTGAACGGGACTTGGTGCCAGTTTAACTACAACTTGAACTATATGTAGTGAATTGGATAAATACCTGAAGGGGAGTATTTTGCAGGGCTATGTGGAACGGGCAGGGGAGTGGGACTAACTGGATAGCTCTTTCAAAGAGCTAGCATAGGCACGATGGGCCAAATGGCCTCCTTCTGTACCGTATCATTCTATGATTCACCCTTACCTCACCACCACCACTGCTGCTGCTGAAACCCATGTTCAAGCTGTCGACACCTCCAGACCACACAGTTCCGATGCCCTCCTCAGCCATCCCCTCGAGCCCCACTATACACAACGTGCAAGAAACTCCAGTGCCTCTATCCTACCGCACATGAACTCCCACTCAGCAATCACTCCCGTCCTCCCCAAGCTGTGAGGGCTTCCTGTCCCAAGAGATCCCATTCAAAATCCTTCACCTGATGCACACATCATCCGCTGGCCCGGCACCCACGGTAACTCTTCAACCTTGATGCATACATGAGGGAGAAGGGAACAGAGGCATTGGGGAGGGTGGGGCGGGGTGTGAAGAGTGGGAGGAGGCTTGTGTGGAGTATAAACACCAGCATAGACCTCTTGGGCCGAATGGCCTGTTTCGGCGATGTAGGTTCTATGTAATTCCGTGTAACCTCCTCTGGCCCCACTTCCCAGCCCATTCTCGTCAGGCCTCCAATTCTGACCGCCTGTCTATCCTCACCTCCTTTTGCTTCACCTTTGATGGTACAGCCTTCAGCTGAATCGGCCCTGCTCAGCATAACTCTATCTCTGAACCCTTTAGCCTTGCTGCATCTCTCCCACCTTTTGGGCCAGGTGTTCAGTCATCTCTCCCAACTCCTACTGCTCACCGTTAGGTTGTCCTCTACATCCAAATGTGCTACATAAACACACAGTGACATCTTAAAAGTGGTTAACATAGCAGAGCATAGTAACATAACCTAGCTGCATGATGAATAATCGGTCACTGATAACTGGATGCCTGTAGATTGGGCACGTACCAGTTAAGTGGGGTGACTCCCAAAGCTGGGATTGTTCTCCTTAGCGTAGAGAAGGTTAAGGGGAGATTTAATAGAGGTGTTTAAAATGATGAGGGATGTCCTCTGGTTAACAACCCTCCTTCATCACTTTGAACACCTCTAGTAAATCTTCCCTTAACCTTCTCTGCTCTGAGGAGAACAATCCCAGCTTCTCCAGTCTCTCCACATAACTGAAGCCTATTATCCCTGGTACCATTCTGGTAAATCTCCTCTGCACCCTCTCTGACTTCCTTGCTGAAGTCTGGTGCCCAGAATTGGACACAATACTCCAGCTGAGGCCAAACCACTGATTTATAACGATTTAGCATAACGTCTGTGCTTTCGAACTCGGTGCCTGTACTTATAAAGCCAAGGGGTCCTGTGTGCTTTTTTAAACAGTCTTATATATACACAATGGCCCGTAATTCCCGATAGGAGGCTTCCTGCGTGCGGAGGCCTCCTATCAGGAAAAAAATCTACGAACTTACCCGAGGGCTCCCGAGGTCCGGACATTTCCGATCCTGGGCCTCTCCACAGTCGAAATGCGCAGGGCCCAGGTATCCCAGCGGCGCAGGCGGTTCGCAAGCGTCCCTGGGGTCACGTGGGCCAGGCCAGCCAATAGGAGAAGGGAATCTCTCTTCATACTTTTGACAGACAGACCTGTCAAATATATGAATGGAGATCACCCCAAAAAAACACTAAAACATCAAATAAATTGTTAAAAAACCATCATGTTTTTAAAATGAGTTAAAATTACATTAAATTTAATATTTTAAGCAAGAATTAAATTTTTTGAAAAAAATAATTAACGTTTTTTACAGGGCTAAAAATAAACTTACCTTTTTTTAAGAAGTATTTTTAAATTATAATTTAGTGGGAAAAAAATTATATTTTTACTTTTTTCAACTCTTATGCTGGTAAAAGCAGGTCTTACCAAGATTCTTGACAGATCGGAAATGCCGGTTTTCAGCTCATGCACTGAGCCGGCACTTGCGCTGTCCCTACGGGCGTGTACACACCTCATACACACCCGTGGGGGTCGGAAAATACGGCCTTATATAATTTAGCTGCACAATTTTTTTAATGGTGTAAATATACAACAGGTTTGACCGCTCCTGGGGAGCTAAAGGATAGGTTAACATTTCAAGTGTGGGGCCTAAACTATTAACTTGCCTTTCCTCTCTGCAGATGCTGGAAGTCCTGCTGTGCACCTCTAGCGGTTTCTGTTTTTATTCCAGCTTTTTTCTCTGATCGCCACATAATACATATTTCAATTAATATGTTTTCTTAAACTCTGTCCACTTCTGTACTTCTTCCCCCTCACACACGCAATTTAGCAGCCAGCTTTAATGCAGAGTTAAAATGATAACAATCCGTGGGAGATCAGCACTCGCACCGCATTCTCTCCTTCGCACATCTGAAGCTCAATAATGTAACAGCGCGACGGGGTGAGGTATAAACCCTGACCTTCAAGCTATCCCCGAGGTTGGTGTAGGAGTTGCCAACCCTCCTGGATTGCCCCCCGGAGACTCCAAGAATTAAGATTAATCTCCAGGACACTGCGAGCAACCCGGGTGAAAAATCATTAAATAATCTTCCCCTCACCTCCCCTTTCAGCATTCCGAAGGGACCGCTCCCTCCGTGACACCCTGGTCCTCTCCTCAATCACCCCTAACAGCCCTTCTCCTTCACCTGGCACCTTCCCGTGCAAGCGCAGGAGATGCAACACCTGCCATTTTACCTCCCCCCTTCCCACTGTCCAGGGCCCCAAACACCCCTTCCAGGTGAAACAGCGATTTACTTGTACTTCTTGCAATTTAATATACTGTATTCGCTGCTCACGATACATTCTCCTCTACATTGGGGAGACCAAACGCAGATTGACCTCCGTTCAGTCCGTAAGGGTGACCCTGAGCTTCCGGTTGCCGTCACTTTAATTCTCCGCTTCACTCCCACTCTGATCTCTCTGTCCTCGGCCTATTACAGGAAACTTTGGTTTATCCGGAGGTTATATGTCCGGAATACTCGATCTAACGGCAAAAATCAGGAGCCGTTTTCTATACGTTTTTTTAGTTCTCGTTCTTTTTTTTTCCCAGTCAGGCACTGCAAGGTCTGTAGCTATAGCAACAGCTTCAGCTAGAGACGCTTGCAGCTGCAGCCGACTGTTTAGAAGCTGTTGCTAAGCAACAGTGTTTGCTGTCAGATACGGAGATGAAAACCTCCATATGCTTCAACATTAACTTTGTATGTCCGGCAGTTTTGATAGATCGGCAACAGCTCGGTCCCGTCGGTGCCGGATATCACAAAGTTTCCTGTACATTGTTCCAATGAAGCTCAACGTAAGCTCGAGGAACAGCACCTCATCTTTCGATTAGGCACTTTACAGCCTTCTGGACTTAATATCGAGTTCAACAATTTCAGATAATAATCCCTGCCCCCATTTTTCATGCTGTATGATTTTTGCCATTCCCATTTGCAACATTTTATCTTTCCTGCCTCTTACAAAAGTACAGTATGTTCTTTCAATTCCTTCCTCCCCTCCGTCTCTGCACCTGCTTAATATCTGTTACATCTCCAGCTTTTTCCAGTTCCGATGAAGGGTCCCAGACCTGAAACGTTAACTCTGTTTCTCTCTCCACGGATGCTGCCTGGCCTGCTGAGTATTTCCAGCATTTTCTGTTGTTATATTAAATATTGTGGGTTTCTTTCATTTCCTTTGAGCACTTTTATTAGTTATAAAAATACTGGACACGGGGCAAAAAAGGCTGTTTGACTGACGGTCAAGAATCGTCCAATGGGGTAACGAAGAGTCTTTTCGCGTTCTGATTGGTGCGCGCCCTGAGGATGGATGCTTCGGGCGACCAATGGCAGGAGCGTGTGGGGGGGGGCGGGGTGGTTGGAGGCATGAGGTCATGTGATGCCACCTCCAGGAATACAGCCAACCAGAGTTGACGACCCAAGCCCCAAGCCAGACAGCATCCAGAAATGTAGAGACCACAAAACAATGGAGCAGCTCTCCAATAACGTTAAGTGTGAGAGATGACCAACTCCAGCAACAGTACTCAACAACTTCCATTTATATAGCATCTTTTAACACAGTAAAATATCCGAGGGCGCTTCACAGGAGTGTCACCTGACACTGAGCCACACAAGGCACTATTAGGGCAGGTGGCCAAAAGCTTGGTCAAAGAGGTAGGTTTTCAGGAGCGTCTTAAAGGAGGAGACAGCGGTAGAGAGGCGGAGAGGTTTAGGGAGGGAGTCCCAGAGCTTAGAGCCTAGAAAGCTGAAGGCACGGCCGCCCATGGTGGGGTGAAGGGCGTGGGGGATGCGCAAGAAGCCCTTCCCATTATTAATGCCTTGGTTTTTCCAATTGTGCCAGCATTTGAAAATCAAAATGAGGAAGAATGAGAGAATCGCTGTAAATGATTCTGTAAGTTTTTCTAAAATTACATCGGATATCCGGCACAGAAACAGGCCATTCGGCCCAACCAGTCCATGCCGGGGTTTATGCTCCACTCGAGCCTCCTCCCGTCTTTCCTCATCTAAATCTATCAGCATAACCCTCTATTCCCTTCTCCCTCATATGCTTGTCCAGCCTCCCCTTAAATGCATCTATACTATTCGCTTCAACCATTCCCTGTGGTAGTGAGTTCCACATTCTCACCACTCTTCGGGTAAAGAAGTTTCTTCTGAATTCCCCATTGGATTTATTGGTGTCTATCTTATATTGATGGTCTCTAGTTATGCTCTTCCTCACAAGTGGAAACATTCTCTCTGTATCCACTCTATCAAAACCTTTCATAATTTTAAAGACCTCTATTAGGTCACCCCTCAGCCTTCTTTTTTCAAGGGAAAAGAGACCCAGCCTGTTCATCCTTTCCTGATATGTATACCCTCGCATGTCGTTTAATAGTTTTGCAATTTCCAGCACTGCAGATTAATGCAGCGATATTCTACAAATCCACTGCAGAAAGCAACTCTGCAACACCCTGACTACACTAATAACTTCATCAGTACTGATGAACGCAGCTTGTGACTAATCTGCGACTTCATCGCGAGTGTCTATTCACCACTCTGTCAGTCAATCAGTGGGTCTTACGGCAGAAATCACAGCAAACAGTTTATTTTGCAGCAAACAAGAGTCTATTTAAACAGCGCACTGCAGCAAACAGTCCGCAGAGTCTATTTAAAAAAAGAGTCTCTATGAACTACAGCAAACAGAGCTCATGACTGAAGCTGCAGCAAAGCCTCCCGATAAAAGCAGGGTGATTCCTCTAGCAAAATGCAGTGAGTGGAGGATAGTTGCATTATACAGATTATGTGGGTGAAATCAGTCCCAGTCACTTACAGCGGTGCGGTCTCCAGGCGAGAGTGACGGGGGAATTACCCAATTATCTCCATTCTGGCCGGGAACAGCGGTGTGACTATATACAACCGACTTCATCAGCCCGGCGAAGGCACTGACGCTTTCACTGATTCACAGGTCTTTCCACGCCAGCAAGTACCCAGCAGAAAGAGAGAGGGAGCGAGCACAGTCCACCAGTGTATCTGGACCGACCCCGTGGGTTCTCAGTGTCAGCTGTGGCTCAGTGGGTAGCACACTCGCCCGAGTCAGAAAGTTGTGGGTTCAAGTCCCACTCCAAGGAGTTGCACACATAAAGCTAGGCTGACACTGACAGTGCAGTGCTGAGGGAGTGCTGCACTGTCAGAGGTGCCGTCTTTCGGATGAGACGTTAAACCAAGGCCCTGTCTGCTCTCTCGGGTGGACGTAAAAGATCCCAAAGCACTATTTTGAAAAAGAGTAAGGGAGTTATCCCCGGTGTCCTGGCCAATATTTCTCCCTCAACCAACATCATTAAAACAGATTACCTGGTCATTTTCACATTGCTGTTTCTGGGAGTTTGCTGTGCGCAGATTGGCTGCCGCGTTTCCCACATTACAACAGTGACTACACTTCAAAAGTACTTCATTGGCTGTAAAGCGCTTTGAGGCATCTGGTGGTGGTGAAAGGCACTACATAAATGCAAGTCTCTTTCTTTCTTTCTCTGCTCTTTATACTGAGTCACCACAAGGAGTTTTTGGGGCTGCTTGCTCCAGTTACCACACTTGCTGCCAATAACTGCAAGCAAGGTCTTGACTGAACTGGTCAGGTCCTTTTCAGGGTCTCTGTGGAACGGGATGTGCAACACTGGGACTGCCAGGGAGTTGCCAACCCTCCCGGATTGTCCTGGAGTCTGCAGGAATGCAAGATTCATTTTCCCAGGCACTGCTGCCAGCAAATGGCTGGGAGCAAATATAGGGAAGTAGAGTTCGGGATTCGCGGGTCGCGCCTGTGGAGTCTCCAGCTGTTGCCGTGGCGATAACTGACACATGAACCTCTGGGCGGCGGCATCCCGGGGGCTGTGGTTCTTTACTTGTGTCTGCCGTTCGGTGGGTCAGGTCTCTGGGAACTACAGAATGTCCCCGCCCACCCTGCTCCCCGAACATGGTGGCTTGAGAGGAGCTGAAGGCTGAAGGCAACGATCGGTGGAGTGTCATAGAAACATAGAAGATAGGAGCAGGAGTAGGCCATTCGGCCCCTCGAGCCTGCTCCACCATTCAATGCGATCATGGCTGATCATCCAAATTCAATACCCTGTCCCTGCCTTCTCTCCATATCCCTTGATCCCTTTAGCCTTAAGAAATATATCTAACTCCTTCTTGAATATATTTAATGAATTGGCCTCTACTGCCTTCTGTGGTAGAGAATTCCACAGGTTCACCACTCTCTGGATGAAGAAATTCCTCCTTATCTCAGTCCTAAATGGCCTACCCCTTATCCTTAGACTGTGACCCATGGTTCTGGACTCCCCGGCCATTGGGAACATCCTTCCTGCATCCAGACTATCTAGTCCTGTCAGAATTTTATAAGTTTCAATGAGATCCCCTCTCATTCTTCTAAACTCCAGCGAGTATAAGCCCAACCGACCCAATCTCTCCTCATACGTCATTCCTGCCATCCCAGGTATCAGCCTGGTGAATCTTCGCTGCACTCCCTCCATGGCAAGAACATCCTTCCTCAGATAAGGCGACCAAAACTGCACACAATACTCCAGGTGTGATCGCACCAAGGCCCTGTACAACTGCATCAAGACATCCTTGTTCCTGTACTCGAACCCTCTCGCTACGAAGGCCAACATACCATTTGCCTTCTTAACCGCCTGCTGAATCTGCATGCTTACCTTCAGCGACTGGTGCACAAGGACACCCAGGTCTCGTTGCACTTCCCCTTTTCCCAATCTATTGCCATTCAGATAATAATCTGCCTTCCTGTTTTTGACACCAAAGTGGATAACCTCGCATTTATCCACATTATATTGCATCTGCCATGCTTCTGCCCAATCACCCAACCTGTCCAAATCATACTGGAGTTTCTCGGCATCCTCCTCACAGCACGCATTCCCACCCAGTTTTGTGTCGTCTGCAAACTTGGAGATATTACATCCAATTCCCTCGTCTAGATCATTAATATATATTGTGAATAGCTGGGGTCCAAGGACCGATCCCTGCGGTTCCCCACAAGTCACTGCCCGCCACTCGGAAAAAGACCCGTTTATTCCAACTCTTTGCTTTCTGTCTGCCAACCAGTTCTCTATCCAAGTCAATACCTTGCCCCCAATCCCATGTGCCTTAACTTTACACACTAATCTCTTATGCGGGACCTTATCGAAAGCCTTCTGAAAGTCCAAATACTTTCTCCCTTATCAATTTTACCAGTTACATCCTCAAAAAATTCCAGTAGATTAGTCAAGCACGATTTACCTTTTGTAAATCCATGCTGACTTTGTCCAATCCTGTCACTGTTTTCCAAGTGCTCTGCTATTACAGGTTATGGGGCTGATCATTACTTGATGCTCGTGCTTAACACGGAGAGGGAGCACAGCAAATCAAGTTTTTTTATATGCGTTCCTGGAATGTGGGCGTCACTGGCAAGGCCAGCGTTTATTGCCCATCCCGAGTTGCCCTTGAGAAGGTGGTGGTGAGCCGCCTTCTTGAACCGCTGCAGTCCATGTGGTGAAGGTGCTCCCACAGTGCTGTTCGGGAGGGAGTTCCAGGATTTTGACCTAGTGACGATAAAGGAACAAAGATATATTTCCAAATCAGGATGGTGTGTGACTTGGAGGGGAACTTAGAGGTGATGGTGTTCCCATGCGCCTGCTGCCCTTGTCCTTCTACGTGGTAGAGGTTGCGGGTTTGGGAGGTGCTGCCAAAGAAACCTTGGCAAGTGGCTGCAGTGCATCTTGTAGACGGTACACACTGCAGCCACGGTACGCCAGTGGTGGAGGGAGTGAATGTTTAAGATGGTGGATGGGGTGCCAATCAAGTGGTCCTTTCCTGAAATGGTTTTAACTCATTGTACTTTCTCCCCAAACCCCTGAACGATCCCCATCCTCAAAACCTGTATATTCAACCGTCATCCTTCCTAACATTTCTACCACTGCTGATTTGCATTGTTATCAAACAATTGTGCCAATATTCTCCGGGCCTATTTCTTCATGCATTTGACGACAAGTTTGTGTATCAATGGATCAGGGGGGATGCAGAATGTTCTTGGCACTGACCTTTTTAGGCTTCAGTCTCGGCTGAAGCCTAAAATGAATTTTTGGAATCCTCTTTGGGGCTCATCCACCCCCTTTAAATCCGGCCGGCTCTTCCAATGCTGCAGCGGTGGGCTCCCCCATGCTGGTGGGAATTCTAGCCGGAGCCCATCCTGCATGGGAAATGACCCTTGACCCTGGCTCAGGCTTCTGGTGGTCTCCAGAGTTGCTGAAAGTGCAAGAAGCCAACTAAAGGTGCAGGGTCAAGAAGAAAGAAACCCTGAATCAAAGACCCTCAACTACAGGGGACTCAACCTTTAGAAGGTAAATGCGATAAGATTTGCAAACCGCGGGAACAGAGGTCACGCGAACAGAGGTTACGTGATTAAACCTCCAGGATTACATCCAACCAGAGTTGCCAACCCTAAGTTGCACGGTGCATCACTGCCGCAGAAAAATTTTGGTTCATCAAAATTTGAAGAGATCTGCTGAAAAACCACATCATAATAGTTTGAGGTACCATGGCAAAGCATCTGTCTCGGGAAACTTCTCGAGAGGCTGTTTTTGGAACAGTCTAATCCAGGAACCGAGCGCAAATGAAAACTCCCCAGAATATTTGAAGAAGATAACTGTGTTGCTCACTCTCATCACCGAATGGTGGCTCAGCGCCATGACTGATGTAGCCTGGCCTACAGACTAGGCAGGTCTCCAGGAAACCCCTGACATAGAAACCCTTTCCTTCCAGGAAACTAGGCTAATAAACTGTTTCTTTTTGGAATATATAAGGCTGACAAAAGCATTTTGAGACTGATCCAAAAAAAAAAAGAGTAAAGTGTTACCTTTGTACTCGTCCCTCGTTTCTTCCCGACTTGACTAGCCTGGTGAACAGATGGGATACAAGGTGGCACCGGGTGCAGGAGACGGATGATGGGAATGAAAAGAGGAATGCAGTTGTTAATGACAAATTAACCATTTCTGAAGGGGATCGTTTATGCATAAAAACAGAGAACATTCACCGAAGCCGCTCCAGAATCTGTATAAATAATGACATCAAACAAATCGCAGCCAGGATCAGACTGGCGTTTCTGAGCAACTCCGCAACTACTTGGAGAAGGGCCGCCTCCTCAGCTAAAGTGAGCCAGGCCTGACTACAAGGCCCAGGTATGCTCCGGTGTCAAACTGTGTCAAATTGTGTCTGATAAATCTCCTGTGAAGCGTCGCGAGATGTTTTACTATGTTAAAGGCGCTATATAAATGCATGTTACTGTATCAGAAAATATACATTTACCGAATCAAACTGATTTATTTGTGTTTAGGTTCAAATTTCTACAAATCATAATAAACTAAGGTTTATTCAGCAATTGTGCATGGTTATTCTTTTATTAATACCAACTTTTTCGAACAACGCCATTTAACCCTTCTGGCACCAGTCATGGAATTTCTGCATCTGTCCATGTTTTTTTCTAATCGGAACGGGCCTGGCCGGCGTGATTCCTTTATTTTTTTTTTAATTGCACTGCTGTCACTTTTTTGTCCTGCTGCTTTGTAACGCTGGGATCCAGCAGCGTGATTTAAAGTGGTCACGTTGCCAGCAACAATACGTAGTTATGCAACCGATGTTTTGAACAGACAACTCCAGTGCAAATTGACCTCGGGATCTCAAAACATGCCGCCCCCATCCTGTTACCTGCCAACTGCCGTTCAGAACATCTGCTCGATCCCAACCGCCTCCGGCACACGAAACAAAATCACCGCCCCCTGGGAGAGTAAATGCCCTCAGTAACCCTACAGGGGGGTACAACTTGCAGTCAAGTGTCCTATCAGAGGCTGCGTTTTCTTTCAATTAAGGTTTGTACTTAATTTTAGGCCGCAGTTCTACCGCAGGTACAGGTCTGGGACTGGGATCTGTACAGCGTGATGCTAAGTTGGCAGACTCGAGTTATACTGCTGACTGCACATCAACTTAATGATCTTCAGCACAGGCATGCTCACAATGCTCTGCTCGTTTTCACTGCTATGAGATTTTCGTCCACTTCAGACATTCGAAAGAGTGAAAGATCAGTTTGGAAAGACCCTAGGAGGTTCGATCGACTGCCTGAGTACTTTTTACAAAGTAGCTTCCACACGGGGTTGGAGTTATACTGAACCCAGTGTGAAGCCCAACCACCTTCAAGACTACCTACCTCTCTTTAATGCGCTTGGGAGTTAGAGTGCTTACCTGAGCTATACTGTCACTTATGCATCAAAGGACACCTGGAGACCATTTTGTATTACAGGTAGACTATCCTTTATCCGCACTTCCGAAAACCGAAAACCTCTAAAAACCGAAAGTTTTTTCGTGGAGCGTAAGTCGTGCGCACGACATGACCCGAGTGGCGCCAAACATGACAGGAGTGGTCCGGGAGCTTTGCCTTTCCCTGTGAGCAGGGCAGAGGGTCACAGAGTTCCCTCCTGGGTAGGAGATTGCAGGCCGAGCCGGGCAGTGTGAAGGAGGTACCGGGAGAGTGAACCCAACAATACAGCGGCCCGTCCGATAGATGCAGCGGCCCGTCCGATCGTCTTTTCTTCCCCCCCGCCGACCTGATTTGCGGGCCAGCTTAGTGTAGGAGTCAGCCGATATCCGGCTTTCCCACAACTGGCAGCGGCAGTCGAGCCCCAGACCCCCGCTAAGTCAAGGAATTCAGGTAAGGAGCAGGGGGGAGCCGGAAACCTCGATCTAACGGCAGAAATCAGCAGCCGTTTTGTTCGGTTTTTTTTCTTCCCCTAGCATTTTTTTTCTTCCACTAGCATTTTTTTTTAAACAGTCAGGCTGTGGAAAGAGTCTCTGTAGCTTAGCAACAGCTTCAGAGACGCTTCCAAGGCAGGGCCCGAGTGTTTACAAGCTGTTGCTAAGCAACAGTGTTTGTTGTCAGATACGGAGATGAAAACCTTCTGAAATCCGAAAAATTCCGAAAACCGAAACACAGCTGGTCCCAAGGTTTTTGGATAAAGGATAGTCTACCTGTAATGCTAAAGCAGCAGTATAACTCCAATCCAACATCAACCAGACAAAGACAAATGGAAACTGGAGCATAATGGTTCAATTCACAAAGTTCAGGGCCGACGAGGGAGAGACAGCTGGCAGTACCTGCATTTCTCTCCACCAAAACTATTCACTGATAAATCAGCAGAAGAAATTCATTAGATAGAAAAAGCACACAACTGTACATAGGTAGCCGAAAAGAAGATGCAAACTTCAGTGCACAAGGAGGAAATGAGAATGCAGCAGCACATCTGATTGAAATCCGATCTGTTTTAAAGACTGTCTTTACTACCAGTACGCTCCGTGGCTGCACAAACTCTTCACATATAAATCTTCCAACCCAGTGAACATTCATGTCATTTAAATTCCTTCAGCTTCCTTGATGGCCTACTGGGTGCAGCTCGTGGCCAACACAGAGTGGGAGGTCCCACGTACAATCCTTGGTCTGTGCCTCGTTAGTGAGGTGCTACAATTAGACTCAGCACCCCCGGGGTGAGGGAGGTTCAAATAAAATTGTTGCTCCTAATCACCTCCTAATGACCCCTGCTGGAAAGAACGACAGACTTGCATTTATATAGCGCCTTTCACGACCACCAGACGTCTCAAAGTGCTTTACAGCCAATGAAGTACTTTTTGAAGTGTGGTCACTGTTGTAATGTAGGAAAACACAGCAGCCAATTAGCGCACAGCAAGGTCCCACAAACAGCAATGTGACAATGACTAGATAATCCGTTTTTAGTGATGTTGGTTGAGGGATAAATATTGGCCCAGGACACCGGGGATAACTCCCCTGCTCTTCTTCGAAATAGTGCCGTGGGATCTTTTACATCAACCTAAGAGGGCAGACGGGGCCTTGGTTTAACGTCTCATCTGAAAGACGGCACCTCCGACAGTGCAACACTCCCTCAGCACTGCACTGGAGTGTCGGCCTGGATTATGTCCCCAAGTGTCTGGAGTGAGACTTGAACCCACGACCTTCTAAAATGCTCCATGACAGATGTGAAGACAGCTCTGTGATGCAGCGTGTATGAGCATGCCTCACAGACTGGTGGATGCGCGTTAGATCCTACTCCAGTCCCTCTTCAATTCCTGATCTCAGCCATGTTGCTGTGCAGAAAACAAACTGCAGAGAGAGGGCCAACGTCGGGTTGAATGACTGAATAGCATCTTGGGCGGAGACGAGGGCAAGCTGCCTACCTACACTCCCAGAGGAGAACCTTCCAGGACAGGGAGTCTCTTTACAGAAGCTTTGTTTAAAGCGTTTGGGGAAGGGGGAGCCCAGTTGTGTTTCTGATGAACTCTGGATGAGAATTAAGACCACTGGTCATATCCTGCAGATGCAAGCATCTTACATTGACATAGAATGTACAGCACAGAAACAGGCCATTCGGCCCAACTGGTCTATACCGGTGTTTAGGCTCCACACGAGCCTCCTCCTACCTTGGTTCATCTCACCCTATCAGCATATCCTTCTATTTCTCATCTACTTATCTAGCTTCCCGTTAAATGCATCTATCCGCAAGATGCTAAAGCAAATGGAAATTCTAATCAGTTGAACATTTCAAGCAATGTAGGTCTTTGGGGGATAACACCAATCAAATCTAATTCCATTTATACAAATTTCACTTAGCAGGACTAGAGACATTATCATACAGTATTTATTATCTACTGTGGCTGTGACTCGAGAACTAGTGGCTCCTAAATAGAGAATGACGTGGTTTCCAGCTGCACAATGTCTGGAGTCCTGCTGCACTCTATCTAATTCCAAGATCCGGTATTCCTGGCAGGAAGCACGGATTAGAGGCAGCGCCCAGCCTTGATTTTCCATGCATTGACTTGCGTGACCGTTGATGGTTCAGTTTACCATCGGCACTGCACTAGTCTTCGACCACCATCAAAAAAAAGCTACAAGATCGCGATCTTTCAATTTATTCAACACTCTACATTAAGCGAGGTTTTTGGTTACTTGACACATGCACCCAGAAATGTGCAATAAATCCAGGGTTACTGTACTCAAAAGGACTCTCGCTTCTCATCACGCATAACTCCCACGGTTAACATTTAGTCGCACATCATTCAATAAATATAAAACATGCAGTAGATCACGACACAAGGAATGAACCCTTTACTCACATTTCTTCTGCTCTCCTTCGGTTTGTTGGCGAGTTTTATCTCCAAGATAATCTCCCCCATGTAGTCCTCCAGACTGTTCGGGTCATCAAGCTGCAACTCCTTCTGGACAGCACTAACAGAAGGAAAATGGCCCACGCAATTAAAAATACCGGCAAACTTTTTAGGTGTGGCCTTGAATTATAGGGACTAGGTTTTCACAAGTCAGCAGTCACAGCCTAGAGCCTCGCAATAAGGGGTTACATTATTGGAAATTTGGGTGTGAAGATCGACGCCCATTTTAATGTTAGGAGCATGCTGACTTCCATGCCCAAATTCCCAATATGTGCTCCCGTCGCACAGAGCTCTGCACCTGGAGCTCAATTTTGTAAAATAAGATTATCCTCTATACTGTCAAGCATTAGATAGCAATTGGACAGAAATAAGTCAACTCACTGGGCTCTTCCAAGCCTTAAAAGTCTAACATGTAGACAAGCAAAAGGGCTGCTATGGTGGGGAAGAATTGCCCTGGTCATTTTGCCTGGCAAAATTGTAAGCACGATTCTTTTGAATGCATTTACTTTGTCGCTACACAAGGGGACCAGTGCTGTTCTTCTCCCCCCCGCTCAAGTGATCATTAATATATCACTTACACATTCATTACTTATTAAATGGTGTCAATGGGGAAAATACTCAATCTGACCAACACCAAATAGCACAATGGTATATGTGCTGCTAATGGAAATAAGATAGACAAGAATCAGGCTCTGCGTGCTTAATGGAACACTCTTAAGAGCCGATTCTGCAATCCCGTGGCCCCAATGGGAAATTGCGCTCACAAGGAACGGATGGCGGTAAATCACGGATCCACCATTTAACACAATGCACGCCCTCAGAGGTACCGGAATCAGATGTGGTCCCCATCCAGTTCTAACTGCTGTGAGGTAAGGTTTGAGGTTCATCCGCTGGATGTTGAATAGGTTTTTATCTCAGTCTTTATATGGGGAAAGAGCAGGTAGAGTGGGACTATTAAGATAGCTCTTTCAAAGAGCCGGCACAGGCATGGTGGGCTGAATGGCCTCCTTCTGTGCTGTATGACTAAGTTTTTATTACCTATTTATTCTGGCCTAGAAATTCCATTCCCTACGGGTGTGCACGCGCTGTGTACTCACCCATAGGGCCAACGGAAGTGCCTGTTTTAGGCATGCACTGCGCATGCGCTGGAAACTGGAACTTCCATTCTTCAAAGAAAGGTCTGCACAGGTCAAACGCCTGCGCCGGAGAGGCAGCGCGTACGGCTACAACTTCCGTTTTTTTCAACTGTTGCTTCAGTCCAGGGTAAGTCTGAAAGAACTGCGCCTGGAAAAGCAGGCGCGAGGCCTGAAGCTCCTGGGCGCAAGGCCTGCTTTTACCAGGCTAAGAGGTGAAGAAAGTAAATGAAATGTTTTTTTCCCACTGATTTATCATCTTAAAACACGTTAAAGAAAGGTAAGTTTATTTTTAACCCCGTTAAAAACTTTAATTATTTTTTCAAAAATTTAAATTTTTGTTTAAAATAGTTAATTTATGTAATTTATAGTCATTTTAAAAATGTGAGGTTTTTTGTAAAATTTATTTGAAGTTTTACTTATATTTTGGGGCTGATCTCTATTCATAGATTTGACAGGTCTTCCTGTCAAATCTATGAATGGAGATTCCCTGCTCGGATTGGCTCCCCATGGCCCACGTGATCCCAGGGACGCTGCGAACTAGCTGCGCCCCTGGGATATGCGGGCCCTGCACACCGGCAGTTTGAGGAGGCACATCAACGGGATTCTACGCCGGCCCAGAGCATTATTGAATTCACTGAATGGCGGAGCAGGCTCGAGGGGCCGAATGGCCTGCTCCTGCTCCTATCTTCTACTATTACGGTCGGCGCAGTTTGTTTGTGCCGGTCGGGGGTTTACGCCCGTGGGAAGCCTCCAACCGGAATTTCTGGGCCTCTATGTTTATGTAGATTAATACCATTATAGGGATGGATATATAGGCTTTAATTAAATCTAAAGTCAGAGAGTTGCATCAGCACTCAAAGTTTTCACTATATCACCATAGGCTTAGTCAATATATTAGCGGAGGTGCTTTAAAACTTCAGCAGAATTCTTGCGCACGATTACAAGTCATTTCAGGCCTTCACTGAAGTTCTGTTACATATGCCAACAGTGCCATAAATCCAGTCTCCAGTAGTTTATAATTTATAAAATCCTTAATCCTCAAGGCTGGGGAACAATTGCTGTGCTTTTAATAGCACTTAGTTTCAGATGATAATGTCTTGAGTACTTCATATCTTTTATTTGCTTTGCCTAAATCTGCAGGAGCTCCTTTAGATTTTCAGAGTTCAGGTGCTGTTCTATCTGATAAAGCTCTTCAATCACTCACAGTATAAAACCAAACAGCGTGCACCTGCTTTCTGGCACACCAGTAAAATGGAAGCAAAGTGGTAAACACAATAATATTACAGACCTGTTTATTTCAAGATCGTTCAGACTGAGATATGCAGAGCCCATGAAATCATCCGTGGCCAAGTCTCGGTCGTACACCTATTTGTGGAGAGATTTTTTCTTTCATTATTGTGTCGCGCTGAGATTAAGCAAACACGAGGACAAAGAAGAACGCTTTTGCACCACAAGCTGCAGCATCGGTTTTGTCATCGCCACCTGCATCAAAGAGGAAATAATTCGGTGCTCTGGTCAGGCCACACCGTGAGATGTGTGTCCGGTTCTGGCTGTCGAGGAAATCAAGGAGCCATTGAGGCGCCGGATGCAGTGCGGAGAAGAGACGGGAGGCTGATCCCTGGTGTCAGCGTTTGAGTTACGAGAAAAGGCAGGAGACACTTGGGCTTACTGGCCTGGAAAGGAGGGGTGTCTAATTTGGGATATTATTGAGGTTCTCTTAAGATAGCAAATGGTATGGGAACTTTCAATCCAGAATACTACTTTAAATTAAACAGTGGGAGTAGGACAAGGGGACACAGGTTCAAAGTAGTAAAAGGTACCTTTAAGACTGATATCAGGAGGTTCTTCATGCAGAGAGTGATCAACATTTGAAATGACCTGGAATCACTAAAGAAACAACTAGATGCAGCAATGGGGTGAATGTAGGATTGTTCAGGGTGGATGAACTAAAATGGGCTGAATGGCCTTCCTCATCCAGAAGTAACTTGTGCTCTTATGATTTACACAGTGACTACATTAAAGTCAATGATTGTACGCTTATTTCCCATAATCTAATCTTCAATACCATATAGGGTTGTATCTTGGCCTTGTTCTCATCTCCAATGTGACTATTTTCGATACAGCTAAGTGCACGCTTTCACGTGTTGCTATAAAGAGCGGCTATCTTGCTGCACCGCTCAAACATAATGGGTCAACGAAGGGAATTCCTGGAGGCGTGTGTGGGATGGGCACTCCTGCACTCCGAACCAAAAGGAACAGTACAGATCAGGGACTTCCTCAGGAGCCGCCTTGCCAGAGGTTACGGGGAGGGGCGTAAAATACTCTGCCTGCATATGGGCAGGAGCACTGTGCTGCTATGCAAATGATGGACATACAGCCTCCAATGTATTTTCTGCCATTTTTGGCATAGCAACACTGGAGCGTTCCGTCACCCGTTGAGTGGGCTGCCCAGGCTTAAGTACCATTTTGTAAAATTCTTGACGCTGCCAGGTACCACAGAAGCCGCGAGCCACACTACACAGCAATAGACCTCCTCTAAGGCCTGTCGCTATTAATCTCCACTCACTCCCCTTGCGGACGGTCTTCTCGGCAGAACCAAAAATGTGTCAGGATTCCACTGTCCCAGCCAGGAGATCAGTGCTTGTATAAAGGGCCTACTACAATACGAGACCAATCCCTGTACACACAGGTCAAAATGGTTTAGCTTCATAACCCACATAAAATTCTCCCAAAATACGGAGTAGTTGCGGCGAATAGCATAGATGCATTTAAGGGAAAGTTGGATAAGTACATGCGGGAGAAAGGCTTAGAAGGATATGTGGATAGGGTGAGATGAAGTAGAGTGGGAGGAGGCTGGTGTGGGCATGGACCAGTTGGGCCGAATGGCCTGTTCTGTGCTGTAAATTCGATGTAATATGCAGCTGGGAGGAAAATGCTGAACACAGTCAGAAAGAACACAAAGCACATGAACTCACTGTGACAGCAGGTCAGCCTGAAACCACCCTCTACAACTGGTCCCCAAAGCGTATAGAGACCGCAGGTTTTGTCTTGCCTTGCACTGATCTCTGCTGGCTTCTATCAACCAAAACACACTGAACTTTACATGTGGGATCTTCCTCAGAATTCTGAACTACCCGAACCTCCACAAATGCCCAGAACAAAAGTTTCTTCAATAGCTCCACCAGTTTCACTCATACATGGTCGGCACAATCCTTGTACTTCAGAATAACAAACCCCACTAGTTTCAATTTAATTCCAAACCTGGAGATGTGAGAAACTACAGCATGAACAGCAACAATTGGCATGTTTAGTACCAAAAATAGGATTCACATGTCAAGCCAATTGGATTGCATGATATCCAATTACATAACATGCACAAACTTAAATTCTCTCTTGACGCTGTTCAAAGCTACTCACTGAACAGTTTATATTCCGCCAGTAGCTGGTCAGAATATTAATTTATGGCATAATAGAATTTGGCGCCATTTTAGGATGGTGCAATGTTTTGAATGGGTTAATCTAGCAACGAGTGTTTAATTTTGAGCCGAGACTGACTAACATGTTTGTATGCTTTCAACAGAGTGAGTCACGTAGTATTGGAGCATTTCTCACTCAGTGCTTCAATCAAGTATATGCACAGTCGGTATGATGTGGGTTCCATGCCTCTACTTTGCATTTACACAGTCCCTACAGCTCAGGAGGGCACCAGGTACTACACTGGAGAGAATTTACAGCACAGAAACAGGCCATTCAGCAAAACGGCTCCACACGAGCCTCCTCCCACCCCACTCCATCTAACCCCATCAACATAACCTTCTATTCCTTTCTCCCTCATGCTTTTATCTAGCTTCCCCTTAAATGCATCTATTGCTGTTTGCCTCAACTACAATGTGGTAGCGAGTTCCACATTCTAACCACTCTCTCAGTAAAGAAGTTTCTCCTGAATTCTTTACTGGATTTTTTTAGTGACTATTTTATATTCATTGTCTCTAGTTTTGGATGCCCCCACAAAGGAAATACCTTCTCTACATCTACCCTATCGAACCCCTTCATAATTTTAACATAAGAACATAAGAAGTAGGAGCAGGAGTAGGCCATACGGCCCCTCTGGCCTGCTCTGCCATTCAATAGGATCATGGCTGATCAGAACCTAGACTCACGTCCACTTCCCTGCCCACTCCCCGTAACCCCTAAGATCACTATCAGGTCACCCCTCAGCCATTTCTTTTCTAGAGAAAAGAGCCCCAGCCTGTTCAGTCTTTCCTGATAGTTATAACCTCTCAGTTCTGGTATCATCCTTGCAAGTCTTTTTTACACCTTCTCCAGTGTCTCTATATCCTCTTTGTAAAATGTTAATAAATCAGTGCTAATTAGTGCCAGAATCAGGACTGTCAAATGCTACGGCCCTTTCCCCAGGGCTTGGTTTCAGCCTGCCTAAGTTTACTTAACTTGCAATTGTTCACTAACAAAGTACACCGAACTTCCTCCCGGGCTTCCCAGCTGATTTAAAGCTGAATCTTCGAAGAAAAAGAGGGCTACTGCTATTACAGCCAATTGGAAATACAACTATCTGACCGTAACCACTGAACGCCACTTAACCAAAATATAACCACTGCTCCTAACCACTCAACCTAAACAAAATATAACCACTGACCTGAACCACTGAACCCAACCAAAATTTAACTATTTATGCTAACCACTGAACCCAAGAAAAGTGTAACCATCGACCCTACCACTGATCCTAACCAAACTACAACCAGTGACCCGAACCACGGAATCCAAACAAACCATAACCGTTGACCCGAACCAGTGAACCGAACCACTGAATCCAACCAAAATATATTCACTGAACCTAACATTTAACTCTTAAGTATAATAACAACATTTATTATGATAGGGGTTTTTGCAGAACCACAACAAGACAGTTGGGTACAATCATTTTTTTTTACCTTGACGTAGAGCTTTTGATTTAAATTCTTGACTGGAACGACAAAGGTCTCGTCCCATCGAGGGTTTAAGTTTTTGTACATGATCTTGCTCTTGTACAGCGTTTTCCCAGCCAGTTTGAACTTGACATAAGGATCGCTTGTACCTATATAAAAAAAAAAATCAAAATATAAAATGAAAAGTATAACTGATTCCTGTGGCAGTTTCTTGGGTTACCCTGAGAGAGTAATCAATTTTATAAGTATTCATTCATAAATGTCAGAGCCATGCATGACAACCATCTTCATTTTAAACGGATAGCATTTCATGCTGAAGGTCCCTTTGTTACCATACAGTAACCATTTTACCATTCAAGAACACCCTCAAAGCCTCCTTGAAAAAGTGCAACAGCCTCACCGACACCTGGGAATCCCTGGCCCAAGACCGCTCAAAGTGGAGGAGAAGCATCCGGGAAGGCGCCGAACACCTCGAGTCTCTTCGCCGGGAGCAAGTGGAAGCCAAGCGCAAACAGCGCACGTCAACCCAAGCACCCCATCCGCCCCTTCAACCACCGTCTGCCCCACCTGTGACAGAGACTGTAGGTCCCGCATTGGATTCATCAGTCACCTGAGAACTAATTTTTAATGTGGAAGCAAGTCATCCTTGGTCCCGAGGGACTGCCTAAGAAGAAGAACTGGGAAGAATTAGATCCACCAATGTACTGAAATCCCTACGCTACTTTTATTTTCAGTTTTTATTTTTTTGGCTGCAAAGGCAGAATTACAACAGACTCCAAAATGCTGGAAAGGCACCAAATGGCATATCAAAAAGGTCAAGACTTTCTGGGGAGAGGGACAATCCCACTGGAAAATAAACCTCAAGCCTTCGGCACTCACCTCCCCTTCAATAATTTCTACGTTCAAACTGCAATTTTTGTTTCATCTTTTAGGTTCACTGCCCCCACATTACAAAAATAAGAGGGAACTCTGGGTATACCTGCAGCTTATGCTATGACAAGCCTGCAGCACTTTCACCTGGCTCCATATTTTCACAGGTCCTAAGACCCGTGTTGAAGGCCGTTTTTGAGCTATGCTTTCTCCAGGATGCGGGAGGGGGGCGGGGGGGCTGGCACAGTAGGTCAGCATTTTCTAGTGTCCTAAATAGGGCAAAGGCTTTACTGAGGGAAAATTTTACTATCCATGAGGCACAAGAATGGTTAAACAGCCTAGAGGAGTCCGTGTTCCATTACTTAAAGGGGCTGCTCCTTGATTTTTGGTTGCACTTCAGTCCCACGCTCCTGATCTTCGGTCACCCGGTGCGGAGGGGAGCGGGCAGGTCGGAGGACCTCCTCGTAGGGCTGCTCCTAGGGCCTGGCCAAAGTGGCCATTAATAGGTCCAAGCAGCGGGCAGTCGAGGGGGTCGTCCGGCCCGATTGCCCACCTCTCTTCCGCGGCTATGTTTGCGCCCAGGTGGCCATGGGGGGATGGAGCACGCGGTGTCTGCCGGCACACTCGAGGCCTTCCGAGACCGGTGGGTGCCGCGGGGAATGGAGTGCATCATCATCCCGGCAAACCAAATTTTTAGTTTAATTTGTTAAGTTTTATTTAAAGTTTTGTTAAGTTACAGTTAATTGGGTAAGAAAAAAAAAAAGAATGGTTAAACAAATGGAACTGCAGAAATACACTTGCGTATGGCAGAGTGCACAATCTTGATACTGTGGGCTGGATTTTGATTGAGGAGGCGTGTAGGAGGCGGGTCTACAACTTTCGGGGTTGTAGTCCTGCCTCCATCGAGTTCTAGCCAACCCACGCAATTTTCACTTGATTGACCTTGTTGAGCCCACCCAGCAGGCTCAGCAGGCCAATTAAGGGCCACCCGGCAACAGGTGACATCACAGATTGACATTTCATCTGTCAAAAGCTTTTGACAGATGAAATATCAGCGTTTGACAGCAAACACTGACAATCTGTACTCCAAGTTAATTCCTTCCACTCAGGCTGATTTAGAGATCTCTCCAGAACAGAAAGCTGAATGCTGCAACTTTTGACAGCTGGCGGCCATTCTGCTTTCTGTGCCGGCGAGATGAGGGATTCCCGAGACCTAAAGGAAGGAAGGCTGTAAAGGTAAGTAAATGTAAGTAAAACGTCTTTAAACACTTTACACACACCAAACACACTTACCGCTGCACTCATGCACCCATCACTCACCTGAACACCGGACATCTCGAACCCTCCAAGCGCTTCAGCCCGACGGCCCGCCTCGCTAACTTGGCGTGGTTTGGAGCCGTCAGGAATCCCACACTTCAGCAATAAAAATAGGGATTAGGCTAAAAACTGCCTGTTAACAGGCAGTTAATTGGCACTAATCCCCTTCCCGCCTCGGGGAGGCGGCTCCCAGTGCGGGGCGGGTATCCGCCTCCTTTGAAATTGGCATGGAGGCGGGTTGGGGGCGGGTTGGGGGCGGGATGGGTTCGTGGCCCCCCCATTTCGAGATTTTAACCCCCCACACGCCTCCAATCCTGCCTCCGTGGCCCAATGAAAATCCTGCCCTTTGAGTCAATTACTCAGACATCCAGCCTTCAATTGCAGCCCGTGTATTTGATTATCTCTCGTGCTTTTTTCTGCTGGTCTCAGGCCCTCCTTCGCAGCGCCAGCTCGCCAAACCTCCGCGGGAGCGCTGAACCAGCCAGCGAGCTGTGCATTAGGAGGCCAGAGGGCAAGAATTCGGCTTGTGCCGCTGTCTTCCCTTAGAGCGACTTTAAAAAGAGGTCAAAGTGAGCCCCCCTGCCAAATCATGTCCGATGTTGAGGAAAGGCCGGTGAGAAAGCCAGAAGGGCCTCGCTGAGCTGCTATTCATGAAGCAGCTGAGAAAAGTAAACCAGTTACCAAGTGCGGCCTACACTGATCGGAGCAACTCTGATCGCAGATGACGGGAAAGGATTTGCCTGCTCCTCGCGGTTTACTTCGAGAACGGCTCCAATACTTACTTTTTCCCGCTCACTAGCTGCAATTTAAATTAAATAACAAAAGAACCTGGCCTAGAAATTCGGTGGGCTGCGCCACCAGTTAGTGCCTAAAGAGGGCACTCAGTGGCTTTAGCGCCACTGGCCACACCTCCCGCGATATTTAGCGGGGCGCTAATGGCGGCGTTAGCCTGTAGCGCTGCGCCGCCACCAATGATGTCATCGGTGTGCGCAGCACCCCGCTACCGTCCCGATCGCGACATTTGGTCGCGCCCCCCGCTGTAACGCCGGTCGCAATTTGCGACCAGGTCAGGGGGGCCTACCTGCGGCGGTAGTGACGCTAATTAAAGGGGAGGTGCGGGGTGGCCATTTTTTTTGCTGGCTGCCTGCCAGCACCTCCTCGCGCCGCCGTCCCCAGCCTCCCAAGCTCCCCCCCCCCACCCCGGGCAGTGCCGGCTGTGTCCCAAGTGCCCGGCACTTCTCCTTGGTGCCGGGCTCTTTTGCCGGCACTCGCGATCTCCGATTGCGCTGGTGCAGGCCCCTCCCCTTTAAGAAGGGGAGGAAGGCCTGCAGTACTGCAGTGCACCATGCCGCAGCGTGTGGCGCTGCGGCACATTGCGCTGCGATATTCAGTTTCAGCGCCCCAAGAGGGATGCGGGGCGCCTCGAGCAGCACCGCGCTTCCGTTTGGGGTGCTGAAACTGAGTATCGGGATGGCGCAAACGGCTCCGTTCGCAGCGGTAATTCCGGCGCCCAGGCGAGCTTGGCGCCCCAAACCGAATTTCTAGGCCCCTGTGTCTTGGAGAATAGAAGAAACTAATTAGGCGATACTCCGCATCACTTTATACTTCGTATGGAACATTTATCACTAAAATTAGCGAAGGCAGGAATTTCACGATAACAAAGAACAAAATCAAAACAGAAGGAATGGCGACTAGCACCGATTCTCACGGCGGTACCCGAGAAACCAGCAATTCCGCTGCCTCATCTGAGCCAAGTCAGCCTGTCTATCATTCCAAAAAAAAAGGGGTCAAAATCAGACCCCAGTAACTGCAGACCGCTAACCTGCTACCAATCATGTCAAAATTAATTGAAACCAAAATGTACGCAAAGCCTCGCAACATGTCATTTCGGAGCCATCTAATATCCAGGTCAGCAACTCTACTTCAGGCCAAACTGCCGAGTTGTTACAGAGAACTAAACAGCACAGAAACAGGCCATTCAGCCCAACTGGTCCATGCCGGCGTTTATGCTCCACGCGAGCTTCCTCCCACCCCTCTTCATCTCACCCCATCAGCGTGCATAGTTCTGTCAATACCGGGTAAAAAAGCAAAAAGGAAAACTATCAAAAATAACTGCAGACTCCCCTCTGATACTGCTCACTCGTGATTATATCCTTGATGTTCATTGCAACCATTCAGATTCTGAATCCACGTGGATTCTCTTTCCCTTATTTCAGTTCTAGATTCAGGTGACAGCACTTGCCTGTAGCTTGGTAACATTAAGAGATCCTGCTGCTCCCAACAGGACAGTTGTTAACACCCTCAAGCTCCTGGTTCAGAGATGGAGTCATTCTCACCATGTCCAACATGCAGTCAGAACAGTAGCCCTCGAGATTTCTCGGTAGACGCTGCCTGACTAAAAAGCTGATCCTTTATTGGCGGATCTGATTACGTAGTTGTTGAAGGGGATACACCATTTTGTCTGGAGATGGAGCACGCGGTGTCCGCCGGCACGCTTGAGGCCTTCCACGACCGGTGGGCACCGCGGAGACTGGAGTGCATCATCAATCCGGCCAACCAAATTTTAATTTAATTTGTTAAGTTTTATTTAAAGTTTTATTAAGTTACAGTTGATTTGTTTAAACACCAAAACCAAAAGAGTACACCATTTCATAAGAGGTACACAAATGCAGAGAAAATGGATTTTTTTTTAATGGTGACACCTATTTAAGAGTCCTTCAGAGAAGCCATACTCTATTCTCATCATCAATGACCTGGTGAAGTTCATCAAAAGAGCTGATGTTTGCGAATGGCACCGTCCTCTCCAAACTCGTTAACTCTCTACCCGAGAAACAATGAGGGATTTCTCACTGCCCATCATGGGCAGGTTGTGGCGTTGGATGAACGTTATGTACCATCTTCTCCACTGATTTAATATTAATCATATTTGCTACCCACTTCTGTTCAGTTTAGAACATGTAGCTGGTGGTCTTAGTATTACATTTAAACTAGCCTGGGCCGAACAAGTAGAGGTGCCTGGACAAGTTAGTAGGAAACAGAATTCTCAAGAAAGCTCACCTGTACTTCTCAGTTCTACAAAGTCAGCTTTTTAAAAAATTTGTTAATGGGATGTGGGCGTCGCTGGCAAGGCCAGCATTTATTGCCCATCCCTAATTGCCCTTGAGAAGGTGGTGGTGAGCCACCTTCTTGAACTGCTGCAGTCCGTGTGGTGAAGGTGCTCCCACAGTGCTGTTAGGGAGGGAGTTCCAGGATTTTGATATACTTCTAAGTCAGGATGGTATGTGACTTGGAGGGGAACCTGGAGGTGGTGGTGTTCCCATGCGTCTGCTGCCCTTGTCCTTCTAGGTGGAAGAGGGTTTGGGAGGTGCTGCCGAAGAAGCCTTGGCGAGTTGCTGCAGTGCATCTTGTAGATGGTACACACTGCAGCCACGGTACGCCGGTGGTGGAGGGAGTGAATGTTTAAGGTGGTGGATGAGGTGCCAATCAAGCGAGCTGCTTTGTCTTGGATGGTGTCGAGCTTCTTGAGTGTTGTTGGAGCTGCACTCATCCAGGCAAGTGGAGAGTATTCCATCACACTCCTTACTTGTGCCTTGTAGATGGTGGAAAGGCTTTGGGGAGTCAGGAGGTGAGACACTCGCGGCAGAATACCTAGCCTCTGACCTGCTTTTGTTGCCACAGTATTTATGTGGCTGGGCCAGTTAAGTTTCTGGTCAATGGTGACCCTCAGGATGTTGATGGTGGGAGATTCCGCGATGTTAATGCCATTGAATGTCAAGGGGCGGTGGTTAGACTTGTCTAGTAATATAGTATTATAGCCCTTTTTGGCAGGTCAAACCCATTCAGATCTGTGGAATGGGTGGTTAAGACCCACTCAATGACAGTGTCTACAATCTACAGCATTGGGGAGATAGAAACACAGAAGATAGGAGCAGGAGTAGGCCATTCGGCCCCTCGAGCCTGCTCCGCCATTTAATGAGATCATGGCTGATCATCCAAATTCAGTATCCTGTCTCTGCTTTCTCCCCATATCCCTTGATCCCTTTAGCCTTAAGAAATATATCTAACTCCTTCTTGAATATATTTAATGAATTGGCCTCTACTGCCTTCTGTGGTAGAGAATTCCACAGATTCACCACTCTCTGGGTGAAGAAATTCCTCCTCATCTCAGTCCTAAATGGATAACCCCTTATCCTTAGACTGTGACCCCTGGTTCTGGACTCCCCCGCCATCGGGAACATTCTTCCTGCATCTAGTCTGTCTAGTCCTGTTAGAATTTTATAAGTTTCAATGAGATCCCCTCTCATTCTTCTAAACTCTAGCGAATATAAGCCTAATCGACCCAATCTCTCCTCATAGGTCATTCCTGCCATCCCAGGTATCAGCCTGGTGAATCTTCGCTGCACTCCCTCCATGGCAAGAACATCCTTCCTCAGATAAGGTGACCAAAACTGCACACAATACTCAAGGTGTGGTCTCACCAAGGCCCTGTACAACTGCAGCAAGACATCCTTGCTCCTGTACTCGAATCCTCTCGCTACGAAGGCCAACATACCATTTGCCTTCTTGCCAAGAGAGGCAACCAAGATCTAATTTGTGACCAAGAGAGCACCACAAGTAGTCATGTTTCACTCAAGGACAAAAGATCTGCTGCAGCAGCACCTCAATCTTCTGCAGTGATCCAACAATTCTCAATGAAATACCAATAGAGAGACTTCACCCACCATTTCTCCTGTCAGTGGATATCGCAGCCGTTATCAATCCCTGGAACTCTGCTCTTTGTGTGAAGGTGATTAAAAGCAGAATGAATCAATGGGCCGGATTTTCCGACCCCCCACGGGTGCGTACGCGCCCGTAGGGGGCGCGCAAGTCATAGAGTCATAACGGCACAGAAGGAAGCCATTTGGCCCATCGAGTCTGTGCCAGCTCTCTGTAGAGCAATCCAGTCAGTCCCATTCCCCCGCTCTATCCCCATAGTTATCCCCAAGTTTATTTCCTTCAAGTGCCTATCCAGTCTCCCCTTGAAAACATTGAGTGTCTCCGCTTCCACCACTTCCGTTGGCAGTGAATTCCAGGTCCTCATCACTCGCAGCATAAAAAAGCTTTTCTTCACATCCCCCCTGTATCTCTTGCGCAAAACCTTAAATCTGTGTCCCCTAGTCCTTGTACCATCAACTAGTGCGAACAGCCTTTCCCCATCTACCCTATCCAATCCTGTCATAATGTTTTACACCTCTATCAAATCACCCCTCAACCTCCTTTGCTCTAATGAAAACAAATCAAGCTTCTCCAACCTGTCCTTGTAGCTAAGATCCCCCATCCCCGGAACCAGTCTGGTAAATCTCCTCTGCACCCTCTCAAGGGCCTTCACATCCTTCCTAAAGTGCGGTGACCAGAACTGGATGCAATACTCAAGCTGTGGCCTAACCAATGCTTTATAAAGGTTCAGCATAACTTCTCTATTTTTGTACTTAATACCTCTATTTATGAAGCCCAAGATCCCATATGCTTTGTTAACCACTCTCTCAATATGTCCCGCCACCTTCAGGGACTTATGCACATTAACTCCCAGGTCCCTCTGTCCCTGCACACTCTTTAAAACTGTGCCATTAAGTGTATATTGACTCTCCCTGTCCCTTCTGCCAAAATGCATCACCTCACACTTCGCTGTATTAAATTTCATCTGCCACTTGTCTGCCCATTCTGCGAGCTATGTCCTGTTGCAGTCGATTGGTATCATCATCACTGTTTGCCACACCCCCAAGTTTGGTGTCATTGGCAAATTTAGAAATTCTACTCTGTATTCCAATATCCAGGCATGCAAAGCGCAAGCGCTGAAAACCGGCACTGGCTATCTGTCAAGATTTCTCTTGAGAGATCATCCGCCTGCCCGGGAAAAGTGCCTCTGCAGGCGGAGAGTTGCGCTTTTTGCAAATTAAATGTTGGTTTAAAATATTTAATTAAATGATATTTTAATTAATTTTAATTATGTAATTAAAAAAAATGTATTAATGTTTTAGTGTGTTTTTAAATGTCCGTACGGACCTGTCAAAAGTATGAAGGGGGATTCCCTTCTTTCATTGGTTCGCCTGGCTCACGTGATCCCAGGAGCGCTTGCGAACGTAAGTTGGTAGATTATTTTCCGATCGGAGGAATCCACCCACAGGAAGTTCAGGGCCATTGCTTATTGAACCGGAGTTCTTGCAGTTATGGGAACATCTGTGATGTCTCTCTAATAATGGTGTTTGTTTCAATAGGAGGCCATTCAGCCCATCGTGCCTGTGCCGGCTCTTTGAAAGAGCTATCCAATTAGTCCCACTTCCCCCGCTCTTTCCCCGTAGCCCTGCAAACTTTTCCTTTTCAAGTTTAGATCCAATTCCCTTTTGAAAGTTGCTATTGAATCTGTTCCACCACCCGTTCAGGCAGTGCATTCCAGATCAAAACAACTCTCGTGTTATGGTGCGTGAGCAGAAAACTTACTAAAAAAAAGGGTGGCTGGTAATTTACTGGAGCTGCTGGCAATCCAGGGGTTAACAGTGATGCAAGTCTTTAAGTAAATTTCTTACCTTAATTGTTTGACTTTGAAAAGATATGGATAGATAGTAAAAGGGAGAAATTTGGTAAGGCGCAAAAACATATAGGCCGTATTTTCCGATCGGAGGCTTCCCGCATGCGGAGGCCTCCGATCTGGAAAAAATCTACGCCCTTACCCGAGGGCATTGAGGTTCGGACACTTCCGCTCCTGGGCCTCTCCAACTCGAAATGCGCAGGGCCCAGGTATCCCAGAGGCGCAGGCGGTTCGCAAACATCCCTGGGATCACGTGGGCCATGGGAAGCCAATAGGAGAAGGGAATCTCCCTTCATACACTTGGCAGATAGACCTGTCAAATATATGAATGGCGATCACCCCAAAACAAAGTAAAACATTAAATACATTTTTTAAAAACCATCACTTTTTTAAAATGAGTTCAAATTACAATAAATTAAATATTTTAAACAAAAATTAAATTTTTTGAAAAAAATAATTGATATACCTATCAATTCCTCCAATAAAAGGCGAAGAGTTACGAAGGTGACTAAAGGTTTTTATTGACTAAATAACAGCCCACTCTCGTGGGTGATCCGATCCAAGCAGGAGGAATACCAGCCAGTCGCTCACCTTTATACCTGGCCTGGTGGGTGGAGCCAAGGCGGAGTCGGCAGTGGTCATCCCAGGTATAGCAGTGTGGCAAGAGGCGACCTCGTACCGTGATACAATAGTGGTCAGTGATACAGTTATAACGAACAGTGGTGAACAGTGCTAACGATAGTGAACGTGGTTTACCACATTCACCCCTTGTTTAGAATTAAGTCCGGCGGGGTGAAGTGTACTACCAATTCTGGTAGGTCAGTCTGTCCGGAGGCTTCGTAAGCCTCTCCGATCGCCGCAGCGGTGGTGTTGCCTTATCCGGTGCTGGTGCCTTATCCGGTGTTGATGCTGGTGTTTGCGTGGTCGGCGAGGGCTCGTGGGGTTCCGGCATGCCGTCTACCTGGACTGAGGTTGGGGGGGGTGGTGGCGGTGTTTCCGGATCGGCTGAGGGTGCGAGGTCTCGTAGGGAGACAGTGTCCTCCCGCCCGTCTGGGTACGCCACGTAGGCGTACTGGGGGTTGGCGTGCAGGAGGTTCACCCTCTCGACCAGGGGGTCCGTTTTATGGGTCCTCACGTGTTTCCGCAGCCAGACCGGCCCCGGGGCGGTCAGCCAGGTTGGTAGAGTGGTTCCCGTAGTCGACTTCCTGGGGAAAACGAACATTCGTTCATGGGGGGTGGTGTTAGTGGCCGTGCAAAGTAATGACCGGATGGAGTGCAGCGCTGTCGGGAGGACTTCTTGCCAGCGGGAGGTTGGGAGGCCCTTAGACTTTAAGGCTAAGAGGACGGCCTTCCATACCGTCGCGTTCTCTCTTTCCACCTGACCGTTACCTCTGGGGTTGTAGCTGGTGGTCCTGCTTGCTGCAATACCTCTCTCTAGGAGGAATTGCCGGAGTTCCTCGCTCATGAAGGAGGAGCCCCGGTCGCTGTGTATATAGTTCGGGAACCCGAACAAGGCGAAGAGGGCATTCAGGCACTTAATGACCGTGCTACTGGTCATGTCGGGGCAGGGGAAGGCAAAGGGGAAGCGGGAGTACTCATCAACGATGTTGAGGAAGTACACATTACGGTCAGAGGACGGGAGGGGCCCCTTAAAGTCGATGCTCAGGCGCTCGAAGGGGCGGGTGGCCTTGATCAGGCTTGCTCGGTCCGGCCTATAGAAGTGCGGTTTGCACTCCGCACAGGTCTGGCAGTTCCTGGTCATGGTCCTGACCTCCTCGATGGAGTAGGTCAGGTTGCGGGCCTTAATGAAATGGTAGAGTCTGGTGACTCCGGGGTGGCAGAGCTGGTCGTGGAGGGTCTGAAGCCTATCGATATGCGCGCTGGCGCATGTCATTCGTGAAAGGGCATCAGGGGATTCGTTCAGCTTGCCTGGCCGGTACAAGATCTCATAATCGTAGGTGGAGAGCTCGATTCTCCATCTCAAAATCTTGTCATTCTTGATTTTGCCCTTCAGCTTGTTATTAAACATGAAAGCCACCGAACGCTGGTCGGTGAGGAGGGTAAATCGTTTGCCTGCCAGGTAGTGCCTCCAGCGCCGTACTGCCTCCACGATCGCCTGGGCCTCTTTCTCGACCGACGAATGTCGGATCTCGGGGCCCTGTAGGGTCCTTGAGAAGAAGGCCACTGGCCTCCCCTCCTGGTTTAGGGTGGCGGCTAAGGCGAAGTCGGAGGCGTCGCTCTCCACCTGAAAGGGGATGGACTCGTCCACTGCGTGCATCGTGGCCTTGGCTATGTCTCCCTTAATGAGGGAGAAGGCCGCGCACGCCTCCTCCGTGAGGGGGAAGGAAGTGGCTTTCAGGAGGGGTCTGGCTTTGTCCGCGTAATTGGGTACCCATTGGGCATAGTAGGCGAAAAGCCCCAGGGTTCTCCTAAGTGCTTTAGGGCAGTGGGGGAGGGGTAGCTCCATGAGGGGGCGCATTCTTTCTGGGTCGGGGCCGATGATTCCGTTCTCCACTACGCAGCCGAGGATGGCAAGGCGCGTGGTGTTAAACACGCATTTCTCCTTATTGTAGGTGAGGTTCAGCCGTTGGGCCGTACGGAGGAATTTCTCCAGATTCGCGTCATGTTCCTGCTGGTCGCGGCCGCAGATAGTGACGTTATCTAGGTAGGGGAATGTAGCCTGCAGTTCGTTCTGGTCAACCATCTGGTCCATCTCCCTTTGGAAGACCGAGACCCCATTAGTGACACCGAAGGGGACCCTAAGGAAGTGGTATAGGCGCCCATTCGCCTCGAAGGCGGTATACTGGCGGTCCTCAGGGTGGATAGGGAGTTGGTGGTAGGCCGACTTCAGGTCGATGGTCGAGAATACTTTATACTGTGCAATCTGATTGACCATGTCAGATATGCGGGGGAGGGGGTATGCGTCCAGCTGGGTATATCTGTTTATGGTCTGGCTGTAGTCGATGACCAGGCGGTTTTTATCGCCGGTCTTTACGACTACGACCTGGGCACGCCAGGGGCTGCTGCTCCCCTCGATAATGCCCTCTTTCAGGAGGCGCCGCACCTCAGAGCTAATGAAGGCTCTGTCCCCGGCGCTATACCGCCTGCTTTTGGTAGCGACGGGTTTGCAGTCAGGGGTAAGGTTAGCAAACAGAGAGGGTGGCGGGACCTTGAGGGTGGAGAGGCTGCAGGTGTTACGCGGTGGGCGGTTTAACGTTTGCTGGTTGTTGACTGTGAGTGGGGGGAGGGGTCCACCGTATGCTAGGGTTACGCTTTGGAGGTGGGATTGGAAGTCCAGCCCTAGTAGGACGGCAGCGCAGAGATGGGGGAGGACGAGGAGTTTAAAGTTTTTATACTCCGTGCCCTTAACCGACAGGGTCACGACACAGTAGCCGCTGATGTCCGTGGCGTGGGACCTCGATGCCATCGAGATTCGGCTGCGCGTTGGTAGGACAGAGAGGGAGTAGTGGCTCACCGTGTCTGGGTGGATGAAGCTCTCCGTGCTTCCGCTGTCGAACAGGCAGGTCGTGGCGTGGCCGTTCACTTTGATGTCCATCATTGACTTGGACAGATGGTGCGGGCGGGCTTGGTCCAGGGTGACGGAAGCTAGTGTGTAGCTGAGCGAGTCGTTGTCATCTGCGGGCGAGGCGGTCGGGCGTGGTGAGTAAAATGGCGTCTCCCACGAGGTAGGGCCCCATGAGGCACTATTGGGGTCGGTTGCCTTAATCAAAGATGGCCGCCCCCATGACTCATGTGTGGGGATGCTGGCCTCAGTTGCCCTAAACAAAGATGGCCGCCCCCATGACTCATGTGTGGGGATGCTGGCCTCAGTTGCCCTAAACGAAGATGGCCGCCCCCATAGTTCGCATGCGGCACTGCTGGCCTCTGAGGATCCGCTCCTGCAGGCCTTGGAGAAGTGGCCTTTCTTCAGGCAGGTTCTACATATGGAGTTCTTGGCTGGGCAGCGCGACCTCGGGTGCTTCTCCTGGCCACAAAAAAAACAGCCGGCGGCCCGATCGCGGATGCCCGATGTCGGGGCCGGTGCCGGGGGTGGCGGGGCCGGTCGGGTCCGGGACGCCGACGCAGAGGTAGGTCCCGGGGGCGGCGCTGGGAAGGGTGCTGTGGTAGGGGTCGGGCCCGAGTCCCAGGGTCGCGAGCAGTACCTGGTGAATGCTTCCTGATCTTGGTGGGCCACTTCCAGGGAGATAGCGAGGGCTTCAGCTTTTTCCATGCTGAGGTCTTTAGCTTCCAGCAGTCTTTGCCGTGAGTACTCGGACCGTAGGCCTTTCAGGAATGCGTCGCGGATATTATCTTCAGTATTTTCGGCTGCCGACACCGATTTAAAGTCACAGTTCCTGGCGAGTGCATATAGCGCCTGTGAGAATTCGGCTACTGATTCTCCTGGCTGTTGCGGCCGTGATCTTAGGAGGTGCCTAGCGTACATGTAGTTTACCGGGGTCCGGTACTTCTGTTTCAGCAGGTTGATGGCGGTCTCGTAGGTAGTCATGTCCTCGATGAGAGTGTATACTCTCGGGCTCAGTTGTGCCTGCAGGACACTTAGTTTGGATGCCTGAGGGACGCTGGATTCTCTCAGGTATGATTCGAAGCAGACCAGCCAGTGTTTAAAGTCTGCGGCTGAGTTTGCTGCTCGTGGGTTCAGGTCCAGGTACGGCGGTCTGAGGGCTCGCAGCCAAGCTGGCTGGTGTGGCTGTGCTCCTGGGAGCTGCGCTGGTGGCTCCTCCGCCGGTTGTGACTCGTTGTCGGACATCATTAAATTTAGTCAATAAAATTGATATACCTATCAATTCCTCCAATAAAAGGCGAAGAGTTACGAAGGTGACTAAAGGTTTTTATTGACTAAATAACAGCCCACTCTCGTGGGTGATCCGATCCAAGCAGGAGGAATACCAGCCAGTCGCTCACCTTTATACCTGGCCTGGTGGGTGGAGCCAAGGCGGAGTCGGCAGTGGTCATCCCAGGTATAGCAGTGTGGCAAGAGGCGACCTCGTACCGTGATACAATAGTGGTCAGTGATACAGTTATAACGAACAGTGGTGAACAGTGCTAACGATAGTGAACGTGGTTTACCACAATAATTAAAGTTTTTTACGGGGCTAAAAATAAACTTACCTTTTTTTAAAAGTATTTTTAAATGATAAATGAGTGAAAATGTTTTTAAAACTTTTTTCAACTCTTATGCTGGTAAAAGCAGGCCTTATGCTTTTACCAGGCGTAAGATTTCTAAGGGTTTTCTGCGGGCGGAGGTTCTCCAGAAAGCGGAACTCACCTCCCGCAGAGGCCCTTCTCCAGGGCAGGCGTCCGATCCGTCAAGAGGATTCTTGTCGGATCGGAAATGCCGGTTTTCAGCGCATGCGCTTCGCATACCTGAAACCGGCATTTCCGATGTCCCTACGGGTGGGGTACACAGCTCGTACACACCCGTAGGGATCGGAATATATGGCCCATTATTCGCAAAGGAATGCACAATCAGAATATGCGCTTACAGTTTTATATCAAATAGATGGTCCTGCCCCGGTCAAATTGATTGCTCCACTCATTACTGTGCAGTGTCCCAATCATCGCATTACGTGTTAAACTCATGAAATCGTTCAACAGAACACAGTTTTTGTATAAAAAAAACAAAGAAACAATTTGATTTTTATCCACAGGGTTGGATTGGCAGGATTCAGACACTTTCCCACGTGGCCCAGACTCCAGTGAGCCCCCAGACCAACTCCCACCGCATCCCCACCACTGCCCGTAGGCCTCCATCGGCCAAGAGTCCATGTGAAAGGTCTAAAAAGCCTGCAGTTTTGAATTTTGAGCTCCAATTAAAAGTTAGAAACTTGCTCTATTTCCAGCAAAAAATGTATGTAATTTTGATTTTTCAATTTGATTATTCCTCGCCAACTTAAAATGTGGTAAAATAAATCGTAGTTCAACCCATTCAAAAATCAGTTTACCGAAGTAAGCATTTTATTCAAGTTTCTATCTTTAAAAAAAGTTAATGTTTTCTTTAGCGCAAGTGAACTCAATCTCAAACCAACGATGGTACATTATAGATCAACTTGGCTGCATGTAATTTCAATCCCACTTTTCATGTGTGAAATGCGATAACTATATTTTGGAATTAAAAATCTGTGCAAACTGGATCAATAGGCCTACGATGTGTAAAGTCAAAACTGTGGCACATTCAAATCTGACTGAATTTACAATCGACAGACAGCTGAACAGTAAGGCTCACACCGATTTTTTGATCTGACTGCAATACTCAGCCAGCAACTTCAGTAGACACACAGGTTGGAATTTTGCCGGTGCTCAGCAGACGGGATCGGTGGCAGGCCGGCAGTTAAATGTGAATTGATTGACAGCGGGTCGGGAACCCGCTGTTAAAACGCGCACACTTCCCTTTCCCGATGTCGGGTCTGCCAACGCTGAGCAGACCCGATAGGCAGCGGCGGGGGAGCCAATTCAAATAATTAATGGCTTGTTTACAACCACTTAACAATGCTTTTAAACTGACCTTTTGAGTTTGACAGCTCGCCCACGGATTTCACGCTGTTGCTAAACCATGTCTGTGACGCTGAGGCTGGAGGTCAGTGGCCATTGAATCAGCTGTTGAGTTGACAGCTTCAAATTTCAAGTCAAAGCTCCCATCTTACAGAGATATCTTCCCTCTGCCACAAGCTGTTCCTCACTGCATTTCCACTACACATTCACCATGCAGCAAGTTTTTACACAAGTCTCCATCTGTCTGACCTCATTACCTCCCTCACCATTGACAGATCGCTTCTGTCATTTCTACTTCACCTGCCATCTATTCCATCAACATGCTTGCCCTTTAATAGAAGATAGGAGCAGGAGTAGGCCATTCGGCCCTTCGAGCCTGCTCTGCCATTCAACGAGATCATGGCTGATCATCCAAACCCTAGCACCCGGTCCCTACACTGACAGCCATCCCACCCAAGCCCTATCCCCGTAACCCCACGTATTTAATCCCCCCTAACACTAAGGGTCAATTTTTATCATGGCCAATCAACCTAACCCGCACATCTTTGGACTATGGGAGGAAACCGGAGCACCCGGAGGAAACCCACGCAAACACGGGGAGAATGTGCAAACTCCACACAGACAGTCACCCGAGGCTGGATTTGAACCCGGGTCCCTGGCGCTGTGAGGTATGCTCTCTCACCTTGGTCCTCAGATTCGGACCACGATCAGCCCCAACACCAGCAACACCAGGCACACCAGCAGCACCAACAACAACACCAACCTTCTCCGCAATCAGCTGGTGCTACACAGGACACAGGGCATCAGCACCCGACCACATTGCTGCCCGGGAGGCCAAGGATGGCTTCACCATGGCCAGATTTACTTCACTTGACGCTGTACACCTGGCTGCCACATGATGCGCCAGGATGGCACCACACCAACACCATAAAGCATCCCTACAATGCCCAAGCCATTCCTTTCACACTCATCATCATTGCGGGGGGGTACCGTAATGTCTCACCATTCACTCCAGCTCACTAAGATACTTCCAAAGATGCACACTTATCTGTCCAAGAACACAAAGTGTTGAAAATAAAGGTTTCAATGTTTGACAGCACATTAACAGAAACTTCACATGAACATTGGCTAAAACACACAAGTGCCTACCCTTGTGTGATATTAGTTGGTATGATTGAACTAGGATGAGGGTGCGTATGAAGGGTGGCTAGTGAGATGGGGATGTGATAATGTAGATAGAGAGGGATGGGTGGAGGTGCAAGGTAAGTTGGTGTGAGTAAGGATGTGCAGGAGTAGGGTAGGGAAGGCAGAGCGATGGGGATGTGATGAGAGGTACAGCAGGATGAGGTTGAATGTGGCTTTGTACCAACATTTCGTGATCTACTGAGATCATTGAAACATTTGCGGCACTGCACCCAGGTCCTCCTGACCACATCCCTGCTTGTCACCTCCTCTGCAATGTGCAACCAGGTGGTCTTTGAGCCCTTTGAAGCTCCACAGTTCCTAGCTGATCAATATTACATAAACTGCTTTTTGTTAGCATCTGCACAAACCCTAGTAACTGATACAAACTTTGATTTCTTGTTTGGAGAGGTATATTACAATGCAGCCATCAGAGATCCTCAGGAAAACAAGATGATACTTTCACACCATATGAAAGGGTTGAAAATCTTTCTTCTTCTTCTTAGGCAGTCCCTCAGAACTGAGGATGACTTGCTTCCACATTAAAAATGAGTTCACAGGTGACTGATGAGTCCAATGCGGGACCTACAGTCTCTGTCACAGGTGAGGCAGATGGTCGTTGGAGGGGCGGGTGGGTGGGGTGCTGGGTTGACGTGCGCTCCTTGCACTGCCTGCGCTTGGCTTCTGCTTGCTCCCGGTGAAGGGACTTGAGGTGTTTAGTGCCTTCCCGGATGCTTCTCCTCCACTTTGTGCGGTCTTGGGCCAGGGATTCCCAGGTGTCGATGGGGATGTTACACTTTATCAAGGAGGCTTTGAGGGTGTCCTTGAAGCGTTTCCTCTGCCCACCTGGGGCTCTCTTGCCGTGCCGGAGCTCCGAGTAGAGTGCTTGCTTTGGGAATCTTGTATCGGGCATGCAGACAATGTGACCCGTCCATCGGAGCTGATTGAGTGTGGTCAAAGCTTCGACGCTGGGGATGTTGGCCTGAGCAAGAACACTGACGTTGGTGCGCCTATCCTGCCAATGGATTTGCAGGATCTTGCGGAGGCAGCGTTGGTGGTACCTCTCCAGTGCTTTGAGGTGCCTGCTGTACATGGTCCATGTCTCTGAGGCATACAGCAGGGTGGGTATCACTGCTGCTCTGTAGACCATGAGCTTAGTGCCGGGTTTGAGGTCCTGGTCTTCAAACACTCTCTTCCTCAGGTGACCGAAGGCTGCACTGGCACACTGAATTCAATTGGTTTCATTTTCATTTTCTGTGCTTTTTCGGTCTTGACAAAGGGTTTTGACCCGAAACATTGGCTCTGTTTCTCTCTCCACGGATGTTGCCTGGCCTGCTGAGTTTTTCCAGCATTTTCTGTTGATACTTCTCTCCAAGCTGCAATATCCACCACCCTGCTGACACGGTCAAAACAGCAGCTTCTGCTGCACACCCTTCATTTCGGTAAATATAAAACGGTGGCTCGTATCGGGGATAGCGTTCCCTTCCACTCCTCAATATAAAAAGCACAACAGCACTACTAGTTCCATCTCTTCTACAAAGAGCACAACTGCTGCTTTTAAGCAGTAAAACATTTTCCCACAACTTTGACATCTGAACAGTTGTGAAGGGGCAGACCAAAGTTTAATTAAGTGGGTTGAACGGTTAGTCAAAACTGGCTGGAAGTCTTAACAGGTTTACTTTTTTTTTAATGGGGATTTTTCTTTGACTTAATAAATGACAGTACAAGTTGGCTGCTTAATAACACAAACCGTCTAATTGCGACTGTGGTCTGCTAGTTTCTTTATACGTGGCTCTTATGCAAATCTACCTGGAGTACCTTTCACTCATGGCTTTAGCCATTTACTTTGTATTCAGAGGCGCCGTGGGACGGAGGAGGATTTCAGGCAGAGAGCCGGAGCTTTAATCAGCCAGTAGCCCTGGGATCCGCTGTCATGCCCGTCAGATTAAACACTAAATGAACATCTCAAAACTTCACTCAGCAGTGTCACTTTGCCGCATGCAGAGGATAATGGGTAATCCCCCCAGACAGGTGGAACACAACATTTGACAGCTAATAATGTTACAACTATTCCACGGCTGAATAATAAAAACGCCGCAGTGAATGATGATATTTTTTAAAAAACCAGCATTAAGAGAGGAGGATTACGCCTCACAAAGCTGGTCAAGGGAAAGTGTCAAGTTAGCGGACCTTGACTGTTTTGGCAAAATAATTGGGGAGAGAAATGTGCGGTAATTGTATACAGAAGCTATACGTCTCCTGTCAAACAAGTAACATCTCAACTAGGCAGCTTTTGAGCAACAACAAAAAACAAGAGAGAGGGGATAAAAAAGCTCAGTTGGTCCCAAGTAGGAGAGCGGCTTTGAGAAGCCGCACAATGGCCCAGAAATTCGGGTCTCCACGGGTGAGTACGCACGGGGTACTCACCCGTAGGCCCAATGGAAGTGCCGGTTTCGTGCATGCACTGCGCATGCGCGGGAAACCGGCATTTCCGTTCACCTGAAAGAAGGGGTTTAGCGGTGGAACGCGTGCGCCGGAGAGGCGGCACGTGTGCATCGAACTTACGTTTTTTTTTCCAGGTTTTTCCGGGAGGGTAAGTCTCCAGCAGTTACATTTTTAAAAAGCAGGCACAAGGCCTGCTTTTAACAAGGTAAGTGGTGAATTCATTAAAATTAAAACATTTTTTCCATAGGTTTATTATTTTTAAATACTTTAAAGAAAGGTAAGTTTATTTTTAGCCCTGTTAGAAAATGTAATTAACTTTTTCAAAAATTTAAATTATTGTTTAAAATAGCTATTTCATGCAATTTATAGTTATTTTAAAAATGTGATTTAAAAAAAAAATTATTTGAAGTTTTAGTTATGTTTTGGGGCTTATAGTATTTATAGGTTTGACAGCTCTTCCTGTCAAACTTATGAATGAGGCATTCCCTGCTACCATTGCCTCTCCATGGCCCACGTGATCCCAGGGGACGCATCGAACTAACTGCGCCCCTGGGATACGCAAGCACTGCGCGCCGGCAGTTGGAGGAGGCCCAGGATCAGAATCCCACGCGGGCCCACAGCTCAACGGCCGGCGCGGTAGGTAAGTGCAGGTCGGGGGCTTGCACCCACGGGAACCCTCCAACCCGAATTTCTGGGCCATTAAAATCTAAACTCTGTTGTGTGTTTTTTTTGTAAAATCCAACAGCGAGAACTGGAACAAAATGATTCAATCAATCACCTTTTTTCTTTTCTAAAACACGTCAGTAGAGTAATTAAAACCTTCCTTCGATACGGCAGATGCATGAAATGCTCCGGCTATTCCATTATACAACGAATAATGAGGCCGCAACGCTCAATTAGTACTGGATGGAAAGTTACGGCCAAAAAAAAAACAACTTGCGCCGTGTCTCTGCCATGTCTGCGGCATCAATAATATATTCTGATGGGATTACTTCAGTTACATTAGACAGCCACTTGGATCCCGTTGACTTACGGAGAGCTGCACTGTCAAAATTCTGATGCTCGAGATAATTATGTAGGCTATACATGAAGACTGGGAATGGACAGAATCCACGGCAACTGATAGAACAGAACAAAAACAAGGGAGATTCGGTTTAACAAAAAATGTTGTTAATCACTCGCTTGCTGTTGGTCACAATTACCCGAGTAGTTAAAGCAACAATGAAAGAGAGTCTTACATTTATACAGCGCCTTTCACGACCTCAGGATGTCCCAAAGTGCTTTACAGCCGACAAAGTACTCGTGAAGTTTAATCACTGTTGTGATGTAGGAAGCGGCCACTCTCCTCAGTACCAGAGGAAAATGACAATTTCCGCAAATGCACTAGCTAAAACTCACCTGTCAATGACTCGCAATTCTCAGTGACATCTCCCTTCTCTTGGGCAATGATTTGCAATGTTACGGAAGGGTTAGAACGATCTCTACAACCAACTCATTCAAGGACCAGCAAAAATAAAGATTTCTGGAAAGCTATGGATAGAAAGTCACTTGCAATTTAGCAAGCCTGCATACCTCTCTCTTTCATTACTTTTATTTGTGCAGGACAAAGCAGCCCACTTGATTGGCACCTTAAAACATCCACTCCCTCCACCACCGGCGTACCGTGGCTGCAGTGTGTACCATCTACAAGATGCACTGCAGCAACTCGCCAAGGCTTCTTCGACAGCACCTCCCAAACCCGCGACCTTTTCCACCTAGAAGGACAAGGGCAGCAGACACATGGGAACTCCATCACCTCCAAGTTCCCCTCCAAGTCACACACCATCCTGACTTAGAAATATATCGCCGATCCTTCATCGTCGCTGGGTCAAAATCCTGGAACTCCCTCCCTAACAGCACTATGGGAGTACCTTCACCACACGGACTGCAGCGGTTCAAGAAGGCAGCTCACCACCACCTTCTCAAGGGCAATTAGGGATGGGCAATAAATGCTGGCATTGCCAGCGACGCTCACATCCCATAAATGAATAAAACAAAATCTCCAATTGACGGAGCAGCAAGGGGAAATAAAGCGCTATACTGAAAACACAAATAAAGTAATGTAATGGTTAAACACAGAATAACAGGCCAACATCATATAATATACAGCCTGTATAGGTACTAGCCGTGGCTTAGTGGGTAGCACGCTCACCTGAGTCAGAAGGTCATGGGTTCGAGTCCCACTCCAGAGGCTTGAGCACAAAAATCTAGGCTGACACTCCCAGTGCAGTGCTGAGGGAGTGCTGCACTGTCGAAGGTGCCGTCTTTCGAATGAGATGTTAAACCGAGGCCCCGTCTGCTCTCTCAGGTGGATGTAAAAGATCCCATGGCACTATTTGGACGAAGAGCAGGGGAGCTATCCCCGGTGTCCTGGCCAATATTTATCCCTCAACCAACATCACTAAAACAGATGATCTGGTCATTATCACATTGCTGTTTGTGGGAGCTTGCTGTGCGCAAATTGGCCGTCGCATTTCCTACATTACAACAGTGACTACACTTCAAAAGTACTTCCTTGGTTCTAAAGCGCTTTGAGACAAACTGACGATGCAGGAGTCGGCCGTTTGGCCCGTCGAGCCTGCTCCACCATTCAATAAGATCATGGCTGATTGTCTACCTCAACTCCACTTTCCTGCACTATCCTCATATCCCTCGATTCCCTTAATATTCAAAAATCTATCGATCTCTGTCTTGAATATACTCAACGACTGAGCCTCCACAGCCCTCTGGGGTAGAGAATTCCAAAGATTCACCACCCTCTGAGTGAAGAAATTTCTCCTCATCTCAGTCCTAAATGGCCAACCCCTTATTCTGAGACTGTGACCCCTGGTTCTAGACTCCCCAGCCAGGGGAAATATCCTCCCAGCATCTACCGTCAAGCCCTGTAAGAATTCTGTACGTTTCAACGAGATGTAAAAGGCGCTATATCGATGCAATTTCTTTTTTGCAAACCCCAATATCTTTGACCCTCCCCACAACACCAGTAGGTATACACACCCAAAACCTCCTAACCAGTCTTTTCACTTTATTGACCTGATGTCTATCGCCAGCATTTTCTGCTTTTAATTAACAGATCACCGGGTTTTAATCTCCAGTCATGGAGAGATGGAGGTTTTACCGATAAATTTGACAAATGTTTGCAACTATTTTAAAATATTGGAATTGACACATTGCTGCAGATTGTTTGTTGATGTTTGCCCTATCACTCAATAAGACCGGTTTTATTTTTGTGTTTTCGCAGATTTCATATGCAGCGGAATATTATGGTTCTAATGGAAGTATTTTAGACAATTGCTACACTGTAATATACAGCACCAAACCCAGGATGCAACCATACATCACTTATAGCTCCCTCACTAACACAGAAAGCATATTAAACACTTTTTATATGCTCCTTCACAAAGTTACAGAGTGGATGTACTGTACACAATAGTGCACCAGCGACACTACATTCTGTTTTTTATTACATGAGTATGTCACGTCTCAGAGTTTTGAGTGTCACAAGTGAAATAACAGCAACAATTGAGGGTCCATGAGGAAACTATCGCAGCTTTTTAAGCTTTAAGATATTAGTAAAGATTATTGTTAGATCCGTGTATCTTGATGTTGTGTCCTTCAATAATTAGACAACAAGACTGCAGGGGGATTCAACAGGTGTTTACTGAATGAGGGTTACTCTAGAACTAACTGTACAGATCACTATTCAGGGTTTATATACAGGTGTGGTCACTGCCGGTGCTACAGTATACAGGAGCTGTAAAAAGTAGTTCTCTCCCTTAAAGGTGCATACATTACAATTCCTCCCCTTTTAGATTAACAGTACCATAACACTCATTTAACAATTAAATATCAAACTAATTACAATTAACACTTTTAACATGCAACATTAACGGAAAATAGTCTATTTATAAATTCAGTCTTTGGGGAGGCTTCCTGCTTCTTTCTGGATAACGCCTTTCCCGAGTGTCTCGCTCTTGGTGCGGAGGCGATTCTAACACCCTGCCGTCAGTTGATTCATCAGCTTCCAATGCTATTGTTTGAGGTAGATGCGACCTGTACGTCGGGTTCCTCACCAGGTACGTATGGCCGAGACATGGGGTTGACTCGTTCCTGTGACTCTAGGATCTGGTCAGCATGGCGTCTCACAATGTTCTCCCCAACATCCACTGTGTACATTAGTGGGCCCTGCCGTGTGCATATCGTTCCTGGTTGCCATTTCTCTGTTCGGTAGTCGCGGGCCAAGACTGGTTGCCCTACGTTGAAGCTCCTTGTCGGCTTCTCATTGATGTGCTGGAATTGCTTACTCTCAACATCTCTTCGTACATTTGGTCTGAGCAAATCCAGACGAGATCTCAACCTTTGGTTAAAGAACATCATGGCCGGGGCCTGGTTGGTGACTGCATGTGTCGCATTCCGGTAGGCGAACAGGAAATTGTCCACCTTGTGCTGCAGCGGAATGTTGTCATTGTACATGGCCTTTATTGCCTTCTTAAAGGTTTGTACGAACCTCTCAGCCAATCCATTTGTGGCTGGATGATACGGGGCGGATGTGTAATGCCTTACCCCATTCCTTTTCATAAATCTTCGAAACTCTTCGGACACAAACTGTGGTCCGTTATCAGAGCAAATCTGCTCTGGCAAGCCGTTCCTGGCAAAAATGGTCCGTAGGACTGCAATAGTTTTCTCCGTGGTGTTGGAGGACATTTTGATCACCTCAGGCCATTTCGAGTGCGCATCCACAGCTATTAAAAACATTAAGTCCATGAATGGACCAGCAAAATCAATATGCACCCATTGCCATGGAGAGGAGGGCCACTCCCGTGGGTGTAGAGGGGCATGTGGTGGTGCATTTTGGACCATCTGGCATCCTGAGCAGCTCTTTGTCAGGTCCTCTATTTGCTGATCGATCCCCGGCCACCACACATAAGCCCTAGCAAGGCTTTTCATTTTCACCCCTCCCAGATGACCTTCGTGAAGCTCATTGAGCACTCTCTCCCTTAACTTGGGTGGAATTACCACTCGGGATCCACACATCAAGGTTCCCTGGCATACTGACAGCTGTTCTCTTCTGGATGAGAATGCTGGCAACAGTGAGTCACCATGTGCTGGCCATCCCTTCACCGGCAAATCATATACCTGAGACAGTGTCGGGTCATTTCGGGTCTCCTTCTCTATACCAGCGTTAGTTACTGGCAAGCATTCAATTATAGTTGAATGAAATATTTCGACAGGATCCACTGCTGGTGCTTCCTCCGCAGTAGGCAATGGCAGGCGTGATAGCCCATCAGCGTTTCCATGCTGTTTCGTGCCCTTATACTCGATTTCATATTGGTGCGCCCCTAGAAAAAGGGACCATCTTTGTAGCCATTGCGCAGTCATCACTGGAACGCCCTTCTTTGGATTAAAGATGGAGACAAGTGGTTGGTGGTCAGTCAGCAAGGTGAACTTCTGCCCGTGCAGATAGTGGTTGAACTTTTTCACTCCCCACACTAGGCTGAGGGCCTCCCTGTCAATCTGGGCGTAGTTACGCTCGGCTGAGGTTAGTGACCGCGACGCAAAGGCTACTGGCCTCTCTGAGCTGTCCGGGAATTTGTGCGACAGCACCGCTCCAATGCCATAGGGTGATGCATCACACGCCAACCGAATTGGTAGTGCTGGGTTGAAATGAGCCAACACCTCTTTTGATGTGATCAATGCTTTGCTCTTCTGGAAAGCTCATTTACATTCGTCACTCCGCTTCCATGGTACCCCCGTTTGCAGTAGGGTGTTCAGTGGGTGTAGTACGGTAGACAAATTCGGCAAGAACTTATGGTAGTAGTTCACCAGCCCGAGGAACGACTTCAGTTGTGACACATTTTCCGGTGCTGGAGCCTTGACTACTGCCTCAATCTTTTCAGGGGACTTATGTAACCCCTCTTTATCAATAACGTGGCCACAATACGAGGTCTGCTTCTGCAAAAACTCGCATTTGTGGCGATTAGCTCGGAGCCCATATTACTTCAATCTAGTGAGCACCTGCTCCAGGTTGGCGAGGTGATCACTGTCATTTTCGCCCGTGACCAGGATGTCATCCAAATAACACTGGGTCCCTGGAATCCCTTGCAGGACTTGTTCCATTGCCCTTTGCCAAATAGCCGGAGCTGATGCTACCCCGAACACCAGCCGGTTGTATTGGTAGAGACCTTTATGAGTGTTGATCGTGAGGTACTGTTTCGAGGCTTCTTCTACCTCCATTTGCAGGTACGCCTGGGCCAGATCAATCTTAGTGAAGCGTTTCCCTCCAGATAGCGGGGCGAAAACATCTTCAATCCGCGGAAGCGGATATTGTACAGTGTGAAGGACTGGGTTCACTGTCACCTTAAAGTCCCCACAGATGTGAACCTTCTTTGGTTCCCCAGGCGTATTACTCAACGACCTCTTCATTACAGGAACGATGGGTGTAGCCCACTCGCTCCAGTCCACTTTGGACAGTGCTCCTGAACGTTCCAAACCTTCCAGCTCTGCTTCGACGGCTGGGCGGATCGCATAAGGTACCGGTCTGGCCTTAAAAAACTTTGGGCTTGCATTTTCCTCTATTTTGATCGTCGCTGTTATGCCTTTTAGTGTTCCGAGTCCCTGCTGGAACACTTCTTGTGCGTCAGTTAGCATTTTTGACAGTCGTCCAGGTGTGACGTCGTCATCCTTTTTGGCATCTACAGTCAGTGCTTGTATGGAATGCCAATCTAGCTGTATCTTCCGGATCCATTCACATCCTAGTAGTGGTGGTCCTCCATCTGGCAATACATATAGGTCCATTTTTGGTGTTTCCTTGCCGTTATATATAACGTTCACCCTTATTTTTCCTTTGGGGTAGACTTTTTGCCCCGTGTACGTCTTCAAGACAATCTTTGTATCTCTCAAGGGTATATGTGAAAATAGCTGCTTGTAGTCCCTTCGGGTTATGACTGTTAGGGCTGATCCTGTGTCCAATTCCATTTTCACTTGGACTCCTGCTATCTTGAGCGTGACCCAGATAGTTTGGTGATCCCCCGTTTTGATCACATTATGTAGTTTCAGACAACCCAGCTCCTTGCTTCCGGAGTCTGTATCACTTTTCTGTTCGTCTGAACTACTCTCCGTCACCTTATGTACCTTCTTGTACTTCTCCTGTGGAGATTTCTTGCTGCTGGTTTTCTTTCCCGACCTGCAGACTCTTGCTATGTGTCCTACTTTTCCACACTGTCTGCACACTTTGTCCTTAAACCAGCAATCATTATGGTCGTGTGTTGTTCTGCCACAGCGATAGCACTTCACTGTTCCGTATGACATTTCATTTGTGCCATATTCTTGCGGTCTCCGTTATATCTCTGCCGCGCCCCGTGCTGCTGCTTCATGTGATACTGCAATGCTGAAAGCCTTGTCCAGCGTAGGATCCTTTTCTGATAGAAGCCGTTTCTGGGTTCCTTCACTTTGAAGCCCACACACAAACTTGTCCCTTAAAGTATCTGCTAGTCCCGTTCCAAACTGGCAGTGTTTCGATAGCTTGCGCAGTTCCGTTAAATACTCAGCATTACTTTCATCTTTATGCTGGTTCCTTTTGTGAAACTTAAATCTTTCTGCTATCAGCAGCGGTGTGGGGTTTAAGTGGTCCCGTAGGATTGACACTATGTTTTCAAAATCTTTTTCTACTGGCTTCTCTGGGGTTACTAGGTTTCGTAGTAAGCCATATGTTTTTGCACCCATTGAATTCAACAATACCAGTGCTTTCTTGTCATCTGGCACTTCATTCGCCTTGCAGTATACTTCTATGCGTTCGACATATGTCGTCCAATCTTCGACTTCATTGTCGAACGCTGTGATACTGCCACTCTTCGGCATTTTTGGGTGTGGTTAGACTGGCTTAAAATGGCATCTCCCGCGCTTTCCTTTCTTCCCTGCTGCGGCTGAAAATGGCGTCTCCCGCGCTTTCCTTTCTTCCCTGCTGCGGCTTAAAATGGCGTCTCCCGTGCTTCTGCCAACGCCGCTCTCGGCGGTCCTCGTGGCAAATGGCGACGCCCTGTGGGTTTCGTGCGCTGCTCCTGCACTGCTGCCAATGCTGCTCTCTGCGGTCCTCGTGGCAATGGCAGCGCCTCGTGTTTTCCTGCGCGCCTCTCTCCCCCGTTGACACTGCTCGGCCCTTGAACACCGGCTGCGCTCTGCTCTCTCTCGCCTCTCTCCCCCGTTGACGCCGTTCGGTCCTGAACACCGGCTGCGCCCTGTGCGCTCTACCCTCTCTCTCTTCCCCGTCGACGCTGCTCAGCCTGTTGCTGTGCCGCTCGGTCGGATCTAGCCGCCGCTGTCCGGGAAGGGTCTGCGCAGTACCTGTTGCCAGCCCGTTTCATTGGACCACCGTGACTGGAAAGCCAAGCCTGGCCCTCGACAGCCTCCCCTGCGATGCTCAAATCTCCGCTGGATGACTGGGTGGTTGCCCGTGGTCGACGCCCGTGCTTTTGGACTCGACCTCCTTCCACTGTTCTCCAGGAGCGAATCCCTGGGAGGTGATGCAGAGTTGCAGGTATGTTCAAATCTGCTCATCGCCAATGTTAGATCCGTGTACCTTGATGTTGTGTCCTTCAATAATTAGACAACAAGACTGCAGGGAACGATTCAACAGGTGTTTACTGAATGAGGGTTACTCTAGAACTAACTGTACAGATCACTACTCAGGGTTTATATACAGGTGTGGTCACTGCCGGTACTACAGTATACAGGAGCTGTAAAAAGTAGTTCTCTCCCTTAAAGGTACATACATTACAATTATACCTCGGCACTCCACCTACTTTCCATTTATTAAGTACACTTCGAAATTAAATCACGCCAAACTATCCGGGTGACTGGCCACCTAGAAAGTCCATACATAGACAGGGACACCTGTAAATATTGGCATACTCCCAGGTCTCCTGTAAATATTAATATACAACCAGGAACACTTGTAAATATTAATACACTCCCAGGGACACCTGTAAATATTAATACACTCCCAGGGACACCTGTAAATATTAATACACTCCCAGGGACTCAGTAAATATTAATACACTCCCAGGAACACCTGTAAATATTAATACACTCCCAGGGACTCAGTAAATATTAATACACTCCCAGGAACACCTGTAAATATTAATATACTCCCAGGAACCCTGTAAATATTCATACACTCCCAGGGGCACCTGTAAATATTAATACACTCCCAGGGACTCTGTAAATATTAATACACTCACAGGAACCCTGTAAATATTAATACATTCCCAGGGACTCTGTAAATATTAATACACTCCCAGGGACTCTGTAAATATTAATACACTCCCAGGAACACCTGTAAATATTAATACACTCCCAGGGACTCTGTAAATATTAATACACTCCCAGGAATTCTGTAAATATTAATACACTCCCAGGGACTCAGTAAATATTAATGCATTCCCAGGAACACCTGTAAATATTAGCACACTCCCAGGGACACCTATAAATATTAACACACAACCAGGAACACCTGTAAATATTAATACATTCCCAGGGACCTTGTAAATATTAATATACTCCCAGGAACCCTGTAAATATTAATACACTCCCAGGGACACCTGTAAATATTAATACACAACCAGGAACACCTGTAAATATTGGCACACTCCCAGGGACATCTGTAAATATTAATAAACTCCCAGGGACACCTGTAAATATTAATACACTCCCAGGGACCTTGTAAATATTAATACATTCCCAGGAACCCTGTAAATATTAATACATTCCCAGGAACCCTGTAAATATTAATACACTCCCAGGGACTCCTGTAAATATTAATACACTCCCAGGAACCCTGTAAATATTAATACACAACCAGGAACACCTGTAAATATTAATACACTCTCAGGAACCCTGTAAATATTAATACACTCCCAGGGACACCTGTAAATATTAATACACTCCCAGGGACCTTGTAAATATTAATACACTCCCAGGAACCCTGTAAATATTAATACACTCCCAGGGACTCCTGTAAATATTAATACACTCCCAGGGACCTTGTAAATATTAATACACTCCCAGGGACACCTGTAAATATTAATACACTCCCAGGGACCTTGTAAATATTAATACATTCCCAGGAACCCTGTAAATATTAATATGCTCCCAGGGACTCCTGTAAATATTAATACACTCCCAGGAACCCTGTAAATATTAATACACAACCAGGAACACCTGTAAATATTAATACACTCTCAGGAACCCTGTAAATATTAATACACTCCCAGGAACACCTGTAAATATTAATACACTCCCAGGGACACCTGTAAATATTAATACACTCCCAGGGATGCCTGTAAATATTAATACACTCCCAGGGATGCCTGTAAATATTAATACACTCCCAGGGACTCCTGTAAATATTAATACACTCCCAGGGATGCCTGTAAATATTAATACACTCCCAGGGACTCCTGTAAATATTAATACACTCCCAGGGACACCTGTAAATATTAATACACTCCCAGGGACTCCTGTAAATATTAATACACTCCCAGGGACTCCTGTAAATATTAATACACTCCCAGGGACTCCTGTAAATATTAATACACTCCCAGGGACACCTGTAAATATGAATACACTCCCAGGGACACCTGTAAATAATAATACACTCCCAGGGACCTTGTAAATATTAATATACTCCCAGGAACCCTGTAAATATTAATACACTCCCAGGGACACCTGTAAATATTAATACACTCCTAGGAACAGGAACACCTGTAAATATTAATACACTCCCAGGGACACCTGTAAATATTAATACACTCCCAGGGACACCTGTAAATATTAATACACTCCCAGGGACCTTGTAAATATTAATACATTCCCAGGAACCCTGTAAATATTAATACACTCCCAGGGACACCTGTAAATATTGACACACTCCCAGGGACACCTGTAAATATTAATACACTCCCAGGGACATTTTTAATATTGACAAACACCCAGGGACTCCTGCAAATATTTGCACTCTCCCGGGGACCCCTGTAAATATCAGGAGAACCCTGTAAATTTTTCACACACTCCCAGGGACCTCTGCAAATACTCAAAACATTCCTGGCGATCCCCTGTAGATATTGACACACTCCCGGAGTCCCAGGCAAATAATGACACACTCCTAAGGACCCCCCTGTAAATATTGACACATTTGTGGAGATATCTATCCCAACTTCCAAAATCAGTGTCTCCCATCCAAAGGAAAACACAGGTATTTTTTATTAGAACTGCACCAACAGAAATATACTGCTACTGAATCAAGAATTATAAAAACAAAATTGCAGAAATCTTATGGCAGATGGATAGAAATCTGATGACCTCCTTGATTCTCCAGTGCCCAGAGGTTCCAGTTTGAGCACCTATGATGTAATTAATAGCAGCTAAGTGACTTCATCAAACAACTTGCGTAAGCATTAGTACAGATCACTGCAGATGTGCTAAGAAAAACTGTTTGTTGAAGAGTGCGATGACTTCGTACTTCACGCATGCCAGAATTTTCTGAAAATATATGCTATTGCACAACTACTGTTTTTCTTTATTCACAAAGGAGTTTTTTGTTTATTAATCTTAGGAAGTGGGCGTCGCTGGCAATGCGGCATTTATTGACCATCCCTAGTTGCCCTAGAGAAGGGGATGGTGGATCTTCCTGAACCGCTGCAGTCCGTGTGGTGAAGGTACTCCCACAGTGCTGTTGGGTAGGGAGTTCCAGGATTCGGACTCAGCGGCGATGAAGGAACGGCGATCTATGTCCAAGTCAGGATGGTGTGTGATTTGGAGGAGTACTTGGAGGTCATGGTTTTCCCATACATTTGTCCTTCTACAACAATAACTTGCATTTATATAGCACCTTCAACATTGTAAAACATCCCAACGTGCTTCACAAGAGCGTTACAAAACAAAAACTGACACTGAGCCAAAGGAGGAGACATTGGCCCAGTAATTCCGGGCACAACGCGTGAGTACGGACGGGGTACTCACGCCTGTGCCCGGAGGAATTGCCGGTTTTCAGCATGCACAGCGCATGCGCTGAAAACCGGCATTTCCTGTCCTCTGACCCAAGGGGTTAAGAGGCAGAACGCGCGCGACTGCACAGGCAGCACGTGCGCAGTAAAATTCCTTTTTTTTTTCAGAGTTGCGCGCGTGTAAAGGCCTCCGGTCTTTACGTGTGGAAAAACAAGACGTAAGCATTTAGTTTTTCAGGTAAGTGGGCTTTTAGTACAATGTAGAAATTTTTTTCCCACAGGTTTGTTATTTTTAAAGAATTTACAGGATGGTAAGTTTAGTTTTAGACCCTATTTTTAAAAAATTTATTTTTTTCAAAAAATTGATTAATTGTTTAAAACATTTTTTTAAACTTATTTATAGTTAATACAATCAGTGGGATGTGATGTAAGAAAAAGGAGACTTACCATCAAGTAACTTTAAAGTAAGCTTTAAGTAACTTATAAACACACTATATACAAGAGAGGTCTTTACCATGCCTCTGGTAGAAGCCTCTTACAATACTGAACAGACCAGTATTTATACCAGTCCAACAGGAAGTGACATTTACAGGAAGTGAGGTATGTACACAGTTCATAGTTCATAGTTCATAGTTCACAGGAAGTGATGACATAACTTCCCGGATGTTATCATTTTTATCACATTCTTCCCTCCTGCAGGATTAGGAGGCTGTGGTCTACCTTTTGGTCCGCAGCCGCCGAACAAGGAAGAGTCGCACCCGTTTGGATTCCCGTCGTAGAGGGTCGCTGGTCCGCTTACATGCGGTTGGCCATTGGTCAGAGTCTGTGTGGCCTGGATTGCCCTGTGAAGGGTCGGGGAGATCATGGCTTCGAGTACGAGCCCCAATAGGTTCAAAGTCGGACTGCCTCTGTTCAGAGGGAGGTGCAGAGCTGGTCTGTGGTGGATCAGTACTTTCATGCGCGGTACTGGGAGGGTCGCAACCTTGAGCACGGGGTTCTACCGGCACCAAGCTAGTTGGTGTCCGATCAGGATCCTGGAGAGGGGTACCCGATAGGTCCCAAGAGTTTCCTGGTGAAATGCCATCACCCGATGTCCCACTAGGTCCTGGTGGGCAGGGAGCCAGATCCCGTAATGATACGGTAGATTCTCGGCCGTCGGAATATCGTATGTTTGCATAGGTGGGGTTGGCATCGGTTAGTTCGACCTCATCTACAAGAGGGTCATTTTTAGACGTCCGAACGTATCTTCGGAGTAATACAGGTCCAGGAGTAGTTAGCCATGACGGGAGTGATGTCCCATGAGATGAGCGACGCTGGAATCCAAAGAACCGCTCATGAGGTGTAGTATTTGTGGCTGTAGAAAGCAGGGACCGTATAGAGTGCAATGCATCCGGAAGCACTGTTTCCCATTGCTGGTCTGGTAGGCCCCGAGATCTTAAAGCGAGACGTACGGAATTCCAGATGATACCGTTATACCTCTCTACCTGCCCATTTCCGATGGGATGGTATGGTGTTGTTTTGCTTGTAGCAATTCCCCGTTCTGAGAGGTAGTCCTTGAGTTCCCTTGACATAAAGGATGGACCCCGATCTGAGTGAATATAAGCCGGCATGCCACAGAGAGAAAATACCTGCTCAAGGCAGCAGATTACTGTGGACGCCAGCATATTGGAGCAGGGGAAGGCAAACGGAAAACATGAATATTCGGCGATCATGGTGAGCAAATATGTGTTCCGAGTTGAAGAGGGCACTGGGCCCTTAAAATCGATGCTAAGTCGTTGCATCGGTTGGGTTGCATGTATGAGTATACCATCTGAGGGGCGGAAGAACTGAGGTTTTAATTCTGCACAAAGCCGGCATTCTGAGCATATTTTCTTTACATCTCCAGTGGAAAAAGGGAGATTCCGTGATCGTACGAAATGTAGCATGCGCGTAACGCCAGGATGACACAAACCATTGTGGACATCCATGAGAGTGGAGGATGACATAGTGGAGCAGAATGCCCGTGTGAGGGTGTCCGGGGCCACATTCTCCTTGCCAGGCCGATAGAGAATGGTATAACCAAAAGAGGCCAGTTCCATCCTCCAAAGTTGTATTTTATTATTCTTAATTTTGGTTCGTTTTCGATTATCGAGCATGAAGGCGACTGATCGTTGGTCCGTGATCAACGTAAAGTGCTGGCGAGCTAGAAAATGGTTCCACTTCCGTACTGCCTCTATGATGGCTGTGGCTTCTTTCTCAACCGGAGGATAATGTAGCTCGGCACCTTGTAAGGTCCTGGACATAAATGCTACAGGACGACCTTCCTGATTCAGAGTAGCCGAGATCGCCACCTCCGAGGCATCACATTCAACCACGAAAGGGAGATTCTCATCAATGGAGTGAAGAGCCGCTTTCTCCAACTGTTTTTTGAGAAGGTTAAAGGCTGCAACAGCCGCTGTTCCCAGTGGAAATGATCTAGCATGCAGCAAGGGTTGGATTTCGTCCGAAAAATGAGGAATCCATTTAGCGTAGTATGCAAACAGACCGAGAGCCCGACGTAAAGAAGCCGGATTCTTAGGTGACGGGAGCTCTTGGAGCGGGCGAAGTCTTTCTGGGTCTGGCTTAATGATACCATTGCCTACGCAGTAGCCAAGGATGTTGATGGTCGGTTGCGACTCAACAGATTTGGATTCATTCAGGGTCAAATTACGGCGATGGAGGGCATCCCGAAATTTTTGGAGGTTGGAGTCGTGTTCCTGTTGATCGTGACCTGCAATGGTAATGTTATCAAGATAGGGAAAAGTGTCCCTTAGGTTTTCCTGCTTAACCAGGCCATCCATTGCCCGTTGAAAGACAGCCACTCCATTAGTAACCCCGAATGGGAGGCGACGAAATTGGTACAGCCGTCCATTAGCCTCAAAGGCTGTGTACTGCTTATCTGAGACCTTCAAGGGTAACTGATGATAGGCACTTTTTAAATCGTAAGTTGAGAACACTTTGTATTCGGCCAGTTTATTAACCATATCATCAATGCGTGGCAATGGGTAGGCGTCCAAGTCGGTATATTGATTGATGGTTTGCGAATAATCGATGCATAGTCGCTGTTTGTGAGGTTTTAGAGGGTTCTTGACAATGACGACTTGAGCCCGCCAGGGCGACGAACATGGTTCAATGATATCCTCTGCTAGAAGTCGAGAGATTTCAGCCGCAATAAAAGATTGGTCTTCCTGATTAAAGCGCCGCGATTTCGTTATTATCGGTTGGCATTGAGGCGGAATACTGGCAAATAATGAGGGTTCATTAAGTGAAGCTGCTGATAATGCACAAAATGGTAATTTAGATGGTATATTAGAAATAGTAAGTCCGGGTTTGGATCCACCAAACTCAATGGTGAGTTTCTTATGCTGTTTTTGGAAGTCCAGCCCTAAGAGGAGATCACTACATAAGTCTTTGAGCACCGAAAGTCGGGTGGAGGGATACATACGACCATGAAGTGTCATATCAACAACACAAAAGCCGGAGATTCTGGTATTAAGTGATGACTGGGCCATCGCAATTGCCTGGTCCGATGGGAAGACATGTAGTTTCAATTTCGCAACAATCTGTTCCTTAATGAAACTATCAGTACTTCCTGAGTCAATTAAGGCATCTAAGGTATGCCCTTTAATTGAAATTTTTGTGGCTGCCTGAGACAGGTTCTGTGGGCAAGCAGCTGTAATTGGTGTCGTTGCACAGAGAGTGGCTAAAACTCTCGGTGTGCTTCTTCGGGAGAGAGCTCGAGAGGAAGCTTGATAGGTCCTAGCTGGAGCATCTTGATAGGCCCTAATTGGGGCAGTTCGGTAGGCCTTAGCTGGATTGGCCCTCGTAGAGGCCCTTGATAGGCAAACTTTAGCAAAGTGTCCTTTTTTCCCGCAATAACTGCAGATTGCATTGCGAGCAGGGCAGGTTTTCCTAGGGTGAAAAGCATCTCCACAAAAGAAGCATTCCTTCCTAGATTGCCAAGAGGCTGCTAAAGTGGGGTCGTCCTCCTCTTCTTCATCAGAATTATCAGAATTAGATTCCCCCATGATAGGGTTCACCTGAGACCGCTTGAATTGTCTGGTTGCAGCTACAGCAGCAGATCGAGATCTGGGCAGCTGATAGAGGTCTGCATTTCTCTTTGCCAAATCCAGTGAACAAGCTAGGTCAAAAGCTTTTTGTAGCTCAAGTGTTTTACTTTCTAGTAGACGCTGGCGTATAAATGGAGAGGCAATCCCACAGATGAAAGCATCACGAATCATTTCTTGGCGGTACAGTTCAGCTGAGGCTGCCTGAAAGTTACAATCTACGCTGAGCCTGCGAAGTTCTTGCAGGAATTCGTCAATTGATTCCCCTGGCCCTTGTCGGGCTGTGGCCAGTAGATGTCTAGCATAGACCTCATTTGGGGTCTTCGCATACAGTTTCTTAAGTGCCCGAATCACCTCTTCGTAACTATCCCAGTCATCAACATATTCGAACACTTTTGGGGTCACATAATTGACAAGTATCTTCAATTTAGCAGGAGCATCCACTTTACATTCATCCAGAAAATTCTCAAAAGTACGATACCAATGCTTCCATACCCTGCCAGCTGCTGGTGTATTCGGGTCCAAGACCAGACGAATAGGTCTAAGGATTTTCTCCATGATGGGTGGTTCCCTGGATCCTTAACTTCCGAGTTTGTCTGAAGGTCTAGTATTTGTCAGTGTAAATACTAAGTTACTTAAATTGATGTAAGAAAAAGGAGACTTACCATCAAGTAACTTTAAAGTAAGCTTTAAGTAACTTATAAACACACTATATACAAGAGAGGTCTTTACCATGCCTCTGGTAGAAGCCTCTTACAATACTGAACAGACCAGTATTTATACCAGTCCAACAGGAAGTGACATTTACAGGAAGTGAGGTATGTACACAGTTCATAGTTCATAGTTCATAGTTCACAGGAAGTGATGACATAACTTCCCGGATGTTATCATTTTTATCACAGGATGTTTTTTAAAATTTTATTTAAAGTTAAAGTAGTGTTTTGGCAGCCCATACTTTTCATGAGTTTGACAGCTCCGGGCTTCAGATGTCAGCGCGCAGGGTGAGTGCAGATCGGGGGCTTGCACGCGCGGCAAGCCCCCGATCCTAATTTCAGGGCCATTAGGACAGGTGACCAAACACCTGGTCAAAGAGGTAGGTTTTAAGCAGCGTCTTAAAGGAGGAAAGGTGGAGAGACAAAAAGATTGGGGGAGGGAATTCCAGACCTTAGGGCCTAGACGGCTGAAGACACAATTGCAATGGTGGGATGATTAAAATCTGGCAAGAGGCCAGAATTGGTGCCTTTCCACCATCTACAAGGCACAAGTAAGGAGTGTGATGGAATACTCTCCCACGTGCCTGGATGAGTGCAGTTCCAACAACACTCAAAAAGCTCGACACCATCCAGGACAAAGCAGCCCGCTTGATTGGCACCCCGTCCACCACCTTAAACATTCACTCCCTCCACCACTGACGTACCATGGCTGCAGAGTATACTATCAACAAGATGCACTGCAGCAACTCGCCAAGGCTTCTTCGACAGCTCCTCCCAAACCCGCAACCTCTTCCACCTAGAAGGACAAGGGCAGCAGGCACATGGGAACACCACCACCTCCAAGTTCCCCTCCAAGTCACATCCCTATTTCTGACCTTATGTTGGAGGGAAGGTCATTGATGAAGCAGCTGAAGATGGTTGGGCCTAGGACACTGCCCTGAGGAGCTCCTGCAGTGATGTCCTGGGGCTGTGATGATTGACCTTCAATCACCACAACCATCTTCCTTTGTGTTACATATGACTCCAGCCAGTGGAGCATTTTCCCCCCCAATTCCCATTGACTTCAGTTTTACTCGGGCTCCTTGATGCCACACTCGGTCAAATGCTGCCTTGATGTCAAGGGCAGTCACTCTCACCTCACCTCTGGAATTCAGCTCCTTTGTCTATGTTTGGACCAAGGCTGGAATGAGGTCAGGAGCCGAGTGGTCCTGACGGAACCCAAACTGGGCATCAGTGAGCAGGTTATTGGTGAGTAAATGCTGCTTGATAGCACTGTTGATGACACCTTCCATCACTTTGCTGATGATTGCCAGTAGACTCATGGGGTGGTAATTGGCCAGATTGGATTTGTCCTGCTTTTTGTGGACAGGTCACACCTGGGCAGTTTTCCACATTGTTAGATAGATGCCAGTGTTGTAGCTGTACTGGAACAGCTTGGCTAGAGCCATGGCTCGTTCTGGAGCACAAGTCTTCAGCACGACAGCCGGGATGTTGTCAGGGCCCACAGCCTTTGCTGTATCCAGTGGCGCTCAGCCGTTTCTTGATATCACACGGAGTCATTAATAATCACCAAAAGTAAATCATAGGCTAATGAGACTCTGAGCCTTTGGCCTTGTGCCATTGGCATGTTGGCCTTTCAGCAGCCTCGGGTTTAGTAAACGTTCAGACACTTTGTGCGTGCCCACTGTAGCTAGACACTGTGAAGATATCTGCATCAAGGTTATTGCTGCCACACATCTCTCAGATGCTCTGGGGAATGAATTTCCCAAACCGGGATAAATGGTTTGACGTTCGCAAAACCTTCAAGGGAAATCTGAGGCTCTCCAAGTAGAGTTGAGGAAAATTGGGCTGGCAGGAAATACCTCAGTGGTATCACCTCAAAGCCATTGTCTGTAAATGATTTGAATACAAAGAGGTGCGAGGGTACCAGTAAACGCCTCCAGTCAATTTCTGAGACCATCTAACAATGAACAGCTCCCTTCTTTTCTCTCTCCGTGCTTGACCTGAATAAGTGTATTGGCGCTGATACAACAGCAATTAAGAACGTCTCAGATCTCTGTACATGTTTCCGGGATTTGTTCCCACATATCACTTCTTATAACAAATTAGAAAATCAAAAGTGTTGAGTTTCTGAAAAGGGATTGTTTGAAGTTTACTGAAAGCAGATGTCAAGGAAGTCAGGCAATTTTAAGACATTAAGATACAGAAAAACAATGAAGAAAGTTGACCCCAGAGGTCCATTGAGCATGTGTTAAGAATCTAGAAAGAAAAGAAGTTGTATCCTTCTTAGATATCAAACACATAATCTTTACAACTCCAAAGCAGTCTCGTCAAACATGGTGACATTAACTTCTGAAGGTCTTTGGTTAAAAAAACATTTCTGTCCATTGGTTGCCAAAGGTTTTTAAATTTGGCACAGCAAAGAGTTTATAAAAATAAATCACGGTAAAACTTTTAGTGCATTAATCACACAGATGAAACTCAAAGCCTTAATATTTCAGCAATAAAAAGGTATTTTTGTCTGTTGCGCAGCTCATTATTACAGTGCATTAGGCAGGTACAAATTACTCAGGATGGGGGCAGGGTCATCATGCTCTCCCTGTCAACAGAACAAGGACACTGAAGATCTGGCAAGACTAACAGTGAAAGATAGAAGCTCATCAGCAATTATGCATTGGCAATTTTCTTGCATAATATTAAGTTTAGTCCACGGGGGCAGAAATTGGTCTCGAGCGATAGCGGTATTGTATCTGCTGCTCGTTATACTCCCCGCCCAATCTTCAGTTCCATTCACTTCAATAGAACTGAATATCGGGCGGGGCGTATAACAGGCGGTCGACTCGAGACCACCCGTTTGGCGCTATCGCCCCAGTCAGATTACAGGAAACTTTGGTTTATCCGGAGGTTAACTGTCCGGAATGCTCGAGCCACCGGCAAAAATCAAGAGCCGTTTCGTTAGGTTTTTTTTCTTTTCGTTGCTTTTTTTTCACCAGTCAGGCTCTGCAAGGTCTCGCTGAAGCTGTTGCTAAGCTACAGAGATGCTTGCAAGATACGGCCGACTGTTTAGAAGCTGTTGCTAAGCAACAGGGTTTGTTGCCAGATACGGAGCTCAAAATCTCCGTATGTTTCAACATTAGCGCTGGTTTGTCCGGCAGTTTTGATGGGACGGCAACAGCTCGGTCCCGTCGGTGCCGGATAGCACAAAGTTTCCTGTACTACCCCCACGTGTTGAGCTCTTAGTGATGTTTGGCTTCAGTTTAAAACAATTGCACAGGCAAATTCCCTACTAACGGAAATACATGGGGACATAAGAACATAAGAAATAGGAGCAGGAGTAGGCCAATCGGCCCCTCGAGCCTGCTCCGCCATTCAATAAGATCATGGCTGATCTGATCCTAACCGCCAATCTACTATCACAGAACCATCTCCTGAATCTAACAGAATTAGACACACAAAATAGGAGCAGGGTCAGGCTACACGGCCCCTGGGCCCGCTCCGCTACCACAAGGCCATGTCCGATCCGAACCTAGGCTCATGTCCAAATTCCTGCCCGCTCCCCGTAACCCTTAATTCCCTTTACTTCTAGGAAACTGTCTATTTCTGTTTTAAATTTATGTAATGATGTAGCTTCTACAGCTTTTTGGGGCAGCATATTCCATGGACCTACCACCCTCTGAGTGAAGTAGTTCCTCCTCATCTCAGTTTTGAAAGAGCAGCCCCTTATTCTAAGACTATGCCCCGTAGTTCTAGTTTCACCCATCATCGGGAACATCCTCCCCGCATCCACCCGATCCAACCCCTTCACAATCTTATATGTTTCAATAAGATCGCCTCTCATTCTTCTGAACTCCAATGAGTAGAGTCCCAATCTACTCAACCTCTCCTCATAGGTCCATCCCCTCATCCCCGGGATTAACCGAGTGAACCTTCTTTGTACTGACTCAAGAGCAAGTATGTCTTTTCTTAAGTATGGACACCAAAACTGTATGCAGCATTCCAGGTGCGGTCTCACCAATACCTTGTACAACTGAAGCAATACCTCCCTATTTTTATATTCTATCCCCCTAGCAATGAAAGCCAACATTCCATTGGCCTTCTTAATCACTTGCTGCACCTGCATACTAACCTTTTGAGTTTCGTGCACCAGGACCCCCAGATCCCTTTGTACTTCAGTACTTTTCAGTTTCTTGCCATTACTCACTCACTACTTTCCCTCCCATCTTAGTATCATCTGCAAACTTTGATATGTTACACTCGGTCCCCTCCTCCAAATCGTTAATATAGATTGTAAAGAGTTGGGGACCCAGCACTGACCCCTGCAGAACACCACTAGTTACTGATTGCCAGTCTGAGAATGAACCATTTATCCCAACTCTCTGCCTTCTGTTAGATAGCCAATCCTCTATCCATGCCAGAATATTACTCCCAATCCCGTGATTTTTTATCTTAAGCAATAATCTTTTGTGTGGCACCTTGTCAAATGCCTTTTGGAAGTCGAAGTACACTACGTCCACTGGTTCCCCTTTATCCACCCTATATGTTACTTCCTCAAAGAACTCCAGCAAATTTGTCAAACATGACTTCCCCTTCATAAAACCATGCTGACTTTGTCCTATTAAATTATGATTATCCAAATGTCCTGTTACTGTCTCCTTAATAATGGACTCCAAAATTTTACCTACCACAGATGTTAGGCTAACCGGTCTATAGTTTCCAGCCTTCTGTCTACTGCCCTTTTTAAATAAGGGTGTTACATTAGCAGTTTTCCAGTCTGCCGGGACCTTTGCTGAGTCCAGGGAGTTTTGGAAAATTATTACCAATGCATCCACAATCCCTACCGCCACTTCCCTCAAGACCCTAGGATATAAGCCATCAGGTCCAGGTGATTTATCCGCCTTGAGTCCCATTATTTTACCGAGTACCACTTCCTTAGTGATTTTGATCGTGTTTAGCTCCTCCCCCCCTATAGCCCCCTGTTTGTCCAGTGTTGGGATATTCTTAGTGTCCTCTACTGTAAAGACTGATACAAAATATTCATTCAGTGTTTTTGCCATCTCCATATTTCCCACCATTAATTTCCCGGTCTCATCCTCTAAGGGACCAACATTTACTTTAGCCACCCTTTTTCTTTTTATATAACTATAAAAACTCTTACTATCTGTTTTTATATTTTTTGCTAATTTACTTTCATAATCTATCTTCCCTTTCTTAATCAATCTTTTTGTTATTTTTTGCTGTCTTTTAAAGTTTTCCCAATCCTCTATCCTCCCACTAGATTTGGCTACCTTATATGCCCTTGTTTTTAGTCGAATACTATCCTTAATTTCTTTACTTAGCCACGGATGGCTGTCTTTTCTTTTACACCCTTTTCTTCTCAGTGGAATATATTTTTTTTGGAAGTTGTAAAATAACTCCTTAAATGTACACCACTGATCATGTATCGTCTTACCCTTTAATCTATTTTCCCAATCCACTCTACTCAATTCCGCTCTCATACCTTCATAGTCTCCTTTATTCAAGCTTAGCACGCTTGTTTGAGATCCAACCTTCTCACCCTCTAATTGAATATGGAATTCAACCATGTTATGGTCACTCATTCCAAGGGGATCCTTTACTAGGGCATTTTTAATTAATCCTGTCTCGTTACACAGGACCAGATCTAAGGTTGCTTGCCCCCTGGTTGGTTCAGTTACATACTGCTCAAGAAACCCATCCCTAATACACTCAATGAACTCATCCTCAAGGCAGCCCTGCCCAATTTGATTTGTCCAATTAATATGATAGTTAAAATCCCCCATAATTATAGATGTTCCCTTATTACAAGCCTCAACTATTTCCTGATTGATACTCCGTCCAACAGAGTTGCAACTGTTCGGAGGCCTATAGACTACGCCCACTAGTGTTTTTTTCCCCTTATTATTCCTTATCTCCACCCAAACTGTTTCATTATCCTGATCTTTTGACCCAATATCATTTCTCTGTATTACAGTGATTCCTTCCTTTATTAACATAGCCACCCCATCTCCCCTTCCTTCCTGCCTGTCCTTCCTGATCGTTAAATATCCTGGTATGTTTAATTCCCAGGCATTGTCACCCTGCAGCCATGTTTCTGTAATGGCCACAAGATCATACCCATATGTATTTATTTGTGCCATTAACTCGTCTATTTTGTTACGAATGCTACGTGCATTCAGATAGAGAACTTTCACATATGTTTTGTGACACTTAGTTCCTGCTTTTGCCCTTTTTATTACTTTACCTTTTACTCCATACCTTCTGCCCCTTCCTGACATGCTCTGGTTTTTAATTTCCCCACTGCTACCTAAGTCTATGACCTTCTCTGTTGTCATTTTTATTATTTGCTCTCTAGGAACCTCCCCACCACTAGTTAGTTTAAAGCCCTCTCTACAGCCCTAGTTATATGATCCGCCAGGACTCTAGTCCCAGCACTGGCCAAGTGAAGCCCGTCCCAACGGAACAGCTCCCTCCTGCCCCAGTACTGGTGCCAGTGTCCCAGGAAGCAAAACCCATTTCTCCCACACCAGTCTTTGAGCCACGCATTTAACTCTCTTATTTTATTTGTCCTAGCCAAATTCGCTCGTGGCTCAGGTAATAATCCAGAGATTATTACCCTTGAGGTTCTGTTTTTTAATTTGACCCCTAGCTGCTCACACTCCTTTAACAGAACCGGCTTCCTAGTCCTATCTACGTCGTTTGTACCAACATGGACCACGACAACTGGATCCACCCCCTCCCACTGCAAGTTTCTTTCCAGCCCAGAGGAGATGTCCTTAACCCTGGCACCGGGTAGGCAACACAGCCTTCGGGACTCTCGCTCTCGGCTGCAGAGAACTCTATCTATCCCCCTAATAATACTATCCCCTACCACTACAACATTTCTATTTACTCCCCCCTCTTGAATGGCCCCCCGTTCCACGGTGCTGTGGCCAGGTTGCTCATCCTCCCTGCAGTCCCTGCTCCCGTCCCCACAGGGAGCAAGAACCTCGAACCTGTTGGACAAGAGCAAGGGCTGCGGCTCCTCCAGCTCTACCTCCTGGATCCCCGTACCTGCCTCACTCGTAGTCACACCATCCTGTCCCTGACCATGGGCTACATCTGAATTAATTAACTTCATAGGTCTGACCACCTCCTGATACACAGAGTCCAGGTACTTCTCCCCCTCCCTGATGTGTCGCAGTGTCTGAAGCTCAGACTCCAGCTCATCAACATGGAGCTGGAGTTCCTGTAGCAGCAGACACTTGTCACAGAGGTAATCACTGTGAGCCTCAATGGGGTTCACCGGCTCCCACATCTCGCAACAGTAACACATCACCTGCTCCATTCTATGTAATTAATTACATTTTTTATTGTTAGTTATGGACACCCTCTGCCCGATTTTAGATGCTAGTATCCCCTTTAATTAATTGGATTTAAATTAAATCAATCCCTCTAGTTACACCAGTTAAATGGTTTACCAACAGTCACTCTGTACCAGAAAGGCCTTATTAACTGCAACCCACAGAGTTAAAGTTTGAAAAGAGCACCTAACACCCCACTTACCCTAACTCACAGCACTCTTTGATGACTTTGCTGCCTGGGCCTAAGGCTTGCATCACAGATCGGACACCCGTTACAGAAGCTGCCTGATTATCCTTTCCCACTGAAAGTTTTACACACGGGCAGCAAGTTGAAAATCTACTCCATAGTGTCCGCAACTCAACTCAAGATAAGCCTGCAGTAAGAAAAGGCAACTCATAGCCGGCTAAACGTCATCTTTCACTGGAACTTCTTCACATTTTTCACCAACTCTTTAAACTCTATAAAATCTCTCGATGCTGAGCCAAGTTCTGGTTGCTACCTTGGAACGATTTTTTCTTTCCTCCCCCAGTTAATTACTAGCAATGCTATAACGCAACTAAACTCTATGTTAACCTAAAGGTGTGGAGTTTATGTCACGAACTGAAGACAATAGCCCAGGGGGAAATTGTGCGTTAATCCTGTCTGGAATCAATCTTCTGTTTAAACTTGAATGTAGGTTTATTCCACAAATTGAGGTTGTAACCAAAATAGCTCACACACAACTCCTGAGAATTTTATAGCCAAAATTAAACAAATTATTGGCACAAATCTTGCCGCAGAACCGCAGACGTTTACAGCACAGAAAGATCCCATCGTGTTTGTGCCGAATTTCAGCCATGGCAACCTCTAACTAATCTCGCTGCCTCGATATCTCCCCACAGCCCTGTATCTTTCTCTGCTTCATATATTTATCCAGTTTTCCCTTACAGGAAGCAATGGTCTCCACCTCTGAGTCAGAAGGTTGTGGGTTCAAGTCCCACTCCAGGGACTTGAGCACATAAAGCTAGACTGACACTCCCAGTGCAGTGCTGACGGAGGTGCCGTCTTTCAGATGAGACGTTAAACCGAGGCCCCGTCTGCTCTCTCAGGTGGACGTAAAAGATCCCATGACATTATTTCAAAGAAGAGCAGGGAAGTTATCCCCGGTGTCTTGGCCAATATTTATCTCAACCAACATCACTAAAACAGTTTATTTGGGCATTATCACATTGCTGTCTGTGGGAGCTTGCTGTGCGCAAATTGGCTGCCGTGTTTCCCACATTACAACAGTGACGTCCAGTGGTCGTGAAAGGCACTATATAAATGCAAGTCTTTCTTTCTTTCTCAACCACATCTTGTGGAAAAGCATTCCATGCTCCAACAATCCTCTGCTTAAATTAGATTTCTTCTAACTGCTCTTCTCACTCTATTTGTGATCATTTTGATGACCCCTCATCAAAGATTCCCAACCAGAGGAAATTGACTTTCCCCATTCACTCCATCAAAACTCTATCATTTTAAAAACCTCTGTTTATTCACCTTTTGGCCTTCTCTGCTCCAGTGAAAATATGCCCAGTACCGCAAAACTATAGTTTCCCATCCCTGACAGCATCCTGGTATATTTAAACTGTACGCTCTCTATGGCTTTAATATCCTTTCTATAATGAGACACCTGAACTTGCGCACAGCACTGTTAACTGTGGCCTGAGCAATGTTTTATATAAATTCATAATCACTTCTTTACTCTTGTACTCTATCGTTATTTATAAAATCCAAAATTGTACTGGCTTTTTTTGTATGATTTTATGCATTTGAACCTCTAGGCCTCCCTATTTATCCATATTCTTCAGTGCCTTTCCATTAAGTGTATACTCCCAGTCATTGTTTTTTCCTCCATATTAGGTATTACCTCAGAATTATCCACATTTAATTGCATCTGCCACCTGTCTGCCCATTCCGCTAATCCATCTATGTTTTCCTGAAGTCTTTTACAGTCCTCCTCGCTCTTTGCTAAATCTCCTATTGTTGTTTTGTCAGCAAATTTTGAGATTGTGTTCCCTATATTCAAGTTCAAATCATCTATAGAGACCGAGAACCTCCATTTGACTTGAGCTGAGCTTCCAACCACATACCCTCTCCGTCACAAAGACCGCCTACTTCCACTTCTCGAACATCGACCGTCTCCGCCCCGCTTCAATCCCGCTGCTGCCGAAACCCTCATTCATACATTTGTTACTGCCAGACCAATGTTTCTTCTAAGCTGCGTGGCTGCGCAGTGCGGGGAAAGGTCCCACGCAGGCCGCTCACCGGCTTCTCCATTGAAATTTAAAGGGACCGCGCACCAAAAGAAACAGGCCACGCAGAACAAAGCACAGCTTACAGGGAACATTGCTCCAGATGTGATTATTCCAATGTTCCCCTGGCCGGCCTTCCATCCTCCACCCTCCATAAACTTGTACTCATCCAAAACTCTGCTGCCCGTATCTTAACCCACACCAAGTCCCGCTCACCCACCACCCCTGTGCGCACTGACCTACACTGGTTCCTGCTCCACTAATGCCTCAAATTTAAAATTCTCAACCTTATGTTCAAATCTCTCCATGGAATCACAACCCACCGCCCCCCCTCTCCATCTCGAATTTCCTACAGCCTTACAAAGCCTCTGAGAATTCTGCCTTCCTTCAACTCTGGACTCTTAGGCACCCTTCACCCCACCACTGGCGGTCGTACTTTCAGCCGTCTAGGCCCCAAGCTCTGGAATTCCTTCCCTAGACCTCTCTGCCTCTCTCCTCCTTTAAGACCCTCCTTAAAAACTACCTCTTTGGCCAAGCTGATGCTTCCACTCTGACATTGCGTGCGGTCCCTTTAACTGGCTGCGTGGCCCATTCGAATTTCCGCGCAATGCGCGGTTTCTTCCATGTAAAAGCCGGTGAGTGGCCTACGCGGGACCTCCAGACCGCAGCGCGGCCGAGGAGCTTAGCAGGAATGTTGGTTGCCAATAGTTGCTATCCCATTGCTATGCAGCTAATGCAAAAAAAACCAGAGGACCCCCTTTTGTTAAATTGGCTAGCCTCTCTTCAAATAAGCCTTTAACACCACCAACACAAAATTCTTGCCTCTGCCCAGACTGCAGGTCACTGGATCAACTGGCAGGGATTACAGCTGACAGTTTGATTTATATTCGCTACCAGAAAACTACCCATAAGAGGGAGAAGAGCTTCACAGACCTGCCACCTTTAATCTTAAAGGCTGCGAAACTGTGAGAACGAGCACAGGCCCGCGGCGTCCCACATGAGCACTCGGCCTTTCCCCAACAGCTAGGCCTACGGACCGCACTGGGCTTCCCCTGACAGCTCAGGAGATGGACGTGTGTTCTGGGGGGGGGGGGAGCTCAGGAGATGGACGTGTGTTCTGGGGGGGGGGGTTTGAACGGCTGTGCAAGGTAGGCTCCACGAGGCTGCAGGTCACCTCAGTGAAACAGGCACCGTGCAAGTTCAAAGAGCCTCTGGATTGTTTTAAATTAAACGCATATCAAAGGAAGCTACATTACTTCTTTCAAATCTGAAAAGTTTTACAACAGCTTGCATTTATATGGCGCCATTAACAGAGTAAAACATTCCAAGGCGAGTCGCAGGAGCGTTATCAAACCAGATTTGACACTGAGCCACATAAGCAGATATTAAGGACAGGCGGAGGTCGGTTTTAAGGAGCATTTTAAAAGGAGGAGAGCGGGGTAGAGAGGTGGCGAGGTTTACGGAGGGAATTCCAGAGTCGAGGCAGCTGAAGGCACGGCCGCCAATGGTGGAGCGATGAACATCGGGGACGCGCAAGAGGCCAGAATTGGAGGCGCGCAGAGATCTCAAAGGGTTGTAGGGCTGTGAAGGAGGAGGTTACAGAGATAGGGAGGAGCGAGGCCATGGCGGGATTTGATAACAAGGATGAGAATTTTTAAATCAAGGCATTATTGGACTGGGAGCCAAAGTAGGTCAGCGAGCTCTTTGGTGCGAGTTAGGATATGGGCAGCAGAGCTTTCGATGATTTATAGCAATTCCACAACTGTATGACGTAAATTGGTTGGCGGTGCATATTAATGTTATTGGATTGCAACGATTAACTATTCAAACCCTTAACCAACAGGTGCCTAGAGTTGCCATGCCCAACGTCAGTGATCAACTCCAAACACAATATTCAATCCAAAGCACTTCCAACTGGTCCACCTTGGAAAAACTACAACTTTGGCCTAATTTGATCGTGCGAACGTAAGCAGGGAGCTATTTCCAAGCAATGTTTGCAGGGAGCAGTTAATGTGTCAAAGAGTCGATTATTCTCTGAGCGCCATTTCTACGCTCGGAGATGCCAGTCTGTCTGGAGACTGGACGCTGGTGGAAAGTAAAATGGGACGAGGTGTAAAACGGGCGGCCGATCTGATCCCGTTAGTTTCGGGTCGGGCGGGTTGGGTTAAAATTACCGCCAGATAGTGGGAATAGAAGGGGAAATTCAAGTGGCGAGTCACGGGGTCACGTGCTGACGGAGTGGAGGTGTTCGGCCCATCGTGTAGAGGAGGTCTGTACAGGTAATTTGCAGTCTCACATGGAAGGAGTGTTTGTGGCCCTGGAGGAGGCGAATGGGCAGGTGTTTGCGTCTGCTGTGATTTTTCAGCTGAAGTGCCAGGTAAAGGCAGCTAGAAGTAGGGCTGAGGAAGAATAAACAAGGTTATCCAGGAGGGAAGGAGCGAGGAGAGGAAGAGGTGCTTGGAAGATTGGTGGTCCGATCATGTTGTTGGGTGGTCAACGTGGTGGAAAATGTTCTGGTGAATGTGGATTCTGGTGGAATGGAAGGGGGTCGTTCTTGTTCAAAGAGGACGTGGAGTGAAAGCAGAGGTCCAGGAAATGGAGTGGACCCGGTCAAGAGTACTGTTGGCCATTGTTCAGGGAAACCTCGCATGAGGAACAAGGAGGTCATTTGGTGCACAAGATGGAGTTAGCAGAGCTGATGAAGGCAGAGAAACTGGAGAAAGGTATCCAATCCTTCCAAGAAGCCGGCTGGGAAGATGCATATGCCAGGTATCTGTGGGAGTCAGTGGGAGTAGCACGGAGTCCAGTTCTACGGAGCACTGAGTACTAAACTCGGGAATTTGGTGAGTGAGGGAATTTTAAGGGTTGATCTCTTTCTAAAATGTAGTAAAGTTTTGCATTTAAAATTTGGCATTTAACTTAACTTTAACCTTAACTTGTAGTTTCTTTCACCGCGGTAAACAAGCTACCTGCTAGTGGCAGTTGCACAGTTAATTAGGTGGCTAGCTAGAACTGGCTACCTGGTAATTACTGTCAACAGGGGTTGACTCAGGGCTTTGGAATTTTTGCTGGTATAAAAACCAAGAGGCTTTTGCTAATGGATGGCGGTAAGTAGCACGGAGTCCTGCTTCTACATAGTACTAAACTCGGGAATTTGGTAAGGTGGGGGTAAGAGGTGCTGCTTGATACATTAAAAAATATAAACAACTAGGGTTAAATTACAACTGTGGGCTAAGTTACAGTAAAGGCATAAAGCATATAACGAAATTTAATAAATTAAACAAGGTTATTACCTAGATTAAATACTATTAATAGACAATTGAGTATTTCAAAACTTGAAAACCTAATTAGTTAAATAAAATACAATAGAGATGGCAGGGTAGGTGATGTGCTGCAGCTGCAGCATGTGGGAGCTGGTGGACACCAGTGTGATCCACAGCAACCACATCTGCAGTAAGTGTCTGCAGCTCAAGGAACTTCGGCTCAGAGTTGATGAGCTGGAGTCCGAGCTTCGGACACTGCAATGCATCAGGGAGGGAGAAAGTTACCTGGACACTTTGTTCCAGGAGGCAGTCACATCCCTTAGGTTAAATACTTCAGATTTGGTCTGTGGTCAGGGACAGAAGGGTGTGACTACAAGTGAGGCAAGTATGGGGATCCAGAAGGTAACATTGCAGGAGCCTCAGCCTTTGCACTTGTCCAACAGGTACGAGGTTCTTGCAGCCTGTGTGGATGAGAGCAGGGGCTGCAGGGAGGATAAGCAAATTGACCACAGCACCGTGATATAGGGGGCCATTCAAGTTGGGGGAGTAAAAAGGAATGTAGTAGTGATAGGGGATAGTATAGTTAGGGGGATAGTTACTGTTCTCTGCAGCCGAAAGCGTGAATTCCGAAGGCTGTGTTGCCTGCCCGGTGCCAGGGTTAAGGACATCTCCTCGGGGCTGGAGAGGAACTTGGAGTGGGAGGGGAAGGATCCAGTTGTTGTGGTCCACATAGGAACCAACGACATAGGTAGGACTAAGAAAGAGGTTCTGCTGAGGGAGTTTGAGCAAATAGGGGCTAAATTAAAAAGCAGAACCACAAAAGTAATAATCTCTGGATTACTACCTGAGGCACGAGCAAATTGGCATAGGGTCAATAAGATCAGAGAGTTGAATGCGTGGCTCAAAGACTGGTGTGGGAGAAATGAGTTTTGATTCATGGGGCACTGGCACCAGTACTAGGGAAAGAGGGAGCTGTTCCGTTGGGATGGGCTTCACTTGAACCGTGCTGGGACCAGTGTCCTGACGAATCGAATAACTAGGGCTGTAGATAGGGCTTTAAGCTAAATAGTGGGAGGGAGGGTTCAGGTGAGGGGAAACTTAGAAAGTTAGAGAAAGGACAAGGCAATAGTGCAGGGTAGCGATAGGGGTAATGATAACCAGAGTGTGACAGGAAGGGACAGAGCGTACAAGCATAAGAGTGCACCAGTAAATAAGGTCAGAGTGGGGAAAAATGGTAAAAAGACAAAATTAAAGGCTCTTTTTCTGAATGCACGCAGCATTCATAACAAGATAGATGAATTGATGGCACAAATAGAAATAAATGTGTATAATCTGATAGCCATTACAGAGACATGGCTGCAAGGTGACCAAGGCTGGGAACTGAATATTCAGGGGTATTTGACATTTTGGAAGGATAGGCAGAAAGGAAAAGGAGGTGGGATAGCTCTGTTAATAAAGGATGAGATCAGTACAGCAGTGAGAAATGATCTTGGCTCGGAAGATCAAGATGTAGAATCAGTTTGGGTGGAGATAAGAAATAATAAGGGAAAGAAGTCACTGGTGGGAGTAGTCTATAGGCCCCCTAACAGTAGCTACACTGTGGGACAGAGTATAAATCAAGAAATAATGGGGGGCTTGTAAGAAAGGTACTGCAATAATCGTGGACAATTTTAATTTTCATATAGATTGGACAAATCAAATTGGCAAAGGTAGCCTTGAGGACGAGTTCATAGAGTGTATTCGGGATGGTTTCTTAGAACAATACCGTTGTGGAACCAACCAGGGAGCAAGTTATTTTAGATCTGGTAATGTGTAACGAGCCAGGATTAATTAATGATCTCATAGTAAAGGATCCTCTAGGGAAGAGTGATCATAACATGATAGAATTTCACATTCAGTTTGAGGGTGATAAACCTGGGTCTGAAACTAGTGTCTTAAACTTAAATAAAGGCAATTACAAGGGTATGAAGACAGAGTTGGCTAAAGTGGACTGGGAAAATAGATTAAAAGGTAAGACGGTAGATAAGCAGTGGCAGACTTTTAAGGAGGTATTTCATAGCTCTCAACAAAGATCTATTCCAGTGAGAAAGAAAGATTCTATGAGAAGGATGAACCATCCGTGGCTAACTAAGGAAGTTAAGGATGGTATCAATTGAAAGAAAAGGCATACAATGTTGTGAAGATTAGTGGTAGGCCAGAAGATTGGAAAATTTTTTAGAAACTTGCAAAGGATGACTAAAAAATAAGAGGGAGAAAATAGATTGAGAGAGTAAACTAGCAAGAAATCTAAAAACAGACAGTAAGAGCTTCCGCAAGTATATAAAAAGGAAGAGAGTAGCTAAATTAAATGTTGGTCCCTTAGAGGATGAGCCTGGGGAATTAATAATGGGAAACAAGAAAATAACAGAGACTTTGAACAAATATTTTGTATCTGTCTTCGCGGCAGAAGACACTAAAAGCATCCCAATAATAGTGGAAAATCAAGGGGCAAAAGGGAGGGAGGAACTTAAAACAATCACTATCACTAGAGAAAAAGTACTAGGCAAACTAATGGGACTAAAGGCCGACAAATCCACTAGACCTGATGGCCTGCATCCTAGGGTCTTAAAAGAGGTGGCTGCAGAGATAGTGGGTGCGTTGGTTGTAATCTTCCAAAATTTCCTAGACTCTGGAAAGGTCCCAGTGAATTGGAAAACCACAAATGTAACACCGATATTCAAGAAAGGAGGGAGACAGAAAGCAGGAAAACTATAGGCCAGTTAGCCTAACATGTGTCATTGGGAAAATGCTATAATCCATTATTAAGGAAGTAGTAGCAGGACATTTAGAAAATCATAATACAATCAAGCAGAGTCAACATGGTTTTATGAAAGGGAAATCATGTTTGACAAATTTATTAGAGTTCTTTGATGATTGATGATGTAAGGGGCATGGTGGATAAAGGGGAACTGGTAGATGTAGTGTATTTGGATTTACAAAAGGCATTCGATAAGGCACCACATAAAAGGTTACTGCACAAGATAAGAGCTCATGGTGTTGGGGGTAATATATTAGCATGGATAGAGGATTGGCTAACTAACAGAAAACAGAGAGTCGGGATAAATGGGTCATTTTCAGGTTGGCAAACTGTAACTAGTGGGGTGCCACAGGAATCAGTGCTGGGGCCTCAACTACTTACAATCTATATTAAAGACCTGGATGAAGGGACCGAGTGTACTGTAACCAAATTTGCTGACGATACAAAGATAGGTGGGAAAGCAAGTTGTGAGGAGGACACAGCGTCTGCAAAGGGGTATCGATAGGTTAAGTGAGTGAGCAAAAATTTGGCAGATGGAGTATAATGTAGGAAAATGTGAGGTTATCCACTTTGGTAGGAAGAATAGAAAAGCAAAATATTATTTAAATGGAGAGAGACTACAGAATGCTGCAGTACAGAGGGATCTGGGTGTCCTCGTACATGAAACACAAAAAGTTAGCATGCAGGTACAGCAAGTAATTAGGAAGGCAAATGGAATGCTGGTCTTTATTGCAAGGGGGATGGAGTATAAAAGTAGGGAAGTCTTGTTAAAACTGTACAGGGCCTTGGTGAGACCACACCTAGAGTACGGAGTACAGTTTTGGTCTCCTTATTTAAGGAGGGATATACTTGCATTGGAGGCAGTTCAGAGAAGGTTCACTAGGTTGATTCCTGAGATGAAGGGGTTGTCTTATGAGGAAAGGTTGAACAGGTTGGGCCTATACTCACTGGAGTTTAGAAGAATGAGAGGGGACCTTATTGAAACATACAAGATTCTGTGTCGGCTTGACAGAGTAGACGCTGAGAGGATGTTTCCCCTCGTGGGGGAATCTAGAACTAGGGGGCATAGTTTCAAAATAAGGGGTCACTCATTTAAGAAGGAGATGATGAGGCATTTCTTCTCTCAGAGGGTCGTGAATCTTTGGAATTCTCTACCCCAGAGAGCTGTGGAGGCGGAGTCACTGAATATATTCAAGGTGGAGATGGACAGATATTTGATCTACAGGGGAGTCAAGGGTTACGGGGAACAGGCGGGAAAGTGGAGTTGAGGCCAAGATCAGACCAGCCATGATCTTATTGAATGGCGGAGCAGGCTTGAGGGGCCGAATGGCCGACTCCTGCTCCTATTTCTTATGTTCTTATAATAGGGCTCTGTGGATAGGCCATTTCCAGAGATGGAGAGAGTGAAGCCCAGGAATGGAAGGGAAAGTCAGAAGAGTCCGTGGAAATTGGTAGTTCATGAAATTCCGATGGTCAGAGAGAGCAGGAAAGAGAGTCAACACAGTCATCAATGTAATGGAGGTAGAGGTCAGATAGGGGGCTTGAGTAGAACAGGCACACATTGGGCCAGATATTCCGATCCCTACGGGTGTGTACGTGCTGTGTACCCACCCGTAGGGTAATCGGAAATGCTGGTTTCAGGCATGTGATGCGCACGCGCTGAAAACCGGCATTTCCGATCTGTCAAGAATGCACGACAGATCGGACGCCTGCCCTGGAGAAGGGCCTCTGTGGGCGGAGAGTTCCACTTTCTGGAGAACCTCCGCCCGCAGAAAATCCTGCAATCTTATGCATAAGATTTGAAAAAAAGTTTATAAAAAAATTTCACTCATTTATTATTTAAAAATACTTTAAAACAATGTAAGCTTATTTTTATTTCAAAAAATTAAATTTTTGTTTAAAATATTTAATTTATTGTAATTTCAACTAATTTTAAAAATGTGATTTTTAAAATGTTATTTAATGTTTTACAGTGTTTTTGGGGTAATCCCCATTCATATATTTGACAGGCCTATCTGTCAAGTGTATGAAGGAAGATTCCCTTCTTTGATTGGTTCCCCATGGCCCACGTGATCCCAGGGACGCTTGCGAATCGCCTGCGCCTCTGGGATACGTGGGCCCTGCACATTTTGAGTTGGAGAGGCCCAGGAGCAGAAGTGTACGCACCTCGGGAGCCCTCAGGTAAGTGCGTAGAATTTTCCAGATCGGAGGCCTCCGCACGCAGGAAGCCTCCGATCGGAAAATATGGCCCAATGTGCTCCACATATCTTACGAAAAGACAGGCATAGCAGAGGCCCATGCAGGTTCCTATAGCAACATCTTTCACCTGGATGGGAGTGGAGTTGAAAGAGAAATTATTTAAGGTGAAAACAAGTTCAGCCAGGCAGAGGTGGATGGAGACTGGTTGGGTCTCAGTACATTTCCATCAGGAGATGATAACTCTAAAGTTTCAATCTGTTCTGTCAGGATTATAAAGTGCTTTAGAAGTAATATTCATTTATTCTTATTAAGAGATTACAATGTGCACAGATGCAATCATTAAACATTCACTCCCTCCACCACCGGCGTACCGTGGCTGCAGTGTGTACCATCTACAAAATGCACTGCAGCAACTCGCCAAGGCTTCTTCCCAACACCTCCCAAACCCACAACCTCTTCCACCTAGAAGGACAAGGGCAGCAGGCGCATGGGAACACCACCACCTCCGAGTTCCCCTCCAAGTCACACACCATCCTGACTTGGAAGTATATCGGCTGTTCCTTCAACATTGCTGGGTCAAAATCCTGGAACTCCCTCCCTAACAGCACTGTGGGAGCACTTTCATCACACGGACTGCAGCGGTTCAAGAAGGCGGCTCACCACCACCTTCGCAAGGGCAATTAGGGATGGGCAATAAATGCTGGCCTTGCCAGCGATGCCCACATCCCATAAACAAATTTTAAAAAATTAATCCCTGCCTACTCCAAACACTGAAATTAATTTTATTAATAAGGGCGATACATAGGGGAAGAACTGTACCTGGGAATTAAACAGCTGTGGAGCTGGATATTTGTGTTTACAAGGCACTCCCAAATTATCATTTGCTCACACACAAATATTTAATCACAATTAATTGCCAACTAGAACAGAAAATAACTGTTTGTAAAAAAAAAAAAAAAGTATTAGTACTGGAAAAACCATCGCTTTACACAATCACTGATTAATCATCAACTGTCATGTCTTATAAGATCTGAATTAAGTCTACAATGCTGAACGAGGCCACAAATCCAATTACTCAGTGCAGTGGAACTCAGACCTTGCATAATTTGCACAAAATGCTCAATCAGATTATTCTATATTGATATCTTTATAAAACAGACATGCAGGGGGTAATTTTAACCTAACCTTTTTGGCCCTGAAATTGCAGTCTCTGTGACAGCGTCCTCTCCGCATACGCCGCCATAATCCATTTGAAAGGCCCCGCAACTTCCGGATTTCCGCACGCACGAAATCCAGAAATTGCGATCAGTCAAGGTTACGCCTCAACAGATCATCCAAACCGCCTGAAAAATCAGTATCACTGGTGCGGAGTTGGGCTATTTGCCCAACAACTGCCCAGCAATTGTCCCACGCAACTCTTATGGCTGGTAAAAGCAGGCAAAGGGCCTGCTTTCATCAGTGTAAAGGTATGTATAAGGCTTAAATAAAACAATTCAAAATCCAAAATTATGCACACACACTTTACATGAATTTATGCAAATATTGGCCCAGATTAAGATGTTTAAAATGATTTATCAAAAAATAAATTTTTTATTGAGGTTGGTGCGATTGCAATTCAGCACATTTATATTTATTAGAATTCTTTACATTGTATAATTATTTGGGGATTCCATTGTATATCATTAGAGGATACCCTTCGGAAATGATTGCAATGGAATCCTCCTTTCTCATTGGAGGACCGGGCCACCGTGATCCCAGGGACGCCTCCGAACTGCCTGCATCCCTGGGCACCAGGAGATACTTTCGGAATTGTTTTGCGGGTTGGAGGCACACTCCAGGTATGCCTCCGACTGTAATTTCTAGGCCATTGAAGTCAATGGAGAGTAAAATCAGGCAATGTGTCGAATGGGGGCCGATCCGATCCCACCAATTTCCCACCCTGCTCTTCAGGTGAAGGAGGGTTAGACAAGGTGTAATTCAGTCCCCATTTTAAGTTCATGTATTCCATCCTTAGATTTCCATGATGAATTCCAATTTACAATGTAAACTGGTCACGCGGCAATTACACCCATTGCCAGTGATGGCGCTGCAGTGCTTCCACTTGGGAGAGGAGGCTGTAATTACAGTGTGACAAGTTTATGCAGGCAGTTCCATTATATGAATTTACAATGGAAAAGGGTGACAGTGAGTTCACGCAGTCAGATTTTTTATATATAATTATACCAGTAAATGGCTTGTGGCGTCACACACACACACATACAAATATATATATAAAAAAATTATATATATATTTTATTTATATACACATATATATATTATATATAAAATATAAATAAAATATTATATATATAAAATAAAAATATGTTATTTTTATATATGTATACACACACATAAGATGTATATATTATTACACACACACACACACACACAAAGATGGTGACGGAGTTGGGAGGCTCCCGAGACACACTCCCCTGAGCCACTGCAATTACACTGTGAATGTTGATTCAACAAAACTGAATGGGAATTGTTGACGCTGTAGTTTATGATGGTAATTGACAGAAAAGCGTGACCAACAATAGTGTCAAAAGAAAATAAGGTTTATGGACAAGAAGTGAACACACTACGCAAGTTACAAATATGCAGATTTTAAATCGGGTGGTGTTACAAAGGCCCTTCCGGGTTCCTGCTGTAGGCAGCCGTCAGAAGCACAAACTGTTAGTTAGAATGTTCCCCTGGGTGATATAGGAGCTCGCACAAAGGTGGCCTCCGCACGAGGGTGAGGAGAGCTGGTTCTGAAGTAGGCCGATTTGGCGCTTTCTTGATAAAATCCAACCCACTTTAGATTTTAAAAATTGTTCACCTATGCAGAGGGAGGACATATTTCGATGTTCATGGCAGGGGGCTGGTCAGCAAAAAAGAGTCCGTCACCACCCTCACAGCTCATGTACAGGGAGTGCGGAGAGAGAGACTGTAAAGATGAAAAGAAAAGACTTGCATTTATATAGCGCCTTTCATGATCTCAGGTCGTCCCAAAGTGCTTTAGAGCCAATGAAGTACTTTTTGAAGTATAGTCACTGTTGTAATGTAGGAAACACGGCAGTCAATTTGCGCACAGCAAGGTCCCACAAACAGCAATGTGATAATGACCAGATCATCTGTTTCTTTTTGTGATGTTGGTTGAGGGATAAATAATGGCCAGGGCACTTGAGTGAACTCCCCTACTCTTCTTCAAAGTAGTTCCATGGGATCTTTTACGTCCACCTGAGAGGGTTTAACGTCTTATCTGAAAGACGGCCCCTCCGACAGTGCAGCACTCCCTTAGCATTGCACTGAAGTGTCGGCCTAGATTCTGTGCTCAAGTCGCTGGAGTGAAACTTGAACGTACAACCTTCTGACTCAGAGGCGAATGTGCTTCCCACTGAGCCACAGCTGGCATTTCTGCAGGGGTGATGCATCAGAGTCCCTGGCCAGGACTGGGGTGAGGGCAGGGGAAAGAGGGACAATAGTGGCCCTACATCTCTGGTAGTCTACTACTACTATCAGCTGTGGCTCAGTGGGTAGCACACCTGCCTCTGAGGCAGAAGGTTGTGGGTTCAAGTCCCACTCCATGGACTTGAGTACATAAATCTAAGCTGACACTCCAGTGCAGTGCTGAGGGAGTGCCGTCTTTCAGATGAGATGTTAAAGCGAGGCCCCGTCTGCTCTTCCGGGTGGACATAAAAGATCCCATGGCACTATTATCCCCAATGTTCTGGCCAATATTTATCCCTCAAGCCACCAGCAGCACCAGGCACACCAGCAGCACCAACAACAACACCAACCTTCTCCGCAATCACCTGGTGCTGCACAGGACACAGGGCATCAGCACCCGACCACATTGCTGCCCGGGAGGCCAGAGATGGCCTCACCATGGCCAGATTTACTTCACTTGACGCTGTACACCTTGGCTGCCACATGATGTGCCAGGTTGGCACCAGCACCATAAAGCATCCCTACAATGCCCAAGCCATTCCGTCCACACACATCATCATTACCGTTATGTCTCACCATTCACTCCAACTCACTAAGCTACTTCCAAAGGTGCACACATATCTGTCCAAGAATGCAAAGTGTTGAAAATAAAGGTTTCAATGTTTGACAGCACATTAACAGAAACTTCACATGAACATTGGCTAAAACACACAAGTGCCTACCCTTGTGTGTTATTAGTAGGTATGATTACACTAGGATGAGGGTGAATGTGAAGGGTGGCTAGTGAGATGGGGATGTGATAATATAGATAGGGGGAGATGGGTGGAGGTGCAAGGTAAGTTGGTGTGAGTAAAGATGTGCAGGAGTAGGGTAGGGAAGGCAGAGTGATGGGGATGTGATGAGAGGCACAGCAGGATGAGGTCATTGAAACGTTTGCAGCACTGCAGCCTGGTCCTCCTGACCACATCCCTGCTTGTCACCTCCTCTGCAATGTGCAACCAGGCGGTCTTTGAGCTCTTTGAAGCTCCACAGTTCCTAGCTGATCAATATTACTAAAACTGCTTTTTGCTAACATCTGCACAAACCCTAGTAACTGATACAAACTTTGATTTCTTGTTTGGAGAGGTATATTACAATACAGCCATCAGAGATCTCCAGGAAAACAAGATGATACTTTCACACCATATGAAAGGGTTGAAAATCTTTATAAAAATGCTGTAAAACAAGTGTGTGTGTGTGTGTGTGTGTGTGTGTGTGTCTTTCAGATGAGACGTTAAACCGAGGCCCCGTCTGCTCTCTCAGGTGGATGTAAGAGATCCCATGGCACTATTTCGAAGAAGAGCAGGGGGTTATCCCTGGAGTCCTGGGCCAATATTTATCCCTCAATCAATATCGCTAAAACAGATTATCTGGTCATTATCACATTGCTGTTCGTGGGAGCTTGCTGTGCACAAATTGGCTGCCACGTTTCCTACATTACAACAGTGACTACACTTCAAAAGTACTTCATTGACTGTAAAGCGCTTCGAGACGTCCATTGGTCGTGAAAGGCGCTATATAAATGCAAGTATTTATTTTACTGGAGAAAGACTGTCTGAGTTTGACGGGATAAAATGGGCAACAGTTCAACTGAATGAATGACTGAATGAAAGTTCTTGGTTTGTACTACACAAAAAAGCAGGAACGTGCGTAGGGAAGCTGAATTGCAAACAATGTGGGGCTTCAGTTTCTTTAAATCGCCTTTACATTCAGCGTTACACTTTGATACAAATATTACCTGGCTGACTATTAAGTGACAGGCACGGGATGCGTCGATTAATATGCTTAGTTCCAGGCTTGGAAATTTCCAGGTTCTTAAGGCGCTCGTGCACGGTGTGTAAATATCTGCAGAATTTGAACAGATGTGTTACTAATTATCTCGGGCTTTAAACAATGAAGAATGGTACCCCTGTGTGGCCCACACAGCGTGAGGCATAATCCAGTAAACGTAGACTAGTGATCCGAGCCAGACTGCCTGAAATAAATACAGCACATTAAAAAACACAAACAGTCAATTATCAGACTGCAAAATCAACCTGCAGCGTTTATATTAATGCAACTTTAAGCTAAAGAAAGCAACTTATTATTAATTTTTAATTTTAAAAATACTCTTCCAGCAGTTCAGTGCAGAATGGATGCAGTTTGCTGATTAAAAATAGGACTTTTCACGTCAAGCATGTAACTTGCAAGCGATCCACAAGAGGGCTCCTTCTCTTAAAAGAATGTGCAGCGAGGTCACACTGGCAAACCTTCAACAAATATACACACATTACATTGAAAGATTCACGGATAACCCATGCTTCATTGAATCCTTCAGTACTGAATGATTTCTGCAGCTTCTAAAATTTATTGTCGTTACAGAAGAGCTCACTTCCCGCTAAAAGGAAATTCTGCTTTTAATATAAAATGGAGGAATCTTTGTTTCTCCCGCTACAATAACCAGCCATCAAAATCATGGGTAGCCAAGACTTACTGGAGAATACAAATTCATCAGCAGGTTGTTAATTATAAAGAAAGACGGGTATTATTCCATTTTACGTGAAGAGGAATTTTGCCCTTCAAGTCCATTGGAGACTAAAACTCGGGTGGGAGGGGTTAGAGGCAAACTCTGATCGTAAGCTTCCCGTTAAGATTTGCCTTCACTCAGAGAACTTCCAATTAGCAGAGTTGGTTGAGGGATAAATATTGGCCAGGACACCGGGGAAAACTCCCCAGCTCCTCGTGCAATGGGATCTTTTACGTCCACTTAAGAGGGTTGACGGTTTAATATCTCATCTGAAAGACGGCATCTCCAGCAGTGCAGCACTCCCTCAGCACTGCATTGCTAGTCTCGGCCTGGATTTTTGTGCTCAAGTCCCTGGAGTGGGACTCGAACCCAACAACCTTCTGCCTTGGAGGTGAGAGTGCTAACAACGGAGCCACTGGCTGACACAGCAGCAGCAGTAACAGGGCAACGATCCTTGATTAATGGGCAGACAGGCCGATTCCCTGGCCCAAGCTCGCCACATTTGGCCAGATTTGTTTCCTCGGCACAAGGCGAAGCCGCAGATGCGTGGCTGACTGACGGCGGGAAATCTCAGATCTGGGATTTGTCCAACACTGGCGGCTGGGAATGTCAAACCTGGAACGTGAAGCTCCAGCGACTTCCGACTGTCAGTGGAAGCCCAGGATCGAATGACAGCTTAAAGCCGCTCCACCGCATTTATTATTTAAATAGATATAATAAATGCATAAATAAAAAATATGCAAATTACTGGGCCTTTCTGCGAAGGAGGAAGCATTTTCCTCGACATTATTCTTGGCTCTGTTACCTTCATTATTTTGGTGACAGTTCAGTCTGAAGCTGATTTTGATCTCATCTGAAGGACAGAAGGGATTTGAGACTCATTACTCCACAATAATACCGTCCCCTGTGATTGACATCAGGATCTCAGATGGTGTTCAGCCATGGGTTATTGGAAAACTGCGCATTCAATATTACTAGACTATAATAATTAGGAGATTAGATGGAGTTGACAGGTGATTTATGCAAACTAGAAAGAAATATAACTTTACTATAGTTTTTGAACCTGTTAATCTTTATTCTGAGGCAGCCTGATAGTTAAACAACAACAACTTACATTTATATAGTGCCTTTAAAGTAGTAAAACGCCCCTGGGCGCTGCACAGAAGCGTTATCAAAAACAAAATTTGACACTGAGCCACATAAGGATACATTAGGGCAGATGACCAAAAGCCTGGTCAAAGAGGTAGGTTTAAAGGAGCAACTTAAAGGAGGGAAGAGAAGTCAAGAGGCGGAGAGGTTTAGAGAGGGAATTCCAGAGCTTAGGGCCTTGGCAGCTGAAGGCACAGCCACCAACGGTGGAGCGGTTAAAATCGGAGTTGTTAAGAGGCCAGAATTGGTGGAGTGTTAAAGTGTTAAAAGCAGGGCATCTCTTACTGAGGCCCGAGGCCAAATCCGTGACTCAAATGCTCCTCTACTGCCAAGAGAACCTGATCCACCAGACACCATAATCGGGTCACAATCTTTGCTCTTACTGCCATTTCTGCCAAGACCTCTCTCTATAAATATCATGCATTTATCTTGTGGGGTTTTGGCACAAAGTAGGCCAACAATTCAAGGAAACAACACAACAGTCGCTAAATATGGAAATCGGTGATGATTGCACCACAATCGTTTCATTCATAGTTTTATTTGTAGCTTTCTGAATCAAACCCTCCTCAGAAAAATCGTTGCAGAGTTTAGTTATCTTAATACAGCCTGTGGAGTATCGGCACATTACTCACGTCACAAGAGCAAGGGGGCCAAAATATCTCTGAATGTATGGACTTGCTTTATTCCCAGAGTAAGAGTTTTAATCAAACTCACAATGAAGTCAGTTATTGACATTCTCCATAAAAGACAACGCTTAGCGACAAGTCTAAGAACTACAAAGAAAGATTTGCATTTATATAGCACCTTTCATGACCTCAGGAGGTCTCAAAGCGCTTTACAGCCAATGAAGTACTTTTGAAGTGCGGTCACTGCTATAATGTAGGAAATGAGGCAGCCAAATTGTGCACAGCAAGGTCCCACAAACAGCAACGTGGCAATGGCCAGATAATGTCTTAGTGATGTTGAGGGATAAATATTGGCCAGGGCACCGGGAGAACTCCCCCTGCTCTTCTTCGAAATAGGGCCGTGGGATCTTTTAATTCCATCCGAGAGAGCAGATACTGGTTTAACATTTCACCCAAAGGACAGCACCTCTGACAGTGCAGCACTGGAGCGTGAGCTGAGATTTTGTGCTCAAGCCCCTGGAGTGGGACTGGCACCCACGACCTTGTGACTCCGAGACGAGAGTGCTACCCAACTGAGCCGCAGTGGACACCGTGTTTCTTTATGTCTTCTTCCCTTCTTCTTAGGCAGTCCCTCAGAACCGAGGATGACTTGCTTCCACATTAAAAATGAGTTCTCAGGTGACTGATGAATCCAATGCGGGACCTATAGTCTCTGTCACAGGTGGGGCAGACGATGGTTGAAGGGGCGGGTGGGTGGGGTGCTTGGGTTGACGTGCGCTCCTTCCGCTGCCTGCGCTTGGCTTCCGCTTGCTCCCGGCGAAGAGACTCGATGTGTTCGGCGCCTTCCCGGATGCTTCTCCTCCACTTTGTGTGGTCTTGGGCCAGGGATTCCCAGGTGTCGGTGGGGATGTTGCACTTTTTCAAGGAGACTTTGAGGGTGTCCTTGAAGCGTTTCCTCTGCCCACCTGGGGCTCTCTTGCCGTGCCGGAGCTCCGAGTAGAGCGCTTGTTTTGGGAGTCTCGTATCGGGCATGCGGACAATGTGACCCGTCCATCGGAGCTGACCGAGCATGGTCAAAGCTTCGATGCTGGGGATGTTGGCCTGACCGAGAACACTGACGTGTTTCTTTATGTGGCTGCATTTTAACAAGCGATTAAACTACTGCCCAGCGATCCCGTCAGTAATACTGCAAGGCGAAGGTAAAAGGCTGGAACTCGCTACTTCTGACCTCTTTTTTTTTTAAATGGATTCATAAAACAGAGAATGTTTCCCAAACACATTTGACTTTATTTGCTATAACTTCAACTTTGAATTTTTAAAAAGCATTAAATTCCAAACCCTGCACTGTATGCATCACGCAGTTCAGCTGATTCCCTTGTGCAAAGCTCTGTTCGATCTGTTCAAGGTTGCAACGAGCAATGTACTGCAGATGGCTACTATGAAATAATAGAGAGACAGCTCGCGGTAAAACTGATCAATGTCCAAAGTGTGGAGGTGGAGGAGATTTGGGTCATTTGAGAATCACAGCGCCAGTTTCTTATGTTCTTATGTTTCCTGACTCAAGTCTCATTAGCTCACATGGTTGGGTCAACTTCATAAAGCCATTGTTGGCATATAGTCCGCAAATACTTTTAATTTAGGTAGGTAGAGTGGTACAGCACAGAATGAGGCCATTCGGCCCATTGCGCCTGTGCCATCTCTTTGATGGAGCGAGCCAATTAGTCCCAGTGCCCTGCTCTTTCCCCACAGCCCTGCAAATGTTTCCTTTTCAAGTATTTATCCAATTCCCTTTTGAAAGTTACTATTGAATCTGCTTCCACCGCCCTTTCAGGCAGCGCATTCCAGATCACAACAACTCGCTGTGTAAAAAAAATTCTCATCTCACCTCCGATTCTTTTGCCAATTATTTTAAATCGGTGTCCCCTGTTTACCAACCCTCCGGCCAATGGAAACAGCGGCCCTGAAATTGCGGTCTCCCCGACAGCGTACTCTCAGAGTATGGCGTACGCTGTTGTAATTCATTTGAAAGGGCCCGCAACTTCTGGGTTTTAGGGCCTGCTTGCATCAGCGTAAGGGTATATATATAAGCCTTAAATTAAACATTTTAAAATCAAAAATTATGCACATACGCTTTAAATGAGTTTATGCAAATATTGGCCCGGTTTAAGATGGTTAAAATGATTCATCAAAAAATATAATTCCCTTCGGAAATAATTGCAATGGAATCCTCCTTTCTTATTGGAGGACCCGGCCCACTTGAACGCAGGGACGCCTCCGGACCGCCTGCGTCCCCGGGTCTTTATGCTGCTGTCCGCCTGGAGGCCCGAGACTGCAACTCTACGCAGCCTGGGCGCTTGGAGATCGGTTTGGATTTGTTTCACGGGTCGGAGGCGTACCCCGGAGGTACGCCTCCAACCGCAGCTTCTAGCCCAGCATCTCCCTTCAGCATCTGGAACACCATATTAAATCTTCTCTTAACCTGCTCTGCTCTAAAGGAGAACAATCCCAGCATTTCTAGTTTCTCCATTAGTTGCTTGGGAAAGAGGAATATTAAAGGTAGGGTGGGATTAAACTGGATCAACACCAGTGTAGACTCGGGGGAGCAAATGGCTGGTTTCTGTTCTGGAACATTCTGGAACAGTACGAGAACCTGTGGATCTTGACATGTTTCCACTGTGGAAACTAGTGCAGGTGTCTAATGAAGAGCAGCAGAACTCACCACTAGCGTTCCGTTAATCAGGGCACACATGCAGCTTAGCACCTCGATAGCTCCGAAAGGCAACATCCCAGCTGAACTGATCAGAAACTATCTGACGGGGAACATGGAAGCCACGTTCGATGAAGTTTAAGGTAAGCCTGATGGCAATGGCTGCAACGACCAAGAGGGCCAGTGTTTTCAGTCCAGGGCTTCACCCCCTGAATTCACACAAAGGAAGGACATCCCAGCAGCAACCTTTCGTCTTTCGGATGAGGCGTTAAACCGAGGTCCTGTCTACCCTCTCAGGTGGATGTAAAAGATCCCGTGGCATTATTTGAAGAACAGCAGGGGGGTTCTCCCCGGGGTCCTGACCAATATTTATATCCCTCAAGCAACATCATTAAAGCAGGTCATGATCACATTGCAGTTTGTGGGAGCTTGCTGTGCGCAATTTTGGCTGCCGCGTTTCCTACATTACAACAGTGACTACGCTCCAAAAGTACCTCATTGGGACAGCTTGAGGTTGCGAAAGGCGCTATATAAATGCAAGTCTTTGTTTTTTACTATTGGAAAGATGCAGCAAGCTGAACGGAAAACGCTTTTGGAAAGGAAAACATCTCCCCATTTTTTTCGCCCTCACTCATGAAGGAGCAGCCTCTTCCCAGATACAGGTTCACCGGTGCGGATAAAGCTCCACGCAAGTGGCTATCCTACGCCCCAGCGAGTGTTGTCGGACTCGTCAATCTGCAGAGGGGATCGCAGCCTGATGCTGCTCCACTCACGCCCATTCCCACAGTGCTCAGCTCACGGCACAGCGAATCAGGAACAAGAAACCTGGCCGAGTCTATTTGTCTCCCCTTCCCTGTCCCAGAGATACTGTGGCCAGGTGTAGTCCCCTTACCCTGTCCCAACTAAAACCGGCTAACTTAGGACGCATCCCAACTATGATCTTCAATTTAAAGCACGGACCTTCAAAATGTTGGTTCTTAAATTGAAGTGACATTTGTAAATTAAACTAACTTCAATATCACACTACTGCCAACACCCAAATAAATCATTTCAATAGGTTTTCCACAGTCTGATTAATCAGTAGCAGTATGTATTTTCTGCCCTCAGGTTCTTTTGTTGAATTAATCTCTCTAATTGCTGTACAGCCGTCAATTCTACTGACAGAACTGTAACATGTCCTGCAGTGAAAGGACAAGAGTAAAAGTGAGAGATAATGAGTGACTGCAGGTTTTTCTTCATCATGAAGGAAGTTAAAATTATTAGATGCATGCTAGTCAATCACAGGGGAGCCAAGAACAAGTGGATATTTTAGGTGAAGCGGGATTGGAGGGTGGGGATAATTGGACTGGAGCGTGCAAGCATAATTCAATGACTACTTTAAAATCATACATTGCATCCTTATAGTTATATAATACTTTGATGTGCGTTATATTACTAGTAGGTCTCCCTTGGCTTTGCACACTGGAAATCAAGATCTAATGTAGCCATTAGGTGAAGTCGGCTTAAAGAACAGGGGATAAGTACCCAGGTAAATAGATGTCATTCAGTCCCCGTTTTAAAGTCATACATCTGTCCTTACTTCCATTATAAATTTATATGTCCACATTTATAATGGAAATTACCTGTGTGAACTTGCTTTGTTGTAATCACATCATCCTACCAGTGGGGGCACTGCAGTACCTCCACGGGAAGGAAAAAGAAAAGAGAGACTTGCATTTCTATAGCGCCTTTCACGGCCACCGGACGTCCCAAAGTGCTTTACAGCCAATGAAGTACTTTTTGAAGTGTAGTCGCTGTTGTAATGTGGGAAACACGGCAGCCAATCTGCGCACAGCAAGCTCCCACAAACAGCAATGTGATAATGACCAGACAATCTGTTTTTGTTATGTTGGTTGAGGGATAAATATTGGCCAGGACACCGGGGATAACTCCCCTGCTCTTCTTCGAAATAGTGGCATGGGATCTTTTACGTCCACCTGAGAGGGTTTAACGTCTCATCCGAAAGACGGCATACATGTTACATCCCTTTCACCCAGGACCCGAAGGTGAATAGGTAGCATTCTAGCCCAATGTAATATCCGGGAGGGTCTTATACAGATGCTGTACCTGCTGCTTCCTCAAGACCACAATTCCAGTATTAGGAAAATAAAATAAGCAGAGCCCATTACCTCCCTAACCCTCATCGAGTTTTCCAATCAGCAGTGTGTTGGTGGGCGAGTGCTGCCTGCAAGCAGTTAGGTAGAGGTGAGCTCCTTATAGAGCAAAGCCACAATCTTTAATGATGTTGACATTAAACAGTGCCAGTTTATCAAAGATGCCTTGCGGCAGCTTTTACTCTGCTCATTCACCTTATGAAATGTAATTAAACTGTAATAAACAATTTAATCGTGTATAAAATAAAGCAAAAGCTCGACAGTTTAGACAGACCTGGTAACATAAAGAGAATACAATCTGAACGTAATTTTCTGTAACATTGTACCTTTAGCTAAAGTACGTGTCAATATTGCTCTTCTATATGTTAGCTGCAATCACTCAGAGTTACGCTAAATTTTATCCTCCTCCTTGCCTTGTCTGCCATTCTCAGTTAATCCCAGTGGTGGTGCTGTTGCTACAGTTTACACAGCGGCTGAACCAGATACAGCCGTCACCATTTGCAACAGGATAATGCAGTTAGACTAATACAACTGTCTGGCAGCGAGTTGCAAGATAGAAAATCTAGCTGACGTCAAACCGCAACAAACAAAACTCAAGCAATCTATGAACATCGGCAGAGCCAGACTGCCAGTCGCTTTGTTATTCCTGATAATAGAAAGGCGCCAATATCGCAGTGTTAAGAAAGAAATAATTTGCCTTTATATAGCACCTTCTCAACCTCAAGACGTGTCAAAGCGCTTCACAGACAATCAAGTACTTTTGAATTGTGGTCACTGGTGTAATGTAGGGAAGGCGGCAACGAATGTGCGCACAGCAAGATTCCATAAACAGCAATGAGATAAATGACCATATTATCTGTTTTAGTGATGTTGGCTGAGGGATGAATATTGGCCAGGAGAGCTCCCCAGCTCTTCTCCGAATATTACCACGGTATTCTTTATGGTTTCAGGTCTTACAACCCTATAATTTTTTTAATTTAATTCATTCATTCTCAGGATGTGGGCATCGCTGGCAAGGGCTGGCACTTACTACCCATCCCTAGTTACCCCGAGAAGGTGGTGGTGGGCCTTCTTGAACTGCTGCAATCCGTGTGACAACGGTGCTTGTGTAGCGGTTTGAGTGGCTTGCTCGGCCACATCAGAGAGCAGTTAACAGCCAACCACTTTGGTGCAGGACTGGCATCACAATCAATGTTCCCTTCAAGCGGCCATGCAGCCAGCTTTTCAGTGCAAAAACCGCGCATGCGCGGCATTCTGAATGGCTCGTGCGGCGCCAAAAATATTACAGGGGGCATTGGTCACAATATAGGCCAGACCGGGCAAGGACGGCAGGTTTCCTTCCCTGAAGGGCATTAGTGAACCAGTTGGGTTTTTACGACAATCCAACAGCTTCACGGTCACTTTTATCAAAACTAGTTTTTATTTACAGATTTTTAAAAACTGAATTCAAATTCTCAAACGGCCCTGGTGGGATTTAAACTCCCATTCTCTGGATTACCAGTCTAGTAACATAACCACTACACTACCGTACCCAGATGTGCATGATTTATACAGAGCTGTATATATCCCAAAAATCAAGGCCGTTATCTCTTTATTGACAAAGTTACCCATGTTTGGCAGCATTTTATGGGTTTTAGTTTAAAACGATTAAAAATAAACCATAAAATAAGTGCCTCGTCAAACTCTCGACACGTAGCCACTAATGACAATGAAACAAAAGAAAGACTTGCATTTATATAGCGCCTTTCACGACCACCGAACGTCTCAAAGCGCTTTACAGCCAATTAAGTACTTTTGGAGTGTAGTCACTGTTGTAATGTGGGAAACATGGCAGCCAATCTGTGCACAGCAAGCTCCCACAAACAGCAATGTGATAATGACCAGGTAATCTGTTTTTAGAGAGGTTGGTTGAGGGATAAATATATTGGCCAGGACACCAGATAGAACTCCCCTGCTCTTCTTCGAAATAGTGCCATGGGATCTTTTACGTCCACCTGAGAGGGCAATGGAAGATAAGTTCATACTGAAGAAAAGTCCATGTATGATAAATATATGAATTCATCCATTTCATATCAATATAGAATGGATAAATAAGTCAATTTAAATAGGAATTGTAAAGGTAAAACTAACACCTTCAGGAATAAAGGGAGGGAGCAAATTCTGGGAGTAGAGGAATTTGCTGCAGCATCTTAACAGAGATATCAGAAATGCACAGAGGACCCGAGAGAGGAGTATCACTACATTTAATGGGCTAGAATTTCTGCTCATTAACTATATTGGGTGGGAAATCTAGCCTAATAAGCACAACACTAAACCATTATCCTAATGTCCTAATAGTGAAAGAGCAGTCAGAGCTGAAGTTGGAACTCTTAAAATATAAAAGCACAACGAGGGTATAGTTAAAGATTTAAATAAATATTTTCTAGGAATGATCACTAGAAAGGACAACAGTAACTTGCTACCCAATTTCTATAATGCAGCCTGCATTCTAGAGAATGACGGAGCACAACCTCACCTCTCATCCTTGCCTACGATTCGAGCTTCAAACAACACATCTGGTCCTTCAACAAGATGGCTTGTTCCACCTCTGGAACATTGCCTGCCTACGCAGCCACCTCACCCTGCTGTCTCTGAAACATCTTGGTCAGCTTGAGAGTGAGATTTTTTTCCCGATGTTCTCCTGGCCGGCATCTCCATCTCCACCCAATACAAACGCCAACTCATCCTGAATTTTGCATCCCATATCCTAAACCTGAGCTAGCTGGCCTCCACTGTCTCCCCGTCTCTCAGCACAGTGATTTCAAAGTCTTTGTCCCCATCTTCAAATTCCTCTGTCGCCTGACTCCACCCAACCTCTGGAATCTTCTCAAGCCCATGTCTCACTTTTCCAGCTCTGGTCTACTGTCTATATCTGCTCCACCAATGGTGCCAGAACCTCAGCCACCACACCCTAGCACTCTGGTAATCTCTCCTAAACCTCACTGTTTCTCTCAGCTCCTTCAAAATTCTTTTTACAAAACTTGCCTCTTTGCCCGTACGGGTATGCTTCCAATCACCTCCCCTAACGCCTCTCCTACTCCCTACTGAGTCTCCACTTCTCCTCCCTTAAAACGTTTTGGGACATTTCATGAAAGGTGCAGTACAATGTAAGTTGTGAGAAGTGTAGTTAGGGATGAATGTTGAGTGGAATCCCACAGGGATCAGTGCTTGAACCCCTATTGACGGTAACCTGGTCAAATTTGCTGACGACACAAAAATAGGAGGTGTGGAGACAGTGGGTGCACCAAAAGATTTGCAGAAGACGTTAGATCTGTTCTGCAACTAGGCAGACACATGGCAAATTAAATGTAACATTGTTGAAGCAAAGCATTAAACATAGATCAAAATGTTGGACAAACCAATGCAAGGAATAGAATTGAATTAGCACAGGATAATTAGAGCTGCTTATACATTGGCCATAAAGGGAAACTTGTGCAATTCAGTTCCCTTTTGGATCTCATCACTGATTTGTCTTAGAGAATCCAGCAAGATGATATTGCGGCTGCCACCAGGTGCACAAGGCCTGCACGCCGGGAATGAGAGACCAACATAGAACGGACTCTAGGAGCAACAGTAGATATATGCAAAAGCTAGCAAAATGGTAGGATACGGGGTAGGACATTTGGGACTGAGATGAGGAGCAATTTCTTCACTCAGAGGGTGGTGAACCTGTGGAATTCTCTACCACAGAAGCTGTGGAGGCCAAGTCACTGAATATATTTAAGAAGGAGATAGATAGATTTCTAGACACAAAAGGCATCAAGGGGTATGGGGAGAGAGGGGGAATATGGTATTGAGATAGAGGATCAGCCATGATCATATTGAATGGCGGAGCAGGCTCGAAGGGCCGAATGGCCTACTCCTGTTCCTATTTTTCTATATATAGCCAGTGACAGTGCAAGATGCCACGGGGTAGATTTTCAACTTGGCGCCCAGCTGTAAAACTGGTGTTGAGGATTGCCCGCCCGTTATTATAACTGCCCGATTGTCATTTCCATCTGTTGGATTAGCAGGGAATGAACACGTGGCCTGTGTGGATCTCCTGGACTGGTTCTGATCGCCCTGAACGGGTCAGGGAGGAAGTTTCCAGAGTATGTTTTTTTCCCTATTGGCCCTGGGATATTCTGTTTCGTCACCTCCCCCAGGAGATTATGTGGCTGCTGGCGGGGTGGGGGTGGGTGGGTCGGAAGTGTTCAATCAATGCTGCTCCAGCCATCAGGATGGACCAGCTGGTCTTTTCCTGCCCACCATTTCCGTATGCTCATTACATTTCGTATGTTTCTTTTGACCGGGTGGCAAGTTGAAAATCTACTCTCCTAGCTAAACCTGAGAAAGAGTACAGAAAATAGCAACAAGAATGTGAAAGCAATGAATTATGAAGAAAGATTAGATAAACTTTAGCATTACAGTCCAGAAAGAGGGTGATTAAGGGAGGAGCTTATGGAAGGATATGAAAACATTGATAAGGTAAAGCGAGATAATTACTTCAAAGCACGAAAGGGAAGTTGGTGCCGAGGACAGAGATTAAAATAGTTAGAAATTAATTTAGAATAGATGCAAGAAAAATCTACCTTCCTCAAAGAGTTGATCAATCTTTGGAATAATCTACAAGCAAAACATTGGGGATTGTTCAAAATGCAGTTAGACGCCATGGCAACAGTGTACCAGCAGGATAAGTTTCAAAGGCTCAAAGGCCTCTTCACATCTTTGACTCTCTTCTGTTCTTGCCACAGCGGTAATTATGTCCGGGTGAATTTTGGGGAAGATTACAAATTTGTTCTGGTAAAAAATGTCAAAAGTCATAGAAATTATAGATAAAATGGTTACAGTGTCGAAAGAGGGTGATTAACAGACGTACAAAAGCAAGATGCTGGTTGTCTGAAATAAAAACAGAAAATGCTAGAAACACTCAGCAGGTCAGGCAGCATCTGTGGAGAGAGAAACAGAGTTAACGTTTCAGGTCGATGACCTTTCGTCAGAACTAGAAAAAGTGTGATTGTACAAAGCAAAAGGAGATGGTAATGGGACAGGTAAACAAAAAAAAGAGAAGTCTAGAAGAGGTGTAAGTGGGAATGGCAGAACCATCAACAGCTGTCATGTGAAAAAATAGGGGCCGAGGTTCTGGTCTGAAATTGTTGAACTGGATGTTGAGCCCAGAAGGCTGTAAAGTGTCTAATGGAAAGATGAGGTGCTGTTCCTCGAGCTTACGTTGAGCTTCGTTGCAAGAGGCCGAGGGCGGAGAGATCAGAGTGGGGGTGGAGCGGAGAATTAAAGTGACAGGCGACCGGAAGCTCGGGGTCACGATTACGGACTGAACGGCGGTGTTCTGAAAAGCGGTCACCCAATCTGCGTTTGGTCTCCCCAATGTAGAGGAGACCGCATCGTGAGCAGCGAATACAGTATACTAGATTGCAAGAAGTACAAGTAAATCGCTGTTTCACCTGGAAGGGGTGTTTGGGGCCCTGGACAGTGGGAAAGGAGGAGGTAAAAGGGCAGGTGTTGCAGCTCCTGCGCTTGCATGGGAAGGTGCCGGGCGAAGGGGAGTGGGTGTTGGGGGTGATTGAGGAGTGGACCAGGGAGTCGTGGAGCAAGCAGTCCCTTTGGAATGCTGAAAGGGGAGGGGAAGATATTTTTGGTGGTGGGATCACGCTGGAGGTGGCAAAAATGGTGGAGGATGATCCGTTGAATGTGGAGGCTGGTGGGGTGAAAGATGAGGTCAACGCTATCGTGGTTCCGGGAGGGAGGGGAAGTGGTGAGAGCAGTGCGAGAAATGGAATTGATACGGTCGAGGGCCATGTCAACTACGGTAGAGGGGAAGAGGGGTAGAGGCGCCGAACACCTCGAGTCTCTTCGCCGGGAGCAAGCGGAAGCCAAGCGCAGGCAGCGCAAGGAGCGCACATCAACCCAAGCACCCCACCCACCCGTCCCCTCAACCATCGTCTGCCCCACCTGTGACAGAGACTGTAGGTCCCACATTGGACTCATCAGTCTCCTGCAAACTCATTTTTAATGTGGAAGCAAGCCATCCTCGGTTCCGAGGGACTGCCTAAGAAGAAGAAGAGGGGAATCCTCGGTTGAGGAAAAAGGAAGACATATCGGAAGCACTAGTATGGAAGGTGGCGCCGCAAGCGTGACCAAAGCTTCAAGTCGCCCGTCACTTTAACTCACCGCTCCACTCCCACTCTTGGCCTTCGGCCTCCTCCACTGTTCCAACTAGCAGGTTTGGGTCTTTTTTGCGGCAAGTCCTTTTATTAATGGAACGCAGCTCAACCATCTGTGCTGGGAGCAGGAGAGAAAGGGGGAGCCATTCGGGCTTGATCAGCTCATGTTGGAGAGTAGAGTGGAGTGGAGCAGAGAGCTTTCAGGTTGTCCAAAAAGGTCCCCAAGAATGAAAATCAGGAGGGCTTAAAAGTACATTTCAAAAAGGATCTGAGACTTATGGGATGTCTGTGGCAAAGCTGTACCCTTAGTTCTTTTTTTCTTTAATTGGCAGGTTTTCCTAGTGAAAGATAAAAGTGCGCCAGACTTACTGTTAAGGATCCCCAGACATTGCAGTGCTCAGATCTAAAGATCTGCCCCTTTGATTGAAGCTGCACTCCTCATCGTACATGCTGTGCATTGGTCAACCAGGGGTACGTTAGAGCTCATTTAACACAAATAAATCAACAGTTTCCAGATGGGCTGGCACAGCCCATGGAACGCAACCAATGCTCAACGTGACTTGCTCAGCTGGTCAAGGTTAATTATACCACTTTATTCTGCACAAAACTCTGAACAAAATAAATTTTAAATTTAAATATTTTTCTCCCAAGCTTAAAATGAACACTGTCCCACAAACACAGCCACAATTCTTATGAGGCATGACTGAATTTACATAATATTTATTTTCTCCTCTCAATCTCCTAGCTGAAGGTTTTACACTCCTTTTATATGATATTCACTGTTCCAAACCTGCAGTTTAATATTCAGAATCATGTATGGATCACATATCACTAAAGTGGTTGGTCATTGCAGCTCCTTCTCGGAGAGCAATTTTCTCAAAGGATCTTAGTCACTACCCCAAACAACCAACCTGTGATTTTAAAAATATTAATTCTCGGAGTGTGGGCGTCGCTGGCAAGGCCAGCATTTATTGCCTATCCCTAGTTGCCCCTTGAGAAGGTGGCGGTGAGCCGCCTTCTTGAACCGCTGCAGTCCGTGTGGTGAAGGTACTCCCACAGTGCTGTTAGGGAGGGAGTTCCAGGATTTTGACACAGAGACGATGAAGGAATGGCGATACATGTTGAAGTTGGGATGGTGTGTGACTTTTAGGGGAACTTGGCGGCGATGACGTTCCCCTGCATCTATGGCCTTTGTTCTTCTAGGCGATCTTATATTGTAAATTTAATTTAGGTTACATATATACACTAGGACCTCTCAACATTGTCCTATAAAGGCCTTTCTTTCATTTCAAACAATTTAAGGGTTATGTACAGACAGTTTTACATCTGGATTTCAAATTAAACATGTAGCAGGTATCACTATGTTACAGCGTACTGCATTTCGGAGCACTGGACTGTGCCATAGAAGGGTGGGAATTAACCGTAACAACTCACTGCAGCGAAATTCCCAAGTTTGGACACGTCAAAGCAAGGAGCAGCCAAGAGAGTCTACGCACATCCCAACACAGATGGAAATGAGGGGAGAAATGTCAGCGAGCCACTCTGTGCTGCTTCAAGTAGATGGCTCAAGAGAGACATAGGCAGACACCTAGGAACAAGCTCCACCACCACCACCCCCTCCAGTCACTGAAGCTGGGTGGTCCAGGGAGTGCTGTGAGCAAAGATGGCCAATCCCATCGGCCTCTGTGCACGTCCAGGGTCAAATACAGAGGCAAGCATATTAACGAGGCCAACATATTATTATAACAGAGAAATAGGGTCAGGCAAGAAAGAGGTAGCAGCCAGTGCTCTCCGTATCGTCTCAGTTCTTGCACAGCAGGTCTACTGAGGAGAAAAAAGAGCCTCTGTATTTTAAGAATAAAGCTAATCTGCATTTACATTTGTTTATTGACTTCTCAACCACACATCTGAGATTACATTTAAACCCTGCGGTGCGTTATTCAAATATATATACAGATCTAACAGATTACCTATGAGCAGCAGCAAGCACAGAACCAACAAATTGATTACCACTATTAACAGCACAGGAGACCACTGATGCATTTTCTTCCTTCCAAAACTTCCCAGCCCTTTCCCAGCATGTCTCAATTCACGGTCCAATACTCCCAGACCGTCCTACTCGCTTGGCATTGTCCCAAAGCTTCATTAACTCTTTAACCCAACGTGCAGTCTCAACTGCGCTCCAGATCACAGTAACTTCAATTTCTGTTGGTGAATAAAATGAACAAAAGGTCTAAATCGTGTTGGTATCAGGAAATTTAAATGCCAATCACTGTCTGCCAATTCAAGACATAAGAATAGAAAAAACACGTGCATTTCTCCAGCGCCTTTCACCACCTCAGGACGTCCCAAAGCGCTTTACAGACAATGAAGTACTTTTTGAATTGTAGTCACTGTTGTAATTTAGGAAGGTAAGGCAAGAATTAACAGTAAAAGGTTCCATTTCTTTACAAATTTGCAGTAGTAGATTTAGGATATGAAGTTTTGGTGGGACAAGTAACGGTCCTGTTCTTTCCAGACTGAGGCTGATTTTCTGAGTGTGCGCCGGCCGGCGGGAGAGAGCCTCGTCCTTCTAGATGACTATGTCAGGTAATTGAGGGCCTGCTGCCCATGGTCTCCCATCCGTTGAAATCAACTGAAAGCCGTGGCTCAGCGATAGCTCTGTCACCTCCGAGTCAGATGGGATTGGGTTCAGGCCCCTACTCCAGAGTTTTCAGCACATCATCCAGGCTAGTACTTCAGTGCCGCACTGAGGGAGTGCTGCATTGTCGAAGGTGCTGCCTTTCGGGCGGGGATGCTAAAATCAGGCTCCGCTTACTCAGGTGGACGTCTAAGATCACATGGAACTTTCTGAAGAGAAGGGGTGTTCTCCTGCAACATTTATCCCTCAACTAACACCATTAAAAACTGAGTAGCTGGCCATCTATCTCACTGCTGTTGTGGGAACTTGCTATGTGCAGATTGGCTGTTGTTTGCCTAGATTAAACAGTAACTACACAAAAAGTAACTCATCAGCTGTGAAGCACTTTGGGGTGTCCTAAGGAAGCAAAAGACATTGTATAAATGCAAATTCTTTCCTTCTTTACTATTTTTAAAATTTGTGTTCAGGACATGAATGACTCTGGTAAGGCAGCATTTATTTCTCATCCCTAGTTGTCCTGAGAAGATGATGGTAGATTTCCTTCTTGATGCAATTGGGTTACAACTGAATGCTCATTAGGCCACTTCAGGGGGCATTAGAATTCAATCATGTAGTGCGGCACTCGGTCGTTCGATATGCCATGTCCTTCCACTCATTTCAGTAAATGCTGTTCACGATACAGCTAGTGGAATTTCTTTAATTCAATTCCACAAATCCAGGCTTCTTGATCCACCACCTTAAACATTCACTCCCTCCAACACCGGCTGCAGTGTGTACCATCTACAAGATGCACTGCAGCAACTCGCCAAGGCTTCTTCAGCAGCACCTCCCAAACCCACCTAGAAGGACAAGGGCAGCAGGCGCATGGGAACGCCACCACCTCCAAGTCACACACCATCCTGACTTGGAAGTATATCGCCGGTCCTTCATCGTCGCTGGGTCAAAATCCTGGAACTCCCTCCCTAACAGCACTGCGGGAGTACCTTCACCACACGGACTACAGCGGTTCAAGAAGGCGGCTCACCACCACCTTCTCAAGGGCAATTAGGGATGGGCAATAAATGCCGGCCTTGCCAGTGATGCCCACATCCCATGAATTAATTTTTTTTAATGTATTATGTGAAGCATCTGTGCTGCAGGGCTGTCAGTTAAAACTCAGAGTCACCTGGAGTGCTGTGGATATCTCGCAAGTGACAGAAGCAGAGCTGCTCTTGGCCGATCTTGATCAAGAATCAAAGAACCAGCAAAACCCTTCTCGGCTCTTAGTATTTTCAAAAGAACTTGATTTTTTCCTTGAATTTTTATTCTTTTCTGCAGAAACGTCCCACGACTCCACTTGAAGCCCATCTTCCTGCCAATGCCACAGGAACGGGAGGAGGCCATTCAGCCCCTCGAGCCTGTTCCGCCATTCAATAAGATCACGGCTGATCTGTATCTCAACTCCATTTACTCGCCTTTGCTTCATATTCCGCGTTACCCTTACCTAACTAACAAAAATCTATCGATCTCGGTCTGGAAAGCTCCAATTGTCCCTCAGCATCGCCCATCCAACACAAATTACGCCCATTTTGAGAAGAGTTTGTGTTCGAGTTTCCGCTCAAACTAATTTGTAGATCAGGAAATGCAAAATCTACCATGAACCAGTGCAATCGGGCAGCGTATTAAAACTCCTTAAAAAAATGTTTGCTTTCAAAATTATTCTGTGATATTTAAGAGCGGTAACCTGGGGCAGTTTGATTAATACAGCTGAAAGTGGGTTTATCACAAAATAATAAGCATTTTAAATCAGTGTCAATCCACCACCTGTGAGTAACCCGATTTTAAATGACTGAAAATGACTTTAAAAAACTATACATTTGCTAGTTATATTGGGGTACAGTAGTCAGTTTCTTCATAAATTAAAAAAAAATTATTCAAAGCTTTTAAAATGTGCCTCTTAGTGTCCTCGCGCCCTAAGGAACCAACTTGATTTTTGGCACCTCCTCAAACGAGCGCAATTAGCGGAAACTCCCAGTGGTGATTAATTCACCCGGGGGGGTGTGGCCCGTTTTGTGGGGGGGGGGGTGGCCCGTTTTGTGGGCGGGGCCTACTTCTAGCACGATTTTTATTAAACTAGCGCCAAACTCAATTTGCGCTGAACGCAATTTGCGCTTAACATTCACGTGAACTTTTTGCGCCGGTTATGCAGATTTCTGGCGAATTGCACCGAAAAAAGCAGGGCACCATATTGTAAAATAGGATGTTGCCTGGCCTGCTGAGTTTTTCCTGCGTTTTCTGTTGTTATTTCAGATTTCCAGCATCCGCAGTATTTTGCTATTGTATTGTAAAATAGGTGTCAGCCTCGACTCAGTGGTAGCACTTTCGCTCTACCCCAGTATTTCTAACTTTAGAAATTTGTTCTATAGTTACTCTTTTCTTGGCTGTTAGTTTTTGACAGCATGCACAAAGGCGTTTGGAGCTACACGGGAATACTTTGGCAAAAGACCAGTGTCCACTGGTACCACAAGAAAAAGACTTGCATTTATATAGCGCCTTTCATGACTTCAGGACGTCCCAAAGCACTTTACAGCCAATGAAGTACTTTTGAAGTGTAGTCACTGTTGTAACATAAGGAAACGTGGCAACCAATTTGCACACAGCAAGCTCCCACAAACAGCAAAATGATAATGACCAGATCATCTATTTTAGTGATGTAGGCTGACAGATAAATATTGACCAGGAGAACACCCCTGCTCTTCTTCAAAATAGTGCCATGGGATCTTTAATGTCCACCTGAGAGGGCTGACGGGGCCTCGGTTTAACGTCTCATCCGAAAGATGGCACCTCCAACAGTGCAGCACTCCCTCAGCACTGCACTGGAGTGTCAGCCTGGATTATGGGCTCAAGTCCCTGGAGTGGGACTTGAAACCCACAACCTTCTGACTCAGGGGCGAAAGTGCTACCACGGAGTCAAGGCTGACACCTATTTTACAATATTGTGCTAGTTGTGCTCTGTAATCGTCAGCACCGCACAGTTACAAAATGGCTGCATGAAGATGCAAGTGAGACAAAGCCTGGACTGTCCAATCGGTGTTACGTTAATACCAGCAGTAACGCATTCAAAATAAATAGGCTAATATAATGCCGATTGGAAAACCCAGGCTAAAATCGATCGAAAAATCCAGGCTAAAATCCAGCTTTAAATGGAGGGTCAATATTAAAATCTATTCAAAAACCAATGTTAAAAAAGAATAACCACAAGTGTAATTACAGGTTAAAATGGAGCTTAATTCACGATCAAAAGGATTGCACGATTGAAAAAGCTCTCGTTGACTGTAATCTTCTGGATATGTTTGTTAATCTAACTGAATGTAGACAGTATTCTTGGGTTATTGCATTTTTAGTCGTCAGCTTTAAATGGCCAGTTGCTCCTAAAAACTCTGTATAAAATCAAACACAAGAGAACAACAATGGGCGTCGTTGTATTTTGTAACCGAGCTTGGTACAAGGTCAAAAGTATTAAAGTATAAAAAAAACCCTCATTAACTGTAGCCTTCCGTTGGGTTTGCTAATCTAACAGAATGTAGACATTGAACTCGGGCGGGTGCAGCAGTTTTGTTTCAACTGTATAAATAGAACTTGAATATTTATTTATGCTTTTAGCCAGCAACCAGTAATCCAAGAATTAATTAAAAACATTAGCACAGAACTCTTTGCTGTGTTACCAGTAAAAAGGCAAAATTTCCCACGGCTTGGCCTGAATCAGTAGCTTGCCATAGGAGGGATTTATATCTCGTTCACTGTCCCGGGGCCAGGAGTTTCCAATTCATGCGGACAAGTGACCTTTGGGGGGGCAATTCTCATTTTTGGCGATCGTGGATTGACTTCAATGGAAATGATAATCGCGAGAGTTATAGAACGGACGGCCATTCCAATATCGCCAGTTTGACACTAATCGGCAAAAGTTAAAGTGACCCTCCAGGCTCTGGCTGACTTTCCAGTGATACAGAAGGTAGACCAGAGCCCATTTTATTTGTTTGAGGCAGTTTATTCGTGTATTAGACTTTAGGGGAGATTGGACAAATTTGAACCAGGAACCCCCTGTTTGGAAAAGCCAACACCTAACGTTTGGTTAACACCGTCTATTTTGGTTTGGTGTAATCACAGGGGGGGGCGGGGGGGAGAGATGAGGGGGGGGCTTGTGCAGCCAGCAGCAACACCAAAATAAACTTGGCAGATTCACCAGGGCCGCAAGCCAGGATGATCGGGGAAGGGGGGAATGCAAATCCCAACTACAAACCTGCAATAAATCAAAATTTGGTCGGTGCATTCGCACATCTGCAGAAGCCAGCTATGCCACCCTCACTCTCAGGCACATCTGGTGAAGCAGCTTTAAACTGAGGTAAACGTTACTCAGCCAAATCTCACTTCTCCCATCACAGAGTTTGAACGTTACAGTGAGAAGGAGATTAATGGCCCAGAAATTCGGGTCTCCACAGGTGAGTGCGCATGGGGTACTCACCCGTAAGCCCAATGGAAGTGCCGGTTTCCTGCATGCACTGCGCGTGTGCGGGAAACCGGCACTTCCGTTCCCCTGAAAGAAGGGGTTCAGAGTTCGAACGCGTGCGCAGGAGAGGCAGCGCATGCGCATCGAACTTAGGGTTTTTTTTTTTTAACAGGTTTTCCCGGGAAGGTAAGTCTCCAGAAGTTAGACATTTAAAAACCAGGTGTAAGGCCTGCTTTTTACAAGGTAAGTGGTGAATTAATTAAAATTAAAACATTTTTTCCACAGGTTTAATATTTTTAAATACTTTAAAGAAAGGTAAGTTTATTTTTAGCCCCGTTAGAAAATAAAATTATTTTTTTCAAAAATTTAAATTATTGTTTAAAATAGTTATTTCATGTCATTTATAGTTTATTTAAAAAATGTGATTTAAAAAAAAAATTATTTGAAGATTTAGTGATGTTTTGGGCCCCGTAGTATTTATAAGTTTTGACAGCTCTTCCTGTCAAACTTATGAATGGAGCATTCCCTGGCCCACGTGATTCCAGGGGATGCATCGAACTAACTGCGCCCCTGGGATACGCAAGCACTGCGCACTGGCAGTTGGAGCAGGCCCAGGATCGGAATCCCACGCGGGCCCACAGCGCAACGGTCGGTGCGCTAGGTAAGTGCAGGTCGGGGGCTTACACCCGCGGGAAGCCCCCGACCTGAATTTCTGGGCCAATGCCTTGGAATAAACCATGTTAAAGGAAGCTTCATGTTTGGCGTTCTCTGGATCAAAAGTGGTAGAAATGATTCTTTACTACATAACCACCATTGGTTCCAAGGCTACTGAAGGGCCGCTCCTGGCATTTTCATCTTCCAACTTATGTTTAGTTACGGGACAGTCGCTATGGCACCCGCCTCATTAGCAGTTGCAAATTGGTTGGCTCTCAATTAATGTAACACATTAAAAGATAAAGTACACTTTGAAAACATTCTAAACTCTGTTTAACAAAGCTCGGATGTATGTCCTGTGGCTTGTAAAAATGAGCTGCTCTTAAAATGGAAAATTACTTGACAGCTTTAGATAAAAAACAATTTGGATAATTAGAGCCACAAAATTCTCATTTAAAAGAAAAAGACTTTCATTTATATAGCGCCTTTCATGACCTCAGGATTTCCCTAAGCACTTTGCAACCAATGAAGTACTTTTGAAGTGTAGTCACTGTTGTAATGTAGGAAACGCGGCAGCCAATTTGGGCACAGCAAGATCCCACAAACAGCAATGTGATAATGATCAGATAATCTGTTTTTGTTATGTTGATTGAGGGATAAATATTGGCCAGGACTCCACGCATAGCTTCCCCTGCTCTTCTTTGAAATAGCGCCATGGGATCTTTTATGTCCACCTGTGAGAGCAGACGGGGCCTCGGTTTAACGTCTCATCCGAAAGACGGCACCTCCGACAGTGCAGCACTCCCTCAGCACTGCACTGGGAGTGTCAGCCTAGATTTTTGTGCTCAAGTCTCTGGAGTGGGACTTGAACCCACAACCTTCTGCCTCAGAGGCGAGAGAAATGTCTTTGGGAGTTGCACTTGTTAATCTCTGTTCAGCTGTCTGCTTATATTATTTCCTGCTTGTGTAACTAGAATTAGCATGCTTCTCCTCACTCTTAATGACACTGAGGAGTTCCATTATGCTCTAAGGAAGCTCCAGATTTCAATGTCTTTCTTATCTTCCATCTTGTTGGAGCTTGATTACCTGAAGGCACTTTGAGCTGTTACCTTTGGTCTTCAATACCTATAGTAAAACTCAATATGTGAGAATCATAGAATCATAGAAATTTACGCCACAGAAGGAGGCCATTCAGCCCATCTTGTCCGTGCCGGCCGACAAAGAGTTATCCAGCCTAATCCCACTTTCCAGCTCTCAGTCCGTAGCCCTGTAGGTTATCAATCAATCAAATCAACTTTTATTGTCATTGTTAGTGCACAAGTGCAGTACAACGAAATGTAGGCTTGCGGCTCTTCAAGTGCATATCCAAGTACTTTTTAAATGTGATGAAGGTTTCTGCCTCTACCACCCTTTCAGGCAGTGAGTTACAGACCCCCACAACCCTCTGGGTGAAAAGATTTCTCCTCAAATCCCCTCTAAGCCTCCGAATATTTACTTTAAATCTATGCCCCCTGGATATCGACCCTTCTGCTAAGGAAAATAGGTCCTTCCTATCCACTCTATCTAGGCCCCTCATAATTTTATACACCTCAATTAAATCTCCCATCAACCTCCTCTGTTCCAAAGAAAATAACCCCAGCCTATCCAATCTTTCCTCATAGCTAAAATTCCCCAGCCCAGGCAACATCCTCGTAAATCTCCTCTACACCCTCTCTATCTAGTGCAATCACATCCTTCCTGTAATGTGGTGACCAGAACTGCACGCAGTATTCTAGCTGCGGCCTAACTAGTGTTTTATACAGTTCAAGCATAACCTCCCTGCTCTTATATTCTATGCCTCGGCTATTAAAGGCAAGTATAAAGTGAGGTATGGGAGTTTCTTTTTTGAGAAGTACTGCAGTACTGAGGGAGCACTGCACTGTCGGAGGTGTCGTCTTTCAGTTGAGACGTCTTTCAGTTGAGACGTTAAACTGAGGTCACGTCTCCCCTCTCAGGTGGACATAAAAGATCCCATGGCACTACAGGTAGACTACCCTTTATCCGGACTTCCGAAAACCGAAACCCTCTAAAAACCGAAGGTTTTTTCGTTCAGCGTAAGTCGTGCGTACGAACGAAAAAACCTTCGGTTTTTAGAGGGTTCCGGTTTCGGAAGTTCGGATAAAGGGTAAGTCGTGCGCACGACCCCCCCGCCGACCCCGCCGGCCCCGACAACCGCCGACCCCGCCAGCCCCGACAACCGCCGACCCCCCCGCGGACCCCGCCGGCCCCGACAACCGCCGACCCCGCCAGCCCCGACAACCGCCGACCCCCGCGGACCCCGCCGGCCCCGACCCCGCCAGCCCCGACAACCGCCGACCCCCCCGCGGACCCCGCCGGCCCCGACAACCGCCGACCCCCCCGCGGACCCCGCTGGCCCCGACAACCGCCGACCCCCCCGCGGACCCCGCCGGCCCCGACAACCGCCGATCCCCCCCGCCAACCCCCCCGCGGACCCCGCCGGCCCCGACAACCGCCGACCCCGACTGACTTACGCTGAGCGTCAGCGTAAGTCGTGCGCACGACCCCCCCGCCGACCCCCGCCGACCCACCTTCCGAAATCCGAAATTCTCCTTTATCCGAAACTCGGCTGGTCCCGAGGTTTTCGGATAAAGGATAGTCTACCTGTATTCGAAGAGCAGGGGTGTTATCCCAGTGGCCTGGCTGATAATTATCCCTTATCTAGCATCACTAAAACAGATTATCTGGTCATTATCACATTGCTGTTTGTGGGAGTTTGCTGTGCGCAAATCGGCCTATGTGCTTCATTCATTACAACAGCGACTACACTTCAAAAGTACTTCATTGGCTGTAAAGTGCTTTGGGACATCCTGAGGTCGACAATGGCTCTGTAGAAATGCAAGTTCTTTCTGAATAAAAATAAAAAGGACCACACAGACAATCAAAAGGAAAAATAGACCACAACAATAGTGAAAATAAATCAAAACCCACTTCCTGAAGCTACATCGTTGACTTTCAACCAGCCATCGATGGATCATTTTCCACCACTTGGGAATATCATTTCAAAATGGAAACAAAGGTTCAGAAATCATGCTGGAGAGAACCTATTACACATGGTGGAGGTGACGTAAATGCTACAAAATAGCCTCATTATTTCAGCAGTATTAAAGTCCTGAAGTTAGTGCACAAAGGAACCAGATAGAGCAAGAGAGAGGGAGCAGTGAATCAGAAGACACAATAATATCTGGGATGTATCACAGTTATCTCATGCACGCCAACCGCCTGCGTACGATCAGTGTTTCGGGGAGTCCGGTCCACAGGATGAAAATCCACACTGCTCAGATCCCCACCCCCAGCACCACTCCCAGTTATTCCCTCTCAGTGCCTGTACCCCTGACTGGAATGTTTTTTTGAATTTATGATTTGCAGTAATTGGATGAGGAAAAGAGGTTTTAACATATAGAAAAGAATTCATTTCAAAACGGCAGATAGTCATTTTCAATAAAATTGGGCAAGCATTCCTTCCAGTATAGATTAAAACACTTCATTTATTCAAAAATACTGTAAAAATGCAGCAAATATACGTTAGGAAATCAAAATGATCCCCCAGACTCCGCAAGCCCAGAAAATACACCTTGTGCATCGGACACTTTCACTCTCCTCAGGCTTTCATGTTTTTATGTGAGTAAATTCAGTGATCCTGAGCCCCGACAGGGAGCCGCACTCACTGGGAGTGTGTTGGAGAATTGCAGCTTCTCCGCTCTAGCCCTATCTCAGACTCGGGCTCTGGCCGAGTGGGGGATCAGTACATTTACCTTGGTTTTCCCCCCCTAAAATGCAAATAAAAGAATGTGGGGTAACCGAAGCTTAAGTTAATCCCACATTCAGTGACCATCACCTGTTTTGAAGTCGCATTTTAGGGGCTTGTGTCAACTTTTTTGAAACGATCGCCAAACTTCGGTCAGTTTTCTAGAATGGAATGTCATAGGATCAGAGTCTTACAGCACAGAAGGAGGCCATTCGGCCCATCGTGCCTGTGCCGGCTCTTTGAAAGAGCGATCCAATTAGTCCCACTCCCTGCTCTTTCCCCATAGCCCTGCAAACTTTTCCTTTTTATGTATTTATCCAATTCCGTTTTGAAAGTTATTATTGAACCTGCTTCCACCGTCCTTTCAGGCAGTGCATTCCAGATCATAACAACTCGCTGGTAAAAAATTCTCCTCATCTCCTCCTGGTTCTTTTGCCAATTATCTTAAATCTGTGTCCACTGGCTATTGACCCTCATGTCAGTGGAAACAGCTTCTCCCTATCTACTCTATCAAAATCCCTCATAATTTAGAACACCTCTATTAAATTTCCCCTTTTCCTTCTCTGTTCTAAGGAGAACAATCCCAATTTGTCCAGACACAATACTCTGTGACTTATAAAGGTTTACCGTAACTTCCCTGCTTTATCGAGGTACTCTGTGCCTGCCTTACCAACTTGTCCTGTCACCGTCAAAGATTTATGTACATAAACCCCCGGGTCTCTCAGTTCCTGCATCCCCTTTAAAACTGTACCATTTAGTTAATAACGTAATGTGTGCATCTATAAGTAAGAAAACTCACTATCAACTCATCTCTCCATTTCAAATAACAAAATAACTATATTCAACATTTGCTGCCAACAAGCTGTTTACAGCCATGATTTACAACCAAACACGACCAAGTGGTAACTATGTCCAACAATCCCGAGCTGCCACTACATGTACAATTGTGAAAACCAAGCAATGCCACACTATGCTTCAAGATACGATGCAACAAAGCAAAAGATTTCCCGAGGTTAGCAGTCAATGCGCAGAAAATGTGCGTCGCCAACAACAACAACAAAAAACAAAGAGAATTACTGGAAGGCTGGCAGTGTGTGATCGTGGGAACATGCATCAGCTACTTACATCAGCTTCCTTCAAACTGCTGATATGATTATACTAGGCAAGTGGTTTTCCTCTTCCTGTGAGTTTTAATCCCTTCCCCATCCTGTGGGTACAAGAGAATGATGGGAATTAACTCCCCCTTGGGATCAGCTCACCCATTTGACCCTGGGGTGTGTCAGGGGCCAGAAATCCCACACAGGTAGAAACTGAGGAAAATTATGTTTGGTTTGGTTTTGTGCTCAGCCATTTCCATAGTGGAATGTTTTTCTTTTCCCCTTTTTTAAATCTTCAATTTTCAAAACACAACTATTACTATGCTGTCATGTCAACTGGAGGGTCAGGCAATTCACCTTCATATCTTGAAAACTAAACCTCACAACTACTACAAAGCAGACGAGAAGCCTCTCCCCAGAGAGCTACTTTTAGGAATGAAAAGAGGAAAGTGAACAGCAAGACTCTTTCTGACGAAGGGTCATCGACCTGAAACGTTGGGGGTGATTTTATCAACATTCATCCCTCAATCAACACCACCAAAAACAGACTAAGCGGTCGTTTATCTCACTGCTGTTTGTACGGCGCTGCGGTGAACAAGTTAGCTGCCATGTTTGCCGACAGAAACAGTGACTACACTTACTAAGTAATGCAGTGGCTCTGAAGAACTTTGGATCTCTTGAGAGCATCAGGGTTGCTGTATTGAGCCCAGTTTTTCCTTTTTTCTCAATTTCTTTCAGATAACCAACTCAAATATAGCTATAATAATGTTAATCAGGATGTTAAATAGACGAAAGAAAATGCAAAGATTTGAGTGCTGCGTGCAGTTCTGGTCGCCATATTCTAAAAAGGAGATAGAGGCACTGGAGAGGGTGCAGAGAAGATTTACAAGGATGATACCAGAAATGCAAGGTTATACATATCAGGAAAGGATGAACAGGCTGGGCCTCTTGTCTCTTTTCTCTTGAAAAAAGGTTGCGGGGTGACCTAATAGAGGTCATTAAAATTATGAAAGGTTTTGATAGAGTGGATAGAGAGAGAATGTTTCCACTTGTGGGGAAGAGCATAACTAGAGGCCATCAATATAAGATAGTCACCAAGAAATTTCTTTACCCAACAAGTGGTGAGAATGTGGAACTCGCTACCACAGGGAGTGGTTGAAGCGAATAGTATAGATGCATTTAAGGGGAAGCTAGATAAGCATATGAGGGAGAAGGGAATAGAGGGTTATGCTGATAGATTTAGATGAGGAAAGACGGGAGGAGGCTCGAGTGGAGCATAAACGCCGGCATGGACTGGTTGGGCCAAATGGCCCGTTTCTGTGCCGTATATCCGATGTAAAAAGGCTTCTGCTACTGGGGAAACTACTATCCGTGTGTATGACTAAATGACCCTCTCTGGTTTGTGAGAGAGAGGATCAATTGCAAGTGAGGCAGTCTATGTCAGCCATGGTTCAGTGGGCAGCACTCTCGCCTGAGTCAGAAGGTCAAGTCCCACTCCAGAGACTTGAGAACAAAAATCTAGGCTGACACTCCAGTGCAGTGCTGAGGGAGTGCTGCACTGTCGGAGGTGCCGTCTTTCGGATGAGAAGTTAAACCGAGGTCCCGCCTGTTCTCTCAGATGGATGTAAAAGATCCTGTGGCACTATTTTGAAGAAGAGCAGGGGAGTTATCCCCGGTGTTCTGGGGCCAACATTTATCCCTCAATCAACATAGCAAAAACAGATTATCTGGTCATTATCACATTGCTGTTTGTGGCAGCTTGCTGTGCGCAAGTTGGTCGCCGTGATTCCTTGCGTTACAACAGTGACTACACTTCAAAAAGTACTTCATTGGCTGTAAAACGCTTTGGGACGTCCGATGGTCATGAAAGGCGCTACAGAAATGAAAGTCTTTCTTTCTTTTATGGCCAGGTCAAACTGTAACCTGACTGAAGGATACACTTTAGGGATGAGAATTTGAATGAATATGTGCTTCACCATCACTGCTCCTCCGAAGCAGCAGTCCAAACTTTAAAACCGTTGCCATTGCCCGTGTTCTTTAATCATAGTGAAACTATAGGGTTTTCTCATGGTTTCATTTGAAGGATACCAATCTCTGCTTTAATTTGCTGTATGTAGATTAAATGAACAAGTGACAGAGCTTCCTCCCCACTAGACTACCAGAGATCAGACAAAGTAGCTTGGGGCCACATTCACATGCCAAGGAAGGAGAGGTCAGTGCCATTAGAAATCAATGTATTTCGGGGTCCCAGGGAGCAAGCCCACCTCGGCTCAAAACCAACTCTGGCCATGACGGCAAAGAACAATAGAAAATAACCACAGCTACTGTACTCTCGCCATTCAGGACGATGGTCGCATCGGAGGAAGAGGCAGAATATCCACCTTCAAAGTGTTAATCATTGGCAAAGAAATAACAATGGGAGCAACGCGTTGATTAGAGAAGGCAACAGCAAACCTGCATTTATATAGAAGAATATTTGAGTGGGGGAGGTAGGAGCACTGATCACAGACACGGTTCCATAGGTAGGTTTCAGGACGGCATTTAAAAAAGTGGGAAGAGTGAAGTGGAGCAGGTTTCGTTCCACAGACAGCTGAAAGTTGTGGCACGGAGGGTGGAACAGAGGGGAGAGGGGAATGCACAAGACAAAATATGTAATACCTCTGGAACAATCCACTTGGGGACATTTTTAACCCTGTAGGTTATTACAAAATACCTGAATTGTTCCACTTTGGTTCCCATAGACTCGTGCATTCAGTTTGGGCCCATCCCTGGTGTACTGTTTGCATTGCCAGGCTAGACTCACAAGCTGGTTCCTTTTTAAACTGATGATGAACGAGGTAAATTGCAGTTATGCATAGAATATCTATATTTATATTAGTTTTATGGCTGAATTAATTCTTTCTAAAAAGAACTGTAATCTTTAAAGATGATTGGCTGCAATCCTCAAACGTAAATACTTTGAAATGATTCAAGATTTGGCCAGGGCTCGCTGTGTAACTAGTGCCATTGTGTAGGTAAAGAGAAGATTGACAGATGAAAACCAGAAGGTTAAAGGCCAGTACCAAGAGACTGAAATTCAGCAACCCAGGAAACAATTACTTGGAGTTGGAGCTATTTTATTTTTATTCAGAAAAGTTTAACCAGAAATATTGATATTTAAAGTAAGGTGCTGATAATAAAATCAATGGGGGTAATTCTGACCCCTGCCCCGCCCGGCCAGGGACTCGATGCATCGCTCCCTGCAGAAGTGTCAGCCATGGCTCAGTGGTCACATTCTTGCCTCGGAGTCAGGGTTCAAGTCCCACTCCAAAGCGTTTACAAGTTTGCTATGAAAAGCAAATGGAAACATTTTTCCCCTTAGCTTTGTTCTCAAAATATTAAGTCATTGCCATCATGATGTTGAGAATACCAAGGTCAATGAAAAAGAAACGAGAAACTGTAAAGGCAGCAAAGAAGTAAAATAAAAAGGCTAACCTGATCTTTAGCTGCTAATGTGGCTGACGCCCACGATGTTACACCTTGCTGATAAGGAACAATGTATGGCAGCGTGCAGAAGTTATACAGACAATAGGTGATCGTAAACGCATTACCATGATCGCAAACGCATTACCGTGATGTTTACTTAGCTGTAACCCATTCAGTAAAATGTGGCTTGCCCAGCCCGAACTGCCAGGCCAGGAAATCAAATTAAAAGTATACGTGCACAGCGCAGGATTGGTGCAGAATGTACGATGTGTTAATGCTTTCTCAATGCAGGTATAATAATGTAGCACGCTGTATGAAAAATTGCTTACTCTGTTGGATTCGTCAGACTCTTGCAGGAGTCGGTGCCGATATATCAGAGTAAGACTCCGCGGATAATAAATCGTTTGAACTCTCCGGTTGTATTCGATTCAGTGATTGCTGAACCAGACTGAGGGTAAAAGAATCCGTTCTATCATTTGGTGTCAGAAGTGGGATCTCAACGGACAGTCACCGAGAGTTCGCGAATTAAGAGCTGAATCGTCTCGGACGTGGAGGGAGGCCCCCAATGTAAGTAGTTTCTTGTACTACCTCGGTTTTCCTCCGATTCCGCCAGTCTGACGACGAGTCGGCCAATCGCTAACTCCCGTGTGGTGTCCCACCGAGATCCAGGTCAGTCTGGCGAATACTGGAAGAGATAGGTGATTAGGTCAGTGATCGGATATCACTGAGGGTGAGTATATGTACTGAGGGAATAACTAGGAACTGTGTAAACTTAGAAATAAGCACTTGTGTCAGGTAAAGCGTCGACCTTGTATATCACTTGGCCTGCCTAGGCTCTGAACAAGTTTAAAACGCGACTGTGTAAAGTTCACAAGGGGAGTAAGATGGGCAATTGTTTAGATACCACGACTGAATTGGGTAACGCCTTACAGACCCTTTGTGAACAACATCCTGACAAAGCAAAGCAACTTAGACAGTTGTCAGGAGGATTGAATAAGAAATTAGGTAGTGATCAATGGCCACTAGGAGGAACTAAGAACCTAGAGGCCGCTAAAAAGGCTCAAGAACTAATTTGGAGAAGTAACAGGGGTACCACAGCCAAAGAACTAATTGCCCTATGGAGACAGTACTGCCAGGAACTAAAAGAAACTTCCTTGTTAGCAAGTTGGCAGGATAATGCCTTAAAATTAGGAATAGGACTTACCGAAAGAGGGGTAGTCAAACCAGTAGAGGTATTGAGAAAGGAATGTGCTCATGAGAAACGCTCGAAACAGGAGTCTGAAAAGACCATGGGCGAGTCTGGAAAGACTGATAAGAGTGGATTACGTAATCCAATGGTTGGCCTTGCCTTGACAGAGGGAGATGGTGATGATGATTTGGAAGAATGGAATCACAGGGCTCATGTTGTTCCCCGTGCTCCCCCCCCGTACGTTAACATTTATCCCCCGGTGGCACCCGTACCAACTGTACAAACCCCCGTGCCGACACCTCAAGTATCTGCCAGTGCCGTTTCCCTGCCGCCGTCAGTCACGGTTCAAATGAATAATCCCCCGCCGGTCCAGATGGGAGACCAACAACCGGGTCCCCAGTATACTGACCCTGTTGCTTTTTGCACCCGACTCAGGACTAAGAATAATCGGCCCCCGACGCCACCCTCCCCACCCCAACCCAGTCCATCAAGGTAACGAAAACGGAGAAATCAAAGGCAGATGATTCAAAGTCAGAGACTAGAGAGTCAGAGCCAGAGTACCCTCAAGGCTTTAAGGTCCTTTTTAGAGTGCCGGGACCATAGTGACATTGACAGTGGAGATTCAGGAGACGACTTGTCATCCCTGGAATCAGAATCCGATACGGAGAGACCCGCCAGACATAAACCGACACCCCGGCAGTTGCCGGTGAGACAAATGCCTAACCCTGCCTTTAACGCGAATACGCCAGTGGCCGCCGATAACCCCCGGACCATAGGTATCTTCTACCCCTGGAAACCTAACGAGATAATGGCTATCTTAACCGGGATGCCAGATAGGAAGAAATCCCCCACCTTGTTTGTAGAATTCCTCCGGACTACTATACTCGTCTATAATGCTGAATCAAGAGACTTATGGGCGTTAGTACAGCAGATCTTGACTCCCGCCGAACATGCAAGGTTTTTGGTTAACCTAGGCTTTGCGGACCATGCCGCATTAGAGGCTCAAAACGCACAGGGTGCTGCTCGTGAACGTGCCATACTCACTGCTTTAACCACCACCCTGCAGAAACCCATTGATATATCCAAGGTGTTGGATACTAAACCACGAAAGGGTGAGGGAGCAGAGGAATTCCTAGAGAGATTCTCTGAGGTATATCGGAGTCAGTCAGGAGATGCTAATTACCAGAACGGAGCAAACTCGCCGCAATACTGTGCTATTCTGATAAATTGTCTACCAACCTCGGTGTCTGAAGCAATTAAGACTAACAATATGGACTGGTCAGAGAATAGTCCCAGCCAGATGGCCAGGGCAGTGAAATATTATTGGAAAGAGAGTAAGAGTCAGGAGAGTCAGCCCCAGGTCAAAGTCAAGACTGAGTATGTGATGAAAAAGGAAGAGCCAAAGCCCACCCAAGATGTGATAGGATATCAGACGGAGCCCCAGTACTGCGTCCCAGGGTGGGTTGATAAACAAGGGTACAGATATATCAGCCATCCCGACGGACCGACCGTCCCTAATTATGGCCCACCCTACGCTCCCCCGAGACAAAATTTCGGCGATAGAGGAAGAGGAGGGAGGCAAGCAGGTTCAGATGCCTGTTTTAACTGTGGTCAGCAAGGCCACTGGAGCAGGGAATGTCCCTCCCGAAGACAAGGAAGAGGGGGCCATATGCAAGGACAACGGGGAGGTTGGCAGGGAAATCAGGGACGAGGAAGATATACAGACTTCTCCCAGAATAATCCGTTTCCCCAGTACTGACTAGCCAACCTCGTGGTGAACGGGTTCCAGTCGGACAAGGAGCCCATTCTATCATTACTGATTGGAGGGAACTGGCATACGTTTCTGGTAGACACCGGAGCAGCTATGTCATCCGTCCGATCGGAGCTCAATCTCCCTAAATCCGGGGAGACACAAAGCCTGTCCGGATTCCAAGGACAAGTGTGCCAGTACCCGATATTAGAACCAGTTGAAGTAGCATTTCGAAATGAGTCCGTAAAACACCAATTCGTGATCACAAATGGGCTGGATTGCAATCTCATGGCCAGAGACCTGTTATGTGCATTTCAATTAAGACTTGAGTGTGGGAACGAAGGAATAACTGAAAAACCATGGGCCCCTAAAAGACAATGTTACGTCTCTATCACCCCACAATGGTGGACTCTGGACTTAAAGGATGAACCCCCATCTCATGTAACCCTAGCTTATGATCGAAGTGGAAAGGATAAGGAATTGGAGAATTTTTACCAAGCTTATGGAGGGACTGAGTGGGATGTTGTTCTCCGAGCCATAGTTACGGGACCGGAGGGGAAAGCAGAATATGTTGAAGTTCCCTCGGAATTGTGGAAGCAACCCCTAACTGTAGCCCCACACATCACCCGGGAAGTGAACTCCCCCTACCGTGCGAAAGATCTGGGACCCATGGTAAAACAGGCAGTTGAACAAGCTGACCCAGATGACCGGCAGGAGCAGGCCCTGTCAGGCGGTCGAACTATCCTGTTATACCAAGAACCAAAGGTAGCCTTGACACAGTTGCACCACCACGTTGGGAATGAGGTACCGGAATACGTCAATCCGCAAGTGTGGGCAGAAGACCCCACACAGGTAGGATGCGTTAAAATAACTCCCATCCAAATCGCCCTACAGGAAAATGTTGTACTACCCTCCATACGACAGTATCCGCTGAAACAACAAGCGATACCCAGCATTGATAAACTGATCACGGGACTACTGACACAAGGAATCCTGATTCAATGCCAGTCCCCGTGCAACACGCCCATACTTGCAGTTCCAAAATCAGGAAAGCCAAACCAGTACAGATTAGTACAGGACTTACGATCTATCAATGCTATTGTACAACCGCTTCATGCACTAGTACCTAATCCAGCTCACATTCTGGCCCAGGTCCCTGCACAAGCGAAAATCTTTGCAGTAGTCGATCTCCAACACGCCTTCTTCGCCTTGCCACTGGAACCGGCAAGCCAGTACCTCTTTGCCTTTACTTATAATGGACAACAGTATACGTGGACCCGACTGCCGCAAGGTTTTGTAAACTCTCCAACATTATTCTCTAGGTGCCTACAAGGACAGTTGCAGACTTTGACCTTGAAACATGGTTCCGCTCTGGTCCAATACGTGGACGATTTGCTCATAGCTAGCCCTGACGAACAAAGTAACCGGGAAGACACCGCCCAGTTGCTTAATCACCTATTCTCACTAGGGTACGTAGTCTCTCAATCAAAGGTACTAGTGGCTCAACAGAAAGTTAAGTTCCTCGGCTTCATGCTCTCAGCAGCCGAGCGGAGTCTAGAGAGAAGCAGGATTGAGCCAATCTGTCAGTTCCCCGTACCCCGTAGTGCAAAACAAGTGAGACAATGGATGGGGATGGTAAACTACTGTAGACAATGGATACCCAACATCGCTCTAGAAACCAAACGACTAACACCATACACCAGTATGGAGGGCGAGTTTCAGCTAAGTCCTGTCGCCTTGAGAGCGTTTGAAAACCTAAAGGAAGCATTGTCACAAGCACCAGCGCTGGGGAGGCCCCTGTATGACAGGCCCTTCCAGCTATACTGCACTATCCTCACTGATTGTTCGACTGCTGTCCTAACTCAAAAACATGGGGACAAGCATAGGCCGGTGGCTTACTACTCCTTGAAGTTAGATCCAGTAGCGCTAGGGCATCCCGTATGCACCCAGATTCTGACCGCCATCTATAATAGCCTACAATCGGCTGCCAATCTAACTTTGCAACAAGATATTACAGTATACAGTTCGCACTCGGTAACTGCACTATTAGGCCAATTACAAACTCAGCACCTCACTATGGCCCGACAAAATAAGTACGAGATATACCTGTTGAATAATCCTAAGCTGCAATTTAAGCATTGTACTACTGTACTATCAACCCAGCATGTTTTCTCACAGAACCACCCCTCGAACAAACAGACCCAGGACATGATTGTCTATTTTTAATCAAGGAGGATACCTCCGTCAGGGATGATCTATCTGATGCCCCAATGCAGAGTCCTGACACAACCATGTATGTAGATGGAAGTGCGTCCGTCAGTCCCCTTGGGAAAAGACTTTCTGGATATGCAATCGTAGATCAGGACGGTAACACTTTGGAGTCTGCCGCCTTTGAGTTTCCGTATTCCGCCCAACAAGCAGAACTGTTCGCATTAATACGAGCTTGTATCTTAGGGAAGGACTTAAAGGTTAACGTTTATACAGACTCGAGATATGCCTTCGGAGTGGTTCATGATTTCAGACAATTATGGAAAAACAGAGGGTTCCTAACCTCTGCAGGAACACAGATATCCCATCAGAAATTAGTATCTGACTTACTACAAGCCCTCATGCTACCAAAACAGATCTCCGTGATAAAGTGCTCCGCACACACAGCAGGACAAACCCCAGTAGATATAGGGAATAGATGCGCAGACCAGGAAGCTAGGGAAGCGTCCCAGGAACAACGAGTGGTTGTGCCCAGAATGATGAGCCAGACTAAAAGCTCAAATAAAAGCAAGTCTCCCTCGGAAAAGCCAATGCCAACCATCCAAGACGTCATTAAGTTACAGGAGGACGCTCCTGACTGTGATAAGGGACTGTGGAAACAGCTCGGTTGTACATATGATTGTGTGTCTAAACTATGGGTCACCTCTGCCGAGCAAACTTGTATGTCAGATGAGCTAGCATTATGGGTTATTGAATGTATACACTTTGCAACTCATTGTGGTGCCAGAGCAACTAGTGACACGCTGTTAGCTACATGGTGGCATCCTAGATTACAATCTCTGGCTCAAGGTATTAGCAGTCGCTGCCTCATTTGTCAGCAGCATAACCCGGGAAAAGGCATACCTTGTGAAATGGGTAAGACGCCGTTACCCATGGGTCCTTTTGAGACCCTCCAGATGGACTACATTGAGTTAGAAAGGTGTCAGTGTTATAAATATGTACTGGTTATTGTTGATGTATTTAGTAAGTGGATTGAGGCCTACCCGACTACGGATAACAAAGCCTCCACTGTTGTAAAAGTTTTAATGAGAGAAATTATTCCCAGGTACGGAATTCCAAACCGATTAAGTTCAGACAACGGCCCTCACTTCGTGGGTCAGGTAACCAAGGAATTCTGCACTCAAATGGGCATCCAACAGCAGCTACATTGTGCCTACAGGCCACAGGCCGCCGGACTGGTCGAACGGGCTAATCAGACCTTGAAAAATAAACTTGCCAAATTACAGGCCGAGACGGGAACTGCCTGGCTCAAATTACTCCCCGTGGCCTTGTTCCAAATACGTACTACCCCGGCTGGCGCAGCAAGGTTAAGCCCTGCTGAAATCATATATGGCAGACCTCTCAAAACCCCGTGGAACCAGGAAGTCCCAAAGACTGTCCACTTTCACCACATGACGGCAGAAATGACTAACTATATTTTGTCGTTAACCAGGGCATTGAGAAGTCTGCACTCCCGGGTACGCGCTGCTTACGTCGACCTCCCTCCTATAGTCAGTCCGTCCAAAATCGAGCCCGGAGCGTATGTATTGATCAAGAATTGGACGCGAAAAGGATTGGAACCTCGTTGGGAAGGACCCTATCAAGTCCTACTCACCACCCCAACTGCTGCCAAAGTAGAGGGAAAGAGTGCTTGGGTTCACCTCCACCACTGTAAAATTGTCAGTAATGCTATGCCTAAAACTTAAAGAATGCTAACCTCTCTTGCTTCCAAGAAATCTCTCCTTAAACAGACGTGCCGCGCCGACCAGCCATGCAGACGCCACTGTGGATCTTCTCCATCAGTGTCCTGCTCACTCCTGGAATAACTCAACAGCCCAGAAGGAGAACATGCCGGCGGAACCAACCTAAGCGGGTACACCATCTATGCCAAGGAGACGTGCTTCGGTGCAATGATGATAACCCAGGCGGGTTCGGGAAATGGAACGTGATCAACTTGGACACCTACATTGGGCTTATTAGACAGCCCCACCGCTCGCTAGTGCTGCGAAACAAACACAGAGGAACATTGCCATGCTATTGGACTGAGTGTAAATTTGATTATGTTTGTCGACGCCAGGTGACCAAGTCTGTTACTGCAGGGCCATGCCGTAGAACTACCGATACCAAAGGACAAAGTCGTTATCTGAAGTTCAATCAGGAAAGGAAGAGAAGTGGGCTGCCCCCTATGAGCAGCTTCGACTATTTTAGGGTAGAAGGTACCCTCACAAAGAGACGTAAACGAGATCTCCAACACACTTTCCCTGAAGAAACCCCGACAGGCAATCTATTCCTCCAGACTCACGCAGCCCTATACTCACCAGAGTCAATTGTTTGTTATCCGCCCCTGATATCTGTTGAGGGGGTGTTTGCCCCAACCCCGGTTATTGTTCCCCCGGACTTTCTTTTAGATACTCACCTCCCCCCTCCCACAACCAATAAAACCTTACCCTATACCTTAACCCCGCCCGCCAAATGCCTGAAACTAAGCAGGAACCCTGGTGGTTATGAGAATTGTTGGAATGGGACAGGTTATGGTTGTAGGTCAGTATGGGTTAAACAGAATTACACCTGCCTGGTGACACGCTGCCTCCACCATCGGTGTACGATAGGACCTGACACCGGTAGCTGCACATGTGAGCAATCTGTGTGTGTGTCGATAACCGAAGGAGTACAAGTTTTATGTGGAGAAGGGGATGGGACAACTCTGAAGGTAGGGGGGGGAAACCTTTATGCTCGTAAAAATAGCTAATACCCAGCCTGCTGATACTCTTGAGATCCGAGGTTTTTACTATTTCCTTCCCCCGAGCCATTTAAGCACAAGGCAGAAACACATATCCGTGATATATACCAAACCAGGCTACTTTTCCTTGGGCCAAGGAAAAGCCACTAATTTCATGGTAATAGATACCGCCCCCCGGACTGTAGCCATCGCTACCTTAACCCCTACCACAGTACCTTGCCCCTCCCAATGGACATCCCACCGAAGAATAGTAGCCAGGGCAGCCTCGAAAGAGTTTTGCTCCAAGTGGAAAGATCCTGAATCCCTAGGAGGACACGGAACCTCTGTAGGATATGGATTTGCTGGCCTGTTCTCTATAGGCTACACTGGAGCCTATTTGGCCGCCAATAACCGGAACTACCTTATCTGTGGCCTCACCATCCTGGGTAATGCTACCATGGGGGCCCTCGACGCAGTCACTAAAGAATTGTCGGAACTCAGGTTATTCACTATGCAGAACAGATATGCCCTAGACTACCTGCTGGCCCGAGAAGGTGGTGTCTGTGCAATAGTAAAAGGTAAATGCCTTATGGGAGTCCGAGACCAGACAGAGAACATCACCCGCTTTATCACAAAGATAAGGGAACAAATGGATGATATGAAGGGAGCAAGTAACTGGGGAAACTGGGGATTTGGAGGATGGTATGACTGGTTGATAAATATGGCTATGTACCTAGTAGTTGCAATCGTCTGTATTTTTGTTGGACTAGCAATCATGAAATGTGTGTTAGGAAGAATGCAGTTAGCTTTGGAGAAAATAGGTGGCCCGAAGATGTTAATAGTAAGACAGACCAATGAATGTGAAATGAAGGAAGTAAAGTACGATGATAATGAAGAATTTGATCGACTAAATAGGATAAACGTAACCGAATAACGGTTGGTTATCATAGAATGATAAAAGGAGGGAATGAGAATACCAAGGTCAATGAAAAAGAAACGAGAAACTGTAAAGGCAGCAAAGAAGTAAAATAAAAAGGCTAACCTGATCTTTAGCTGCTAATGTGGCTGACGCCCACGATGTTACACCTTGCTGATAAGGAACAATGTAGGGCGGCGTGCAGAAGTTATACAGACAATAGGTGATCGTAAACGCAGTACCATGATCGCAAACGCATTACCGTGATGTTTACTTAGCTGTAACCCATTCAGTAAAATGTAGCTTGCCCAGCCCGTACTGCCAGGCCAGGAAATCAAATTAAAAGTATACGTGCACAGCTCAGGATTGGTGCAGAATGTACGATGTGTTAATGCTTTCTCAATGCAGGTATAATAATGTAGCACGCTGTATGAAAAATTGCTTACTCTGTTGGATTCGTCAGACTCTTGCAGGAGTCGGTGCCGATATATCAGAGTAAGACTCCGCGGATAATAAATCGTTTGAACTCTCCGGTTGTATTCGACTCAGTGATTGCTGAACCAGACTGAGGGTAAAAGAATCCGTTCTATCAATGTGACAGGAAGGAAATATATAAAGTTTCAATTCTGAGAGTCACAGAGATGAGGTACTTGTAGATACATTCAAAGATGCTTTCAACTTTCCCATTCCAGGTGGGTTTCTTTGCCAGTGCTGAACTTTTACTTTCCCCCCCCCCCCCACCCCAAATCCTCAGCTCACACATCTTTCTTTTTCAATGTCACCATATTGCCCAGCGGGAAGGCATTGCTTCTGGTGTACACAGTCCCTTCAATCCACCTCCTCCCGCTCCAGGGCCAGACCAGCCAGCAGTTATGGGCATTCAATCAAGAACAGACAAAACAATACTAACTGAATTTATAGTCCATTAGATGGGGAGATTTCAGACACAGCTGCAGAAAAGGACACAGTGAGGAACACACGCGAGCTGTCGGAAATGGCTCAAACCCCCATTCATTATTTTTTCAAGCTGCCTTCCCAATGCGCCTCAAACCGTGACTACAACCTCCTCTCTTCACTATCCTACCTCCCAGTTCCTCACTCCACTTAAACATCTAGCTGTTTCTCCCCAATAAATCCACAGCCGCATTCTTCCCTTCATCCTGAGAATTGCTCCAAGCTCAGTTCCCCAGCTACAGGAAACTATTTTTTATCCGGCACCGACGGGACCGATGTGGTGCCGGTTCATCAAAAATTCCAGATAACCGAAAGCTATAGTAAAAGATACGGAGAGCTGAGAGCTCCGTATAAAGCAACAAACCCTGTTGCTTAGCAACAGGTTCAGAACAATGGCCACAAGTTCCAAGCGTCTCTGTAGCTTAGCAACAGCTGCAGCCACACCCTTGCACAGCAACAGATGGAGGAAGGCAAGTAGAATATGAAGTAAAACTTACCTGAACCTACTCCTGCATTTTGCCAGTTAACCGAGATTTCCGGTTATTTAGGTGCCGGTAAATCGAAAGTTTCCTGTATCTACACTTTCTATTCCCACAGTTGTTCTCCAAGTAAGGCGACTCATGAGTAAGTTATCCAACTTATTTCTTTTCCAGCTAGTACTCTAAAATGAAACCTGCTCCTGCATAATGCCTGTGTAACGAGAAGAGGAGGCCACAGAGACAGTACATTCACATTCAAAGTATTTGGTGAGTTTCTTTATAATAATTGCACGTTGAATCTGATAACACAGTCCATTATAGTAAGGTAAAAAAACGGGTTAAAAAAATGGCTTACCACAGCGATCCCGGATTACCAGATTCCGCCCTTCCTTCAGTTGAATTGTCAAAAGGTATGAGGGGATGCTGCATGGCGATGGATCTCTACTTTTCCCTTCTTGTTGTTCGAAGGCCTGGAATAAAAACAACTGCATCACAAATACATGATTTTTTTAAAATTTGTCCTGTCAGACCTGTGTGTATTGTCAAGTTCTGACATTATAGGTTCAAATGGATTCCATTTGTTTCATAATTTTAAAATGGCACAATGGCTCGGATTACCAAGGTGACAAGCTCATCCCTGGATCGCGTGTTTAATTAAAGTGGGGTAGAAGAGGCGAGTTCCGCACAACACAACAATCAATGGTCGAGTACATTTACAGAAATCACAGAAATCACAGAAACCACACAGTGCAGATAGAGGCCATTTCGGCCCATCGAGCCTGCACCGACACATATCCCACCCGATCCCCGTAACCCCTACACCAACACATATCCCACCCTATCCCCGTAACCCCACGTATTTAATCCCCCTAACACTAAGGGTCAATTTATCATAGCCAATCAACCTAACCCGCACATCTTTGGACTGTGGGAGGAAACCGGAGCACCCGGAGTAAACCCACGCAAACACGGGGAGAATGTGCAAACTCCACACAGACAGTCGCCCGAGGCTGGATTCGAACCCGGGTCCCTGGCGCTGTGAGGCAACAGTGCTAACCACTATGCCACCGTGCTGCCTTAACGGATGTAAACAACAACTGTCAAGTGTGCATTTCCATGCATTCCACACAACTGAAACATTGGATTCTGACCGAGGCCATGCGCATTCAAATCACAGCACGTGCCCAAGTACTGTATGGGCTCAAACATCACACAATTTAGTTGCGGGTATTCTCGGTCGAGTAAACAGATGCTGGATCTCCAAGTTGGCATCATATAGTGGATATTGTCATCGTATTTTGAAAACAGTTCATCTCAGGCTGCATGTTTCTAACATTATATTTCATTTGAGATCATTCGGAGGCACAGCAGCCTCCGTGACCCCTTTTTTCCGACAGGAGGATTGCAGAGCAGGGCTAGGAGGAGAAGCTACTGAAGTGATAGCTATGTTGGGACAGGTAGGAGTGGAACCATGCAAAGGCGGTTGGACTGAGTTGGACCACTGAGGAGAGACAGTGGAGGAGGAGGGGCAGACTGGCCATACTGAACAACCCGAAGGGGTTAAGAAGGACAAGGATGGATATCGCATCATAATCTCCGTTCCAACGGAGTTGATGGGGTAGCTAGAGAGAAGCTATTTCCTCTGGTGGGGGAACCCAGAACAAGGGGGAATAACCTTAAAATTAGAGCCAGGTCGTTCGGGGTGATGTCAGGAAGCACTTCTTCACACAAAAGGTAATGGAAATATGGAACACTCTCCCCCAAAAAGGTTGTTGAGGCTGGGAGTCAATTGAAAAATTCAAGACGGAGATTGATAAAGTTTTGTTTGGTAAGGGTATTAAGAGGTATGAAACCAAAGCAGTTAAATGGAGTTAAGAAACAGATCAGTCATGATCTAATTGAATGGTGGAACAGGCTCAAGGGCCTTTTTTTTTAATTTGTTCATGGGATGTGGGCGTTGCTGGCAGGGCCAGCATTTATTGCCCATCCCTAATTGCCCTTGAGAAGGTGGCGCTGAGCCACCTTCTTGAACTACTGCAGTCCGTGTGGTGAAGGTACTCCCACAGAGCTGGTAGGGAGTTCCAGGATTTTGACCCAGCGACGATGAAGGAGCGGCGATATACTTCCAAGTCAGGATGATGTGTGACTTGGAGGGGAACTTGGAGGTGGTGGTGTTCCCATTCACCTGCTGCCCTTGTCCTTCTAGGTGGTAGAGGTCGCGGGTTTGGGAGGTGTTGCCGAAGAAGCCTTGGCCTGAATGGCCTCCTCCTGTTCTTACGTCATTGGTGACTTTGACAAGGGCAATCTCATGCTGCAGACAGGGCGGAAGCTGGGCCCGTGTTCAAACAGAGAATTGAGAGAGCGGTGAGCACAGAGCAACGTAGGAACAAAGAATTCAAAGATCAGGTGGTAACTGGAGAGGACGCAGGAGTTAAACGTAAACTTGATGAAGGAGTGGGTGAAGACGGGATTTTGAAAGGAAGGGAAATTATGCTTATGTAAAGGGAGTCACTAACAATGTCACTGAGCACTGGGTGACGGAAAGACCTTTGAGTTAGGAGTTAGGTAAGGAAGGGGATCGAGGGAGCAGGAGGGGAATCGCTGAAGGAGATGAGCCTGGTGAAGACTGAGGAAACAATGGGAGAGAAACTACCGAGTTATAGAAGTCAGGACACAGAATTTGTTCCAGTTCAGTCATGTTGTCAGAACAGAGAAACTGAAAATGCAACGATAATCCTAAAACCCTGATAGAATCCTAAACATGGTACAAGAAGCTGTGAGAAGAACAAAAGCCAGCCACAACTATGCGTTATACTATATTTTACTATATGTACCACTTTATTTTATGAAGGCATTTGTAATGGCAGAGCATATCAGGACATTGCGATTCTTTCAAAACCCCAGTTTCCTCAAGGTGAAAGTCATTCTTTAAGAGGTGGGAATCTTCAGAGCTGTCCAATACATCAACATTTCAGCTCATCTTTGCTTTCCATCACAAAAGGATCAGATAAAATGTTGTATAAAAGGTACAATTACTGTGAGTAATTAGAAACTTGGCTTACAGCTCTAACGGGGGATTTGTATCTGAAACAATGATCTGCTTCAGAGCCTTTGTTAAAGGACGCATCGTAACCCTGGTGTGGGCAGTTATGTGCTTCCACAAGCACGATAGAGTAGCTGAGAGCTGTAGATGCAAGTGAGATATGACTGGGATTCAATTAATATTTTGTAGAGACGTCTCTAATGGAAATCTCAGCATCTGATGCAATTCTCAAAGAGCCAGGAACAAGAAATGTACATTTTGCTGTCATTTATTCGCAGCAGGGGTCCAACAGTTAAATGGTGAGGCAAGGTGAGGTGACATGAGGGGTGGTGCGGTTACACAATGAGAGGTGACAAGGTGAGGCAACATAAAGCAAGGAGATACAAGGCGGGGCGATGTGGAGTTCGTTGACATGAGGCGACAGAACATGAGAGATGAAGAGAGGCGAGGCGAGTCAAGGCAAGGTGACATGAGGTGAAGCAAGGGTGGGGGGTTGACACGAGGAGTGAAGGGGAGCGATGCGAGGCTGGGGGGGCAAGGGGGCATGACGAGGCAAGGAGGGCGACATGAGGCAATGGGAGGAGACACGAGGTGAGGGGAGGCAACAAGAGGCAAGGGAGGGGAGGCCCACAAGTACTTCATTTATATTACATTGACACCACTGGTGGAAAATCTGACTTTGGCAGCAATGCTGTATTAGAACATAAGAAATAAGAGCAGGAGTAGGCCATATGGCCCCTCGAGCCTGCTCCACCATTCAATAAGGTCATGGCTGATCATCGACCTCAACTCCACTTTCCTGCTCGATCTTCATATCCTTTGATTCCCCTAGAGTCCAAAAATCTATCAATCTCAGCCTTGAATATACTCAATGACTGAGCATTCACAGCCCTCTGGGGCAGAGAATTACAAAGATTCACAACCCTCTGAGTGAAGAAATCCCTCCTCATCTCGGTCTGAAATGGCCGACCCCTTATCCTGAGACTATGCCCCCTAGTTCAAGACACTCCAGCCAGGAGAAACAGCCTCTCAGCATCTACCCTGTCAATCCCCTTGTAAATGAGGCAATGATGCTGCCACTGGAAATGCAAAGGATCACTGGCAAATATTAATGACTATTTTTCTGTTCAATGCTTAGCGCATATATACAGGTTGTCAGACTGCTGGCCAGTACCAACAGCTGTGTGACACAGCCAACAACTTCAGGCTCGAGAATGTTCCTAAACCACCTGTCACTTGTGAGTTATCCCGAAAGCCTCACTTGTGGAAAAACGTACAATGCTCAACACACCCGCCTGCCAGTTACACCAGCAGTCGTTTATAGCCGTGCGGTTTGGCCTCTGTATTTCCTTGATAGTTTTGAATATTCCTGGGCCTGGATTACCCTGAACCCGCTGGCTGTGGCAGCACAGCAGCAGCTTGCATCATTATATAAAAAAGGAACACCATTCTGGCGCTCTGCTGTTCATTCTCTTTCTGCTCCACAATACTCAATGTGTACCGGGCAATATCGCCCCGGAAATGCATGGACGAGCACACACGGCATATGTGCAGTCATGCGCCCGCTTGCGGCTGTTGACAGGTCATCCATGAGCTAACTGAAGGGCGGAGCAGGCTCGAGGGGCTGAATGGCCTATGCCTGTTCCACGTTTACAGCATCAGGGGGGCAGGGCCATGAAAAGTGCTGGGGGGGGGGAGGGGAAATGAGTGGTGTGGCACAAGTCGCCAAGTGAGTGAGTGGGATGCTGGGCCTCCTCTCCCAGGGGTTTGTCCTTGTGTTTTTGTTTTAAATCTCCTTCATCTTCCAGAATCCAAGCTTGGATCAAGGCCTGGATCCTTCCTTACACCCACCCGCCCAACCCACCCATTTCACTGGGACTCACTTGCACTGAAACGGAGGCTGGTACATCTCTTCTCCCACAGCACACCAGCCTCCGTTTACAATGGATCCTCTGTAGGCCCAGGGCGCAGGGTCCCGCAATGTTGGGAGGTCCTGCCCCCTCTGATGCAGGTACCCAAGTGAGATGGAGACAGAAGTTCCACTTTTACTAGGCCCTGCAGGAGCTCCAGCCCAAGGCCAGAACCCCGGTCTCGGTGGAGTTTGCAGCTGCTCTGCCAGACTCCCACTGGAGTTGGGGCAGGGGTCCGCCAGAACACCTGCACAATTTCAGCTCCTATGTACTTAAGAATCTGTAGCAGTGCCTGTGTCATGGCCATTGTGAGCGTAGTGACTGTGTTGCTAATCTTCCTCTCTCTCATTGGTTAAGTACTCTCCATGTTGTTCCACTTTCTAATTGGTTATTTTTCACTTTCATTATTTCTTCCATTGTATGCAAATGCAAGTTCTTTCTTTCTATTGCACAAAACCGTTCTGCCCAAACCCCCCCAAGAACAAATTTCTTCCCAATCAGATTACATCAAATTTCTTTGACGGGCACCTGTCGTGACCAGTTCCCATCCACCCCACTACATACCCCTAGCAATAACATTTAGACATTTGTTGGTTCTCCTAGGGCACTGTTCGTTAAGTTGGAGGATAAGTTCATTTATAAAGGCAACAGCATGCATGAGACATACAATGTATTATTCTGCTGCTAAGAGGGGCCATGAAGCCTAATTGTTCCGGGGGTTAAATTGGTCTTCAGTGGCAACACAAAATGGGCAATAGCGAATCGGCAACGCATTTTACAACCCGCCCAATTTCAATGGACAAGAAAATCGGGCGGGTTATAAAAATGAGCTGTGGATTCGCTATCGCCCGTTTTCCGTCGAAGACCGTATCCACGCTAGAACGTAACCCAACTATGCCCTGCCTCCCAGCCCTCACCTCAGTCATACCAGGCCCCCAAAGCTTCACTGCTGCCTCTCTTCCCTCCCTCTCAACCCCAAGACACATACTTATGTGCTCAGTCCCTTCTCTCACTCCCATCCTGGGCAGGCCTTAGACTATACCATTCTGTCCCTTCCCTCTCTCCTATCGCAGGCAAACCCTGGAATTCACACATTCAGTCCCTTCCCACCATTCATTTTTCCTAATAAAAAGGTAATGACTAAATTGGCTGCTCTACTGAAACACTGAAAGGGACCTGATCACAATGTGTGCTGTTAAAGGGTAAGTAGATAATTTAAATGGGTATGCACTGTTAGAGACTAGGGGTATCTAAAATGTATATGGTTATGTGAATAAAATTGTGACACGAATAATACTGTGTTTAGATGATTGTATTAGAACTTGAGACAAAAGTGTCTCTTCAGACTAGTATTAGAATAGCTGGATGGATGCTTAGAACTTGCTTATGTTTTTGGTTCCCTGCAGATGTTATAACATTCTGCACCGTGACAAGTCATATATGACCTTGCTTCCCAGGCTAGCTATCTGCTGTTTGTAAGTTAGGATTTCAACTTTGTGCTTTGCACCTTTAATTTGACCAACTAAGGCCCAATGCCTATTTTTCTTCCATTACTGCTAATAACCATATTATAATGCTAAGTTAGGATTTTGACTTTACAAAGTTGCTTCAAAATGTGTTAGTTAGCCAGTGGGTGAGAATAGAATAGAGGATATCTTTGGGAATTTAAAGTTGGTACAATAGTCTGATAATGGAATGAAATAGTTAGTTTTGCAAAGCTAAAGCTACACGAACAGCGTGAACATAAATAACTGATAACAAGCAGCTACCAGCATCTGAAGGCCGAGGATGGCATGTCTGACTCCAAACTTGGAAGGATAAGGACAAGGACGGGAGCGATAAGAGGAATTCAGATGGATGGGCCTTCAGAATGTATAAACAGGAAAGACATGCGAGAAGAGCATGAGACCCCTTAGGGGAGGGCTTTCATCTGAAAGTTAAGACAAAGAACTCAACATGCCATTGGGCACCTTGGTTTAAGAAGAACCCTTACAGGTTAAATGGTCCTGTCCATATTGTCCATCAGGCCCATCCCTAAAAAGGGATTAAAAGCAAGGCCTGAAAAGCCCTTAGCGCAGGCGGTGAAGCGGAGAGCTTCCGAGAGTGAGCAATGGTCGAACACTCTTCCGAGCGTGGACCCAAGCTCACCCTAGTTTAACACTCTTGGCGATTCTAGAAGAGAGGGAGAAAGGCCGTAAGCCGAAGAGCTGTTCGTGCACGTCAGCCGTCTGTCCGATCGGGACCGGTACCAGCTGTTTGTCACGGTCGTATACTTTTGCTGTATAATTAGTGTGTTATATTCCGTCTTAAACTCCAGTTAAACACGATATACCCACCAGATTGGTTTGCACTCGATCCTGATTATTTGAAAGACCAGAGATAAGCTAATATCAATAAATTAGTTAACAGCACAGATTTAAAATGTAGAATTAAACTTTATACAGAAGAACAATTAGTTTCAGTAGAAAATTAAACTGAGCGTTACAATGCAAATATTACTGAAGAAAATATTTTAAGTCAATTATTATGGAAAGCAAAGAAAACAAAGAGTAATGGATATTTTTGTTTAATATGTTTGTCTATGAGCAACTCCATAAAGATCAAGTAGATTTTTTAAACCTAAAAATTGATTTAGCTTCTAAAGACTCAGTCCCCTCACAAAAGCTTAGAAATTGTTATAACCACGTCAAATTCTACAATTTAACAGAAGTATTAACTCATTTAAACTATTAAAATAGTGCAGAGGGGAATGTGACACGACCGCGATAACAATTTGAACAAATAACATCGCTCTCAGTCAGCTCAGCGCTAAGGAGACCTTCAGTTCTTGACCAATTAAAGTCTTAATCGCAAACACATTTTACCTGTTCATCGAAGAGCTGTGAACTTTGCGAAGAATCTAGGTCAGTACTTTCACTCAGATCCTCCTGAAAGATAAAATGTTTGGTTTAGTCGGATGAAGGACATCAAGATAAGCATTTTTCATCAGTGCCAACTGCAATTCAACAAACTGAGAGAAGTAAAGGATTGACAATGAGATACTAAGTGGATTATTGATAAAGAAATATGAGAGAGAAATAACAGCAGAAAATGCTGGAAACACTCAGCAGGTCAGGCAGCATCCGTGGAGAAACAGAGTTAATGTTTCAGGTCTGTGACCCTTCGTCATCGACCTGAAACGTTAACTCTGTTTCTCTCTCTCCAGGATGCTGTCTGACTTCGAGTGTTTCCAGCATTTTCTGCTGTTATTTTAGATTTCCAGCATCCGCAGTATTTCGCTATTGTAAATACTATAGAGATCTGGGGGAACATTGTGCTTTTTTATTGTGACAATTATGTTATCGGAGTGACTGCTGCCAATGAACTGGAAGCTGCGCAGAAGCATTCTGAGCACAAATGTCAGGTCCCAAATAAGAAAAAGTAACATTCACCACACCAGACAGGGGAACCGATAGCGAGAAGCACACTCGGCGAGAGTACAATAAAACTCTCACAACCTGACAACGTCCTAATATCACCTTCAAGTTACATTTTTTCGTTAAATTGTACTGGAAGGTTTAGCAGTTCATACTGATGAATTAATCACACCGCTACCACTCTCTCTCTCGTCTCGCGTTCTTCTCCGCCCTCCCTCTCGTTTTCCTCCACACTCTCTTTGTCTAGCGCCTCCTCACTCTATCTCTCCGCTCCATCTCTGACATGAATCTTGTCATTCATGTGGAAATGACTTATGAAATAATACTGGGTGGCCTGCTGGTGGCGCTGTCTAGGGAGAGTATAAATACTCGGGCATGGGCCCAGCTTGCTCAGGACATTCTTTAACAGGAACTAGTGAAAGACTCAACTAGATCTCCATGTTGAAAAACAGTTGATTAAAGCCTTGTTTAATACTTAGACCAAGTTCCTAGTAGTTTTCTTACATCAGTCTCTATTCTCTTTCTCAACGATCCTTTTCCCGGCCGATTAAATCCTAACATCCTGCACCTGCATTCTGTTCACCAGCCGTGTGATCGAACCACAGCAGTCAAAGGACCGGATAGCGATAAACACACTCCGGGAGAGTACAATGAAACTCTCACAAGCTGACAACATCCTAACATCACCTTCAAAGTCACATTACAGACCTCACAATAGCTGAAATTTCCACCCCCTCACCTTTCTCTCTCACTAATCTGTGGGAGGTCCGGTGAGAACAAACAAAAAAAAAACCACAGGAAATGCGCAGGCACCACTACTTGATTTCGTCAGCAGCGGTCGCATCTTTTTTAAAAAGTGGGCAAATTGTATCGATGGAACTCTGAACTAATGCAGTTACATGATAGGATGTATACCATAAGGACGCTGAGCTCCATCGATACAAATTGCCCGCTTTATAAGAATGCAGCTGGTCTTTCTACAATATACTCCTTGTAAAAATATAGGCCCGGATTTTGCAGTCAGCGGCGATGTGAAGGCGCTCGCCGCTGACCTCGAAGTAAAGCTGCTCACAAAGATTTGGCTGCCTCTGTGGCGTCGATTTTCCAACGTGACTTTTCATCTGGCGCCATCTACAGGAGAGCTGTGGCATCCAGCAACAGTGATGTGATCAAGCAGCCTAAGCAGCCAATCACATTGAAGAATTCTCACAGGCAGCAAACCAGGAAGTAAAAAGCACATTTTATCATTGACTTTTTAATGATTTTACAGAAAGCAAAATAAAGATTGGGACATACTCATGGGATTAAGGTAGGAGCTGAAATATCATAAACAAACTTTAAAAAATAAAATAAAAATAAAAATTTTTTTTTTATCATGGAATGGAGGAAATGAGACTCCACAATATAAAATTAGTTTTTCAGGGCCAGAGAGGTTGTTCAGCAGTAATTATGATTTAATACAGCTTTGAAAATCCAGTTACACCTCATTCAACAAGGTTTAACTTCAAGGGTTTTTACAGTGAGAATAGTGCGTAAAAAGTTGAGGTTCACATCAATTCAGTGATTTCTGATTCATTCCATCTGTGACGATGGCAACAGCGCACCCCGTGGAGGAGCAGGGTATCACAGACAGCAATTTCCAGATTTCCGCGTTTAACTGCGCACGTGCGGACTCCAGGAGTTGCTGTCAGTTTTACGGAGTAATGACAGCAAACGCCGACGGATATATTTTGACTGATACATTTTGTAAGTGGTATTGATATTTATATGATGGGGTGGTATTGATATTTATATGATAGGGACATCATGGCGTTAGCATGGTCTGCATGCACACGAGCCAACTTGTCACAGCCAGTCTGTGCCTGTGTGTAACAATGAACGCCAAACTGAAGCCAGTTTACGGGAAAATACTGCGCTATCTACAGGTAAATGCACAAGACCAGCACAGTTACGCCATTGCCCCAAGACTCAGGCTGCAGTATAAATGCAGTTCCACATTCCAGCAAGTCTCTGATGTGAATGTTTAGAGCAGTGGACCATAATCGTGTGTTCAAGGTCGGGATAATAGGGCAGTAAAAGAACATTAATAGCAGAACATAGTGACAAAGGTGGGCCATTCAGCCCCTCGAGCCTGTTCCACCATTCAATTAAACCATGGTTGATCTGCATCTCAACGCCATTTACCCGCCTTTGCTCCGTATCCCTTGATACCTTTAGCCAACCAAAATCTATCAATCTCAGTCTTGAAAGTTTCAATTGATCCCCAGAATCCACAACCTTTTGCGGGAGAGAATTCCACATTTCCACTACCCTTTTGTGTGAAGAAGTGCTTCCTGATTTCACTCCTGAATGACCTGGCTCCAATTTTAAGATTGTGCCCTCTTGTTCTGGATCCCCCCACCAGAGAAAATAGCTTCGCTTTCGAGAATTGCAAAGGTCAAACTTTCTATCGTATTGATCTACCAGTGGCCATCATGTGTAGAATATGTGAATTACTGGGCCAGAATTTGCAGTGGATATGACGGTGCACTCTCGGAGTACACAGTCATACCACCTTTGAAATGGACCGCAAGTTCGGGATTTCCTAAGTACAACTTGACAGATCATCTGCACCAATGGGGAAATCCTCATTGTTGCCGCAGAGCTGGGCTAATTGGCCAACTGCCCAGCAATTACATACAAAAATTTTACGGCTGATGCAAGCAGGCGCAGGGCCTGTTTGCATCAGCGTAAGGGGATACCTCAAAAGATCCAAAGCATCATTCGGCAAGTTTTAACATCACTTTCACCTCGGATCATTTGCTTATCTAGGAAGGAAATAGTGCGATTGTATTTTTTCCCCAATTGCAATCCACAAAATGACCATTATTAAAAAAGAGGCGGTGTTCTCAGCAGTTGGACTATTTAATTCTCTGCGATCAGAGTGTACCGTTTGAGGTGTTTGAATTGATCAATAGTTCACCATCGCCATTCAGAACTCAACTTCGTTAATTAAACATACACAAAGAACATATGTTACAAAAATGTATTGCATAGATGTTTATGCACATTTAAATCCCGGAAGTCTAGTAGTGAGCGTTTAAATGAACGTATGTCTAATTAACGAAGTTGAGTTATGAATGGGGATGGTGATCTATGATGATTGGAGCACCAGACCCACGTGATCCCGGGTACACTCCTGCACATGCTGTGTCCCTGGGATCCGTGGGCCATTACGCTGCCTTCCAGTACGCAGCGTCGAACAGCAAGCTCGTGAAGGAGGGTTCCCATCAGGTAAGTTCGTCTTCTATTCGGATGCCGGCAGCGTACTCCATAGCTACGCCGCCGACTGCAAAATCTGCCCCATGGTATTTTCAGTGAGCTGTCTCATTGTTGTTATAAACAACTTGTGTCAACTCTACAAAACAGCAATCCTGTACAAATAAAAACAGAAAATGCTGGAAATACTCAGCAGGTCAGGCAGTATCTGTGGAGAGAGAAACAGAGTTAACGTTTCAGGTCGATGACCTTTCGTCAGAGCAACCCTGTACAGCATGGTCTGTACAGATCACAGGCTAATTCAAGCCGAATTCATTTCAAAGGATGAAATAATACAAGGATTTCAAGAAGTAATTAACCATAAATGTTTATATTTTTTCCAGTATTTGTCAGATTTTTAACTGAAAGAAAGCAGCGATTCTGCAAATTATATCGGAATACTATGCTTGTGCCAAAGAATATTTTTTGATAATCTATTAAGTCGCTGCATTTAGTTGGTATGGTAGTGCAGTGGTTATGTCATCCCTCGCCTGGACTAATAATCCAGAGAACATGAGTTCCAATCCCACCATGGCAGCTGGAGAATTTGAATTCAGTTTAGGAAAAAAAAATCCGGTACCATTAAAAGTGATCATGAAGCTATTGGGAACTTCGTAAAAAACTCAAACCGGTTCACAGAAGTCCTTCAGGAAAGGCAGCCTGCTGAACTGACCCCGCTCTGGCCTATACGTGACTTCAGTCCCACGCCAACGTGGTTGACTCTTAACTGCCCTCTGAAGTGTCCGAGCAAGCCACTCAGTTGTATCAAACCGGCTACAGTGGTTCAAGGGGAAGGCCCACCACCCACCTTCAGAGGGCCGATAGGGGTGAGCAACAAATGCCGGCCTTGCCAGCGATGCCCACATCCCGAAGATGAATAATAGAAAAAAAAACAATGAGGAACAGTACATTGCAATACAGCACCATGCTTCAGTGTGAAAGTGCGCGAGACACCATTTCAATGAACCTCTCAAGAAAAAAAAAAGATTACTTCTCGGATGTCATTTAGTAATTGTGAAGCAAAGAGATGCTTTGATTTACACATCTGCTCTTCTACTTCCCCAAAGAGGCACTCTAACCTCATGGCTTTATAACAACCAAAAAAAACCACTTTCTCTCCATCAGCGAGAGACAGACTGATGTGTTTGGAGGTAAGTGTGGAGGCCGAGAACATCAGAGATCACTTTAATTCTGACAGCTGCTGCCACTATCTACTTTGGCCTTCATTTACGCCTACAATGACTGGAATATCCTTATCGTGCCAGATAAAGGCAACAATGCATTCAGAGTAGCTGAAACAGCCTCTGGGTCAATCTTAGTGATGCTGTGGTAGAACCTTATTCCTTTTGACAGCTGTAATTAGCCATTCAGTCAACGTCCTAGAAAAGCAGTTGGAAGAGTTTTGAGAGCGGAGCCTGGCATTGTCCAGATTTGAACAGCACTGCATTCAGCAGCGTTCTAGAGTTTAATCCATTGAGAAATAGCTGACGTAACATAGGGATGCAATGTTTCCAGCGTAACCTTGCCAACCAGAAGGCGATAAGGTTGTGGTTGCACTGTCCATGATGTTCATGCTAGCGGATCGGTCTCTATTTAATGGCCCGCAATTTGCGGTCAACGGCGAAGCAAAGGCCCTCGCTGCTGGCCTTGAAGAAAGCTGCCCACAGCGATCTCTGTGGTTGAGAAGTTTGCCTTTGTCGACGTGCAATTGATTGCAGCGCTCGAATGGGAATTCCCAGCGAAGAGCTGCTGTGATGTCAACAAGCTGTCCGAGCAGCCAGTCACATTGAAGAATTCTCACAGGCAGCAAACCAGGAAATGAGAAGCAGCTTTTATCTGGACTTTTAAGAAATATTACACAGAGCGAAATAAAGATTGTGACTTTCACATGGGGATAAGGTAGAAACATAGAACATAGATACATAGAAGATAGGAGCAGGTGTAAGTTTCACAAAATTCAGGCAGTTCCCCCCCGCCGAAGATTATTTAATTAAAAGAGACCCTGGTTGGACTGATTTTAAAAATCCAGGGGCACACAAAATGGCTGCGGTCAACCTCGTGACTGTAAGTCCCAATTGTGGACTCTGTGACAAGCTAACAGCTTGGGTATTTTTGATGTCTGCGAGATCACGAAACCAGACAGAACTTTTACATTTATGTATTGGGAGCAAACTCAGTTACATTCAGGCCCCCGTTTACAGGCCATCAAGCTTGTTTACTCAAACGATCTGCGGAGCCATCCAGGTTAGGCTGGCCCCATGAAGGAATCTGTTGAACAAAGGAGAGCAGTTATGGGACCGTTAGAAGCTATTACCGGCCATCTAAGTCGATGGGCCAAGATCGGCACCTTTTGTTCAATTCCAACCCACTCAAATCAGACAAAGGATGAGCTGATTTAGCGCGTGAGATAGGGGCTACCGAGAGGAGTATAACTATAGCCCCTCAGGAAGCCATGCTCTCTCTCTCTCCTCGCCTCCCGCGCCCTGCCTGTCACCACCCCAGGAAGAGGACCTACGAAGAAGAGCCCGTCATGAGAGGTGAAATACCCTGCCAGAGACTATTTTATTACTGGGGTATTTTCACCTGGACGGTACCCTGTGCAGCATTGAAACCCCGTGGCATCGAAAGGCAGCAGGGCAAAGAAGCAAGATTCTCGTCTGTTTAAATGACTCGGACTGGTGAGCATGGAATTCTGACCCCTCATAAGATAGCCTAGCGAGGTTTAGAGGGTGGGAGTTAAGGGGATTGCTAAAATTGTCATTTTAGTCATTTTCCCTCGATGTGCCGTTTATTTCCCATCCCTGTTACGTGTAAGTGTACTGCATCCATATTATCCTTTGTATAGAATCGTTCTCTGGTAATAAAATCTTGGTTTTTCCTTGCACCAAACCACTGGTCTGCTCATTTTCTATATCGCTACCTGCAAATAAGTCCGGTGGTCAGAACTCAAAAGGGGTGAGCGATTCGAACCGCTCAAAGGGGGTAGTCAGAAGCATAACTAACAAACCCAAGACACCCACACAGTAAAACCCCTTACACAGGAGTAGGCCATTTGGCCCCTCGAGCCTGCTCCGCCATTCAATGAGATCATGGCTGATCATCCAAACTCAGTACCCTGTCCCTGCCTTCTCCCCATATCCCTTGATCCCTTTAGCCTTAAGAAATATATCTAACTCCTTCTTGAATATGTTTAATGAATTGGCCTCAACTGCCTTCTGTGGTAGAGAATTCCACAGGTTCACCACTCTCTGGGTGAAGAAATTCCTCCTCATCTCTGTCCTAATTGGCTTACCTCTTATCTTTAGACTGTGACCCCTGGTTCTGGACTCCCCCGCCATCAGGAACATCCTTCCTGCATCTAGTCTGTCTAGTCCTGTTAGAATTTTATAAGCTTCATAAGAACATAAGAAGTAGGAGCAGGAGTAGGCCATACGGCCCCTCGGGCCTGCTCCGCCATTCAATAGGATCATGGCTGATCCGAATCTAGACTCACGTCCACTTCCCTGCCCTCTCCCCGTAACCCCTAATTCCCTTATCTGCTAGGAAACTGTCTATCTCTGATTTAAATTTATTTAATGTTGCAGCTTCCACAGCTCTTTGGGGCAGCAAATTCCATAGATTTACTACCCTCTGAGTGAAGAAGTGTCTCCTCATCTCAGTTTTGAAAGGGCAGCCCCTTATTCTAAGATTATGCCCCCTCTCATTCTTCTAAACTCCAGCGAGTATAAGCCCAATCGACCCAATCTCTCCTCATACGTCATTCCTGCCATCCCAGGTATCAGTCTGGTGAATCTTCGCTGCACTCCCTCCATGGCGAGAACATCCTTCCTCAGATAAGGAGACCAAAACTGCACACAATACTCAAGGTGTGGTCTCACCAAGGCCCTGTACAACTGCAGCAAGACATCCATGTTCCTGTACTCAAACCCTCTCGCTACGAAGGCCAACATACCATTTGCCTTCTTAACCGCCTGCTGCACCTGTATGCTTACCTTCAGCGATTGGTGCACAAGGACACCCAGGTCTCGTTGCACTTCCCCTTCTCCCAATCTATTGCTGTTCAGATAATAATCTGCCTTCTTGTTTTTGCCACCAAAGTGGATAGCCTCGAATTTATCCACATTATACTGCATCTGCCATGCATCTGCCCAATGACCCAACCTGTCCAAATCATACTGGAGTTTCTCGGCATCCTCCTCACAGCACACACGCCCACCCAGCTTTGTGTCGTCTGCAAACTTGGAGATATTACATCTAGTTCCCTCGTCTAGACCATTAATATATTTGTGAATAGCTGGGATCCTAGGACCGAACCCTGCGGTAACCCACTAGTCACTGAAGCTGAAATATCATGAACAAATTTTAACATTTTTTTAAAATTGTAATTTTGATGATAATGGGGAAATCCGACATTCCACAAATATAAAATTAGTCTTTCAGGGCCAGTTATTTAGCAGTCAATAGGCTGTTAAAGCCCCAGTTACACCTATTCCAACAAGGCTTAACATTTAATGGGAATTTAACAGCGATATTACCGCGGAAAACCAGAAGTTTTTGTCAGTTCCACTGATTACTGCAATTATATAGGGCCCTGGTGAGACCACACCTGGAGTATTGTGTACAGTTTTGGTCTCCTTACCTACGGAAGGATATACTTGCCATAGAGGGAGTGCAACGAAGGTTCACCAGACTGGTTCCTGGGATGGAGGGATTGTCCTATGAGGAGAGATTGAGTAGACTAGGCCTATATTCTCTAGAGTTTAGAAGAATGAGAGGTGATCTCATTGAAACATACATAATTCTTACAGGGCCTGACAGGGTAGATGCAGGGAGGATGTTCCCCCTGGCTGGGGAGTCTAGAACCAGGGGTCACAGTCTCAGAATAAGGGGTCGGCCATTTAGGACTGAGATGAGGAGAAATTTCTTCACTCAGAGGGTGGTGAATCTTTGGAATTCTCTACCCCAGAGGGCTGTGGAGGCTCAGTCATTGAGTATATTCAAGACAGAGATTGATAGATTTTTGAATATTAAGGGAATCAAGGGATATGGGGATTGGGCAGGAAAGTAGAGATGAGGTAGAAAATCAGCCATGATCTTATTGAATGGTGGAGCAAGCTCGAAGGGCCAAATGGCCGACTCCTGCTCCTATTTCTTATGTTCTTATTACACTGATTGCCAGCTATGGGGGATCCACAGCGCAGCTAGTGCCCAAGCAGTGAATGACTGACCGCCACTTCATGATTTCCGCGTTTAGATGCGCACACACTAAATCCTGAAGTTATGGTCAGTTTCAGAGTGGTAACGACGGTGAACACTGACAGTTTCGCCGTCATTACCCACTGGAAAATCCGGGCCAATATCTTCAGTCATCCAGGTCCTACTGGACGTGGAATTCCCTCCCTAAGCTTCTCACCTCCCTCTCCTCCTCAATGACATTCCTTAAAATCCACCGCTTTAAATGAAGCGCTTGGTCACCTCTCATAGGGACAGGAGTCGGTCATTAAAGTCAACCCAACATCCACAGTCTGTTGGGGGAAAAGAGCGCTCCAGATTTCCACTGCCGTGTGTGGGGGAAAATGTGCTTCCTGATTTCACTCCTAAATGGCCTGGCTCTAATTTGATCTGATCTCTGCTTTGGTTTGGCGCCCATTTCCCTCAAGCCTCTGTGAAGCATGTTGGGATTTTCTTGGGGGGTGGTGTTAGGCGGGGAAGGTAGTTCTGGGGAGAACAGTTCCATCCTGTACAGTTTTTTCTCTCTGCTGGTTATAGGTCATCTAGCACCCCTTCTTGAACCATTAAACCCTTTTCAACAGAAACAAGAGGAGACCATTAAGCCTAACATTTTGTATTTGTTCCAGTTCTATATTTTTAACTTCAATTCCCTGCCCCTTTTCCCACATCCCTTAACACCCTTACATCTCCCTTTTAAACATCTCAATCGATTTTGCATCTATGACCGTATGGGGTAGTATCTGCCACCAGTCACACCAACTATTGTTTGTTGTTGCTTTTAAACGGTTTAACTCAATTTTTTTAAATTATATGCCCTTGTTCTGGATCCCCCCCGATTAGAGGGAAGACTCTGCCCTGTCAATTTCCTTCATTATTTGATCTTGATCAGATCACCTCATAACCTCCTCATCTCCAGAGTTTTCCAAGTTCCTCATCATAGTTCAGACCCTCATCCCAGGTACCATGCTGATGAATCATGTCTGGTCTTTCATCAAGACTAATATATCCTTAAGGTGGGGCAGCCAAACAGAACACTCTATTCCAAATAAAGACTAACCACTCCGCTGCATAACTTTAGTAGCACTTCCTTGATTTTTAAAAATTAATTCTCAGGATATAAGCGTCATTAGCAAGGCCAGCATTTATTGTCCATCTCTAGTTGCCCTGGGGAAGGTGGTGGTGAGCCGCCTTCTTGAACCGCTGCAGTCTGTGTGGTGAAGGCACTTCCACAGTCCTGTTAGGTAGGGAGTTCCAGGATTTAGACCCAGTGACAATGAAGGAACAGCGATATATGTCCAAGTCAGGCTGCTGTGTGATTTGGAGGGGAACCTGGAGGTGGTGGTGTTCCCATACACCTACTTCCTTCGTCCTTCTAGGTGGATGTCGCGGTTTGGGAGGTGCTGTCGAAGAAGCCTTGGCGAGTTGCTGCAGTGCATCCTGTAGATAGTACACACTGCAGCCACGGTGCGCTGGTGGTGGAGGGAGCGAATGTTTAAGGTAGGGAATAGGCTGCTGATTAAGCGGATTTTCTGTTCTATAACTCGCGGTGAAACCCAGCAACCCATTCGATTTTCTGATCACTTTTTGCGTCTACAAGATTTTGTTGACCCATGTATCTGTATCCTAAATCCCTTTGCTCACCTAACCCATCCCCAAACCTCCCCATTTACATTGTACTCCCCCATCCCCCATCTTGCATATAAATTTTAATCGATAGATTTCCCGAACCATTGCAGCACAAGGTAGTTTGCGTGATGCTAGAGTGCATCAGAAAATTGTGGGCCTACGGTGTCCATCCATTGTTCAAGCCCCACTCCAGGACTTGAGCACGTAATCTTAACTGGCACTTCAGTACAGTACTGAGGGACAGCGGTATTGTCAGAATACACAAACTGGAGATACCGTTTGCTTATTCAGGTGGACATAAATGACCCCTTGGCAGTTTTTCCCCAAAGATGAGCAGGAAGTCCTCCCAATGTCCTGATCAACATTCACCCCTCAAACTACACCATCAAAACAGATTCACTTGCGTCACACATTTTGAAGTCACCTTTGATATTCTCTCTGGCTCAATGGCGCCGGTCATTCCCGTCAGGAATGCACTGGTGCTGCCCAATAACTAATTATACAATAGTACAATCCAGTGGTGTAACAATGGTACTCCCTTACGATCTGAACTGGATATTGTGCCCATGAAATTTGGACGGGCCCATGTTTGTGTGTCTGGGGCGCAGTGTGCTTGCCCTGCGCCTGAATGGTGAGGCCAAAGGTGTCCTGGATATTGGGCCTTGGGCCTCCTTACAATGGATCCGGCGTGGCACAACCAGCCCGCCAGCAAAGGGGAGACCAAGGTCAGGCCGCTGCTAGCGGGGGTCAGAAGGAGCTCTCGTTCGGGTAAGTCATTTTGAAATCGCAGAATCATACAGCACAGAAGGAGGCCATTTGGCCCATCGTGCCTGTGCCGGCTCTTTGAAAGAACGATCCAATTAGTCCCACTCCCCCTGCTCTTTTCCCATAGCCCTGCAAATTTTTCCTTTTCAAGTATATATCCAATTCCCTTTTGAAAGTTACTTTTGAATCTGCCTCCACCGCCCTTTCAGGCAGCATATTCCAGATCTTAATAAATTGCAGCATTAAAACATTTCTCCTCATCTCCCCTCTGGTCTTTCTGCCAATTCTCTTAAATCTGTGTCCTCTGGTTACCAACCCCCCTGCCAGTGGAAACAGTTTCACATTATTTACTCTATCAAAACCCCTCTACTTCCTACAGTGACTACACTTCAAAAGTTTTATTGGCTGTAGCGCGCTTTGGGACACAGAAGGCGCTATATAAATACAAGCGACCATTCAGATGCAGATGGCTACAATGGTGAAAACTTGAGGAAGGATCATTATACAACCATATAGCTCGCGCTGACACCTTGTGCAAATTCATTTAATTACGGTGAAATATTTGAGTCCATAATGAGCGAGGCAGGACTCTGCCCATGAGCATCTCTTTCTTTGCCTTCTTACCAAAGGGCAGGAAACCAATGGCTGACCTCTGACCTCCCCTCCTGGTCTGAGGATTAGCCAGAAGGGCGATCAATTAAACAAGCTCCCAGGGGATGTGGGTCCTATAAGCGATCTCCTGCTAACCTCCAAAAAGGGATCACCTTACCATAATCAGTCTGTAATATGTCAATTGACTCTCATTGGCCCGGATTTTTGCGGTCAGCGGCAATGTGACAGCGCTTGCCGCTGACCTCGAAGAAACCTGCCCGCAAAGTTTTAGCGGGCTCTGTGGTGTGGATTTCCCCCTTTTGCCGTGACTTTCCATCTGGCGCCACCCATAGGGGGTCTGTCGTGTCCAGCAACAGTGATGTCATCAAGTAGGCTGAGCAGCCAATCACACTTAAGAATCTCACAGACAACAAACCAGGAAGTAAGAAGCAGGTTTTATCATTTGCTTTTTAATCATTTTATAGAAAATGAAATAAATATTGGGATATACATAAGCGATTAAGGTAGAATGAATAGATTAAGCCATAAACAAGCTTTAAAAAAGGTAGAAGCTAAAATATTATGAACAAACATTTTTTTTAATTAAAAATTAATTATTTAAAAAATCTATGGAATTTTTATCATGGAATGGAAGGAATGACACTCCACACATATAAAATTCGTTTTTAAGGGCCATTGAGATTGTTCAGCAGTAATTATGACTTAGTACGCCATTAAAAACTCAGTTACACCTCAGTCAACAAGGCTTAACTTTTTCAAGGGTTTTCACAACAAGAATAGTACATAAAAAGTTGAAGTTCACGTCAAATCAGAGGTTTCTAATTGATTCCATCTGCGAGGACTGCAACAGTGCAGCCTGTGGAGGAGATCACTGACAGCAACTTCCGAATTTCCGCGTTTCACTGCGTATCTGCGGACGCCAGAAATTGCTGTCAATTTTACCCAGTAATAAGGGCGAGCGCTGACAGTTTCACCGCCATTGCAACCGCAAATTCCGGGCTACATGTCCTCCCCCGTCACCCCTCTGGCTGTTGTGGTAATCTTAATGCTTTGCAAGCTGCTTTCAATTTCAAGATAAAGACCAGTACTTTCTGCGAGGCTCCTGTCAATCCCACACCTTAACTGCTTTTATGCCATTTCTCCAGGATTTCCACTCAAATTCCGCCAAAGTTACAGCAGGAGATTCGGACACCCATGTGCAAACTTTACCTCAACATTTTTAATATAAGTCACCGCAAGGTCCTTTGTGGCAAAATGGTCAAAAAAAAATCATGGAAGGGGACAATCGGTCATTCATCTCACTGCTGTTTGGGGTCCTTGTTGTGGCCTACATAATGGGCCAGAAATTCGGGTCGGAGGCTTCCCGCGGGTGCAAGCCCCCGACCTGCACTTACCTAGCGCGCCAGCCGTTGAGCTGTGGGCCCGCGTGGGATTCCGATCCTGGGCATCCTCCAACTGCCGGCGCGCAGTGCTTGCGTATCCCAGGGGCGCAGGTAGTTCGAAGCGTCCCCTGGCATCACGTGGGCCATGGAGAGCCAATCGTAGCAGGGAATCTCTATTCATAGATTTGACAGGAAGACCTGTCAAATCTATGAAATAGAGATCGGCCCCAAAACATAACTAAAACTTCAAATAATTTTTTTTAAAACATCACATTTTTAAAATAACTATAAATTACATAAAATAACTTTTTAAACAATAATTTAAATTTTTGAAAAAATTAATTACAGTTTTTAACGGGGCTAAAAATAAACTTACCTTTCTTTAAAGTATTTAAAAATAATAAACCTGTAGAAAAAATATTTAAATTTTACTTAATTCACCACTTACCTTGTTAAAAGCAGGCCTTGCGACTGCTTTTTAAACACGTAGCTGCTGGAGACTTACCCTCCCGGAGAAACCTGTAAAAAAAAACGGAAGTTCCAGGCGTACGCGCTGCCTCTCCGGCGCACGTGTTCGACCTGTGAACCCCTTCCTTTAAGGGAACAGAAGTTCCGGTTTCCCGCGTATGCGCAGTGCATGCACGAAACCGGCACTTTCGTTGGCCCTACGTGTAATTACCCAGCGCGTACTCACCCGTGGGGACCCGAATTTCTGGCCCAATAACAGTGACTGCACTTCAATAACAATCCATTGGTTGCAGAGCAGTTTGGGATGCCCTGAGGATGTGATCACATGCTATTTAAATACAAGTTCTTTGTTCATTCTTACCTTACGCTTTGTTATTCTAAACTGCACCTGCATTTTAAAATTCTCATCCTCGTTTTCAAATCCCTCCATGGCCTCATGCTTCCCTATCTCTAATCTCCTCCAGCCCTACAACCCTCTTGAGATATCTGTGCTCCTCCAAATCTGGTCTCTTGAGCATCCCTGATTTTAATCGCTCCACCATTGGTGGCCGCGCCTTCTGTGGCCTAGGCCCTAAATTCTGGAATTCCCTGCCTAAACCTCTCCGCCTCGCTACCTCTCTTTCCTCCTTTAAGACGCTCCTTAAAACCTGCCTCTTTGACCAAGCTTTTGGTCATCTGCCCTAATGTATCCTTATGTGGCTCGGTGTCAAATTTTGTTTGATAACGCTCCTGTGAAGGACGTTTTATTATGTTAAAGGTGCTATATAAATACAAGTTGTTGTTGTTACCATTATTCTATCCATTTGCTTTATCTACATCTTTTTGCAATGTTCTGCCCTCTTCGTAATTCACTGTACCAGCTAACTCGGTATCATCTGCAACATGCCCCCTTTAATCCCAAACCCAGATCATTTATATATAAAACGCCCTCTGAAAATCCATCTGTGCAACATCCATTGATCGTCCCCCATCCATCGCCTCAGTAATTCTGTCAAAGAACTTTATTAGGTTAGTTAGACAAGATCTACCTTGCATAAAACCACTGCCTCTCCCTAACCAGCTTAGACTTTTCCCAATGCTTGCTTACTCTGCCACTTATGATGGATGCCAGTAATTTTCTCACTAATGGCCTTAAATAGAGTGGCCTATAATTATTTAGTTTGTCACTTCCTCCTTGTTTGAATAAGAGTGAAGTGTTTGTTACCTCCAGTGCTACCAGTGAGCTTTGGAAAACTGTAACAAATGCATCCTCAATCTCTTCACTTATTTCTTTCAATAGCCGTAGGGAGAAACCATCTGGGCCTGGAAATGCTTTTGGATTCAATCCCATTAATTTTTCTATGTATACGAATGTCTGCAAGTTTCTCCCCTTTTCAAGCCTCTTGCCTTCCCTCTATCTTTGGTATCGTACCCTCCTTCTCCACTGTGAAGACCAAAACAAAATATTCATTTAGCAGTTCCACCATGTTCGTTAACCTCAACTACTTTCATATAAATCTGGGGTTTTTTCTAAATGGGCCCACCTCCTCCTTAACCAGGCTTCTATATCCTTGTTGATGTGATAATTAGATGGCCTTTCCTGCTACTTAATTCCAGGCTTGACACGCTGAAGATGTTGTGAAACTTATTTTTGGAAGACCCACCAACGTCATCTTGTCTTGATTGTTTGATTCAACACTGGAACTTCCAATTCCACTACCTGAGTTAGTTCAACATATATCTTATCCTTCTTTATTGACAGTGAAAACTAAACCAGACTCTTTAACACTGCTCATGTGGATCATTCCCAGGTGTCCAAGGTGGCAAGTTGCATAATCTTATCTGCCTCATCACTGAATGGATTAAGTTACCTCATGCAGTAAATTGCAGAATTTTGTCTATTTGAATCAAAAGATAACACTTGTGCAAATTTACTGCCAAGAACCAACTCGGGCTGATCTCCCACCCTCGCCCCTGCAAATATCTTACCCACCTACATACAGAAGGCCCTTTTATCCATGATTAAATCCACAGGGATAAACGATCAATTCCACTAATTTAAACTTGTGTAGCTATTCACCTCCTCCACCACCGGCGCACCGTGGCTGCAGTGTGCACCATCTACAAGATGCACTGCAGCAACTCGCCAAGGCTTCTTCGACAGCACCTCCCAAACCCGCGACCTCTTCCACCTAGAAGGACAAGGGCAGCAGGTGCATGGGAACACCACCATCTCCAAGTTCCCCTTCAAGCCACACACCATCTTGACTTGGAAATATATCGGCCGTTCCGTCATCGTCGCTGGGTCAAAATCCTGGAACTCCCTCCCTAACAGCACTGTGGGCGTACCTTCACCACACGGACTGCAGCGGTTCAAGGCGGACGCGCACCACCACCTTCTCAAGGGCAATTAGGGATGGGCAATAATTACTGGCATTGCCAGCGACGCCCACATCCCGTGAATGAAGAAAAAAAACAGAACAATCGAACGTTCTCCACAGCTACAATGCCCTGTAATTTGTTGATTTAATTTGGGAGTCTGATGAACTGACATCACCTTTAAGAGAGTCTATTGTTGTAGCAATTAAAGCCAATGTTCTCTCGCATTCCAGTGTCTTTTGAGAATTAGTCCACTGTGTGACTCAGCATATCGAAATCCAACACCTCCCTAACAAAATTGCTCGTTGCCTTTGTTTCATAACTGCACCACAAGCAAAATCAGTATTACAAAAATTAAGCTTTAACTCCCACACTATTAAAGTAAATGTGTGAACACTGCAATTAATACTCCAAAGTATTAAGTCAGTTCAATGTATTCCAAGAGCATCCCTAAATCCAAATCCCTATAATTACAAATATTTACTTAGTTGGTGGGGAAAAATGCAAAACTTTTTATTTTGATTTGTTGTGCTACCTTTGCTCCAGTTTCATTCCCTTCACACAATGAAAATACAGCGTGTGCGTTTCCCTGAATCACTTTGCTCACCCATTTTACTTAATATTCCAAAACAGATTTACTAAAAAAGGTCATTTGCAACGCAGTCAAACCGTATCAGGACAGTGTCGATAGAGGTAATCCACTGGAAATAAATATTATTGAGCGTATAATTCCTCAGCAGTTCCTTCCTGCACCTTCTGTTTCAGTTTTGAGCAAATAGCATGGGGGTAATTTTAAACTATCCCACCCATCGGGTCACTAATGGGATGGGGTGCAACGCTGGTTCTACACACTGTCCGATTTTACTCTCCAAAGCCAGTGGTATCAGAGGAGGTGGCTACGGTGATGGGGATGCCCGACGTCAGGAGTTCCCATGACCTTAGGGCTCAAAAAGGAATCTGCAGAGACAATGGGGGCGATTTTGCCGGTGCTCAGGGGTCGGGTTTGGAGGCGGGACTCCTGGCAAAATCAAAAAGATTGCCAGCGGGTCCCGAACCCACTTCCAACCCGCCTCCAATCAGGTAGTTAACAGGCAGTTAAGAGGCTTTTTCCAATTTTGACACTTCTACTGCGGGCTTCCCGACATCGGGAAACCCCGCCAGGGTAAGTGTGGCGTGCTGTGGGTCTACTGTAATGTTTGTGTATAGATGACAGCTGCAGAAATGGTGTGAAGGATTCAATGGGACACTGGTGAGTTGGTAAGAAAATGTTGGGAAAGTCATTTTTAATGTGTTTAGAATTTTCAGTACGTGACAAGCTTTGAAGTGTTTGTGTAGTCCCACCTCATTGGGAGAACCTCTCTCACCAATGACAGATCGCTTCTGTAACCTCACCTGCAACTGCCATCTGTTTTATCCTAAGGAGGGAGTCGTTGGAGAGCCTGGGTGCAAGGGCTCACCTTTGTACAGTAATTGTCAGTGTTTGCAGCACCTCAATGCTGTCAAACACTGAAAAAATCAACTGTCAAAAAGAAATGGTGGTGGCCCCTTTAAGAACACCAGCAGATGACGTGTCGTCATCTAACACCAGCTTTCTCTTAATTGGTCGGCAAGCCCGCAGAGCGGGCTTAACAAGACCAATTGACACAAAATCGCGTCTGTGCGTCAGATATCCCTGGGGGCGGGACTAGAACCCGAAAGGCAGCAGTCCTGCCCCCAACGCGCCTCTTCAGGTAAGATCCCGGCCAATATTTCAGAGAGCGAGTGGTCAATCTATGAACAGGTTCCCCGGGGAGGCAGATTATATTGATTCATTGATGCAAATTACCTAGATTTCTTTCAGAAAATAACATTTTGGGTTACAGTATATGAGCAATTTGAGACATGACGTGGTAAGTGGTACATGGACTGGTTGGGCTGTTTCCTTGCTGAATATTCTATGTAATACTTCTATGTAATATGTAAGTTGTAAGAAAATAAGCATGTGCTGTAATCTTTTGCTGTAAAGGTTTGCTGTAACTTGACCAAACTTAAAAGTTGACCAAATGTAAAATAAACTGTGGCAACTATGAACTGTGAAGGCTGCAAGCTGTTAATCAGATAAGGAAGCGACAGACCCTGAGCAGGAAGAAACGGTTGGACGTTACAAAGACAGGAACATCTTTGGGCAAAAAGTGTGAACAGCCTTGGGGCCCCGGGGTCATGAAATGAGACATCTGTAGCTGAAGGGAGGAGACAGACCTTGGACGTTCTGCTAAACAGACACGAGTTAATGAGTTTTGCACAATGTGTACTGTGACCAAATGGTCGGTAGACACAGGATGTGTATGTTTGAGAGACTGACAGCTCAGGCAACTTAAGTTGAACATTGGAGGAACGCCCCTCACAATCCCTGCATGATGGAAATTTACGGAGAAGAACAAGAACTGTATAAAAGACAGTGACTAAAAGATATCAGCGCTGCAGTCGGAAGGAGGTGGCCTGACCAGTCATCTCGCCCATGAGGACCTGCTGTAGTCGGAAGGAGGTGGCCTGACCAATCATCTCGCCTACGCGGATCAGGCTGCAGTCAGAAGGAGGTGGCCTGACCAGTCATCCCGCCTACTAGGACCTACAATCAATGCTGGACTGATCATCTGCGGGTGGTTGTATGCGTGATCTCTTTTAACATCTTGGTGTACTGCTCGAATTCATAGCAATAATGATAGGGGTTCTGCATCTGCCTCAAGGACAATAAAATCTTAAAGACGGAACTCGTGTGTCTCGTGTAATTTCTCATAAATCTCAAGTACGAATCAGTGACCTGTAGGTCTCAGGAGTGAGGTCTTACAAAGTGGAGCATGCTTGGGAGGAAAAAGGTGATAAAGGAGGGAAAAGGTTGACAAAGTTCTCCGCCACTGGGGTTTTCCTAACCTCATGTCTGGGTCTGTTGTAGACCAATTGATAGAGCTTGATTGCCATGATTAGTCAACAGCTCCATTATCATTGTAACATGCGACTACCAGGATGGTAGAAGGCTAATGACAGGACCTGGTACCATAGCAATTCCTATGTTGCATACCCTTGGCGGCAGTATGCCTGGTGAGAATTGGCATACCAGCTGCCTCCGTGGTAGAAGTGGGGCCCCCCTGGGGTCCAGACCTGTTTTGCAACCTGGACCATCAAAGATTTAATTATTGACCCCTGTACACAGGGACCGAGGGGGCAAAAATGTATCTTTTGAGAGTGGGGAGGGGGGGGGGGCGCGCATCCAGCCACTTCTGCCAAAGCCATGTAATTTAAGTGACCTTCCTTTGACCCTGCGCCAGAGTCAGTGCTTGAGGTCACTAGTGGGCAAATGGCTCCACTTACACCAGAACGGGCAACCTGGTCCCTGGGAGAAAGACGATAAAAATTCAATGAAGAGGACTATTCACTTATCAGGTATTCACTTAACTGGGCATCATTACATTAAGACTAAAAACTACAGCAGAATTAAAGCAATACGGTTGAAATTATGAAAGGTTAATCATAGAGGCCACACGGAGAGCATGTTTCCACTTGTGGGGAAGAGCAAAACTAGAGGCCATCAATATAAGATAGTCACCAAGAATTCAAACGGGGAATTCAGAAGTAACTTCTTGACCCAGAGAGTGGTGAGAATGTGGAAATCGCTATCATGGGGAGTAGTTGAGGCAAATAGTATAGATACATTTAAGGGGCAGCTGGATAAGTATATGAGGGAGAAGGGAATAGAGGGTTATGTTGATAGAGATAGATGAGGAAGGATGGGAGGAGGCTCGAGTGGAGCATAAACGCTGACATAGAAACATAGAAAAATAGGAGCAGGAGTAGGCCATTCGGCCCTTCGAGCCTGCTCCGCCATTCAATATGATCATGGCTGATCCTCTATCTCAATACCATATTCCCGCTCTCTCCCCATACCCCTTGTTGCCTTTTGTGTCTAGAAATCTATCTACCTCCTTCTTAAATATATTCAGTGACTTGGCCTCCACAGCCTTCTGTGGTAGAGAATTCCACAGGTTCTCCACCCTCCGAGTGAAGAAATTTCTCCTTAGTTTCCTAGCATTTCTGGGAAGTTATCTGTGCCCTCTTCCGTGAAAACAGAACCAAAGTATTTGTTTATTTGCTCTTCCATTTCCTTGTTCCCCATTATAAATTCTCCCGTTTCTGACTGTAAGGGACCTACATTTGTCTTCACTAATCTTTTTCTTTTTACATACTTGGGCATGGACTGGTTGGGTGGAATGGCCTGTTTCAGTGCCGTACATCCAATGTAATTCTATGATTCAGCACGCCCAGCCCAGGTTACAGGGAGCATTTCCCAGGAAAGTGCAGGTGTGCGGCCCATAATTTCCCACAATGCACTCTTTGGGAGCGCGTGAAGACAAAATGAGCCCCTAGAAGTTATACTTAGGCTTTACTTGAATGCAGTATACTGTACTCATGAAATATGCAAGACTAACTGAAAGTGGCTTACCTCGCTAGTGGTAAATCTTTTTCTAATAAAATGCAAATGAACATTTATTCCTTTAAAGCAGATGAATCAGTGAGGAAATCAGATACAAGGCAGAAATTGGTCTTGGCCCGTTTTGGGACAAAAAACGGTCGGCACGCATGGAGCAGGCACCAGAAGCTAGAGGCCAGAGTCTCGCCCGAAATTGGGCCTCACATTACCAACTGTGGTACCCGTCGTGGCTCCAGGGGCCAGTCACCGCGAGAGCAATTTGGACTGGCTTAGCCGGTACTGGCCCTCAGATATGTCCGGTGGAGGGGGAGTGGTGGGGGGGGGTTGGTGGGGGGGGGGGGGGGGGGCAGCGGGGTGGTACGGGGGGGGGGGAAGAGGAGGTGAACGACTGGGAGGTTAGCATGGGCTGGCTGTGGCCCACAGTAGTGCACACCTGCTCCGCCCGGCTCCACATTAAAGTTTAAAAATAAAAGACTTACTTTCTGGTGGCGGCCTTCAATGCTCTCTTTAAGGACCGCTGGTTAGGTCACATGTAGAGCTAGAAAACCTGAGCTCGGCAGGCCCAACCCCACCTCCGCCAAGCACTGCCCAATTTACCAGAGAGGTCCTTAAATAGGCAGTAGGTTTCTCATTCTGCTGTAAGGGGTCCATTGCCCCCAGGAATGCTTGGAAGGCCGCCTTCACCAATATGGCGGTCGGCGCTCGTATCGCAGGTGCTGATCAGGCACGGGACGTTGGTCCATTTTCCTCCTGCTTTTTGCATGGAAAATGGGCGCAATGAGGGCCAATTTCCCCCTCTATGCAGTTGGCTTCTGCTCCAATTATATTTTTTTTAAGTATTTAAGCCACCTGTTCACATTATGCCAAAATAGCTTAAATTCCCAGGCAACTTTTCACATTTAGTGCTCCTCACACTGGGAGTGGGTATGGAGTGGGTATCAGGAATTCAGATACATACCTGATTGGCAGCCCCCAAAATTTTCTGTGCATTACTTTTAATGGGGTGGGAAATCCAGGGCGGGAGTGTGAACTGGGCATCCACCGGAATTCCCAAAACGAGCTTGTAGCTCCGGGTCAGAAGCATTAAAGCTGGAGGTATACCCCTAACTCTATGACCTGGTAATAACATGGTTACTGTCTTAACTAGCACTGGAGATAGCCAGAAGTATAATATATTACACAGAATGTACGGCACAGAAACAGGCCATTCGGCCCAACTGGTCCGTGCCGGTGTTTCTGCTCCACACGAGCCTCCTCCCACCCCTCGTCATCTCACCCCATCAGCACAACTTTCTATTCCCTTCTCCCTCAGGTGTTGATCTAGTTTCCCCTATATGTGGAATTAACGATAGTTGGAGTGAGTAATTGCAGTGTAATTTACTGCAGAGGTTCATAACAAATCATAAAAACAGGAGCAAAGCTCTAGCCTTTCATTGGCTGTCAACTGAGTGCCAATTTTAAAATCATAACCTCATACTCCTGCTCTACTGTAATATATACTCTATCCTCAATCCTTTTAAACAAAACTAATACCACTTAAAAATATCATTAAAACTACATTCATCAAAGGCTGCAGGAGACTTTCTGCTGTCATCACTGCTGAATAAAGTCATGATTCACAGCAGGGTATCATCAGGGAATTAGTTCAGAGTTATAAAAAAAACACAATAAGGGGACTGAGAACTTATTGCAATAAAATTTCCGTAGAATTACATCGAGTCTACAGCACAGAAACAGGCCATTCAGCCCAACTGGTCCATGTCGGTGTTTATGCTCCACACGAGCCTCCTCCCACCCCTCTTCATCTCACCCCATCAGCGTACATAGACAGTACTGGTTGAAAGAAAAGTAAAACTATCAAAAATAATTGCAGACTCCTCTCTGATACGGCTGACTCGTGATTATATCCTTGGTGTTTATTGCAGCCGTTCAGATTTGAATCCACGTGGATTCTCTTTCCCCTTAATTCAGTTCTAGAGTCCGGCGACAGTGCCTGCGAACAGCTTGGTAATGTTAAGAGAGCCTGCTGCTCCCAACAGGACAGTTGGGTGAAAATAACAATTCGTTAAGGAGACATTCCCCTCTCTCTCTCTCTCTCTCTCAAAAGCAGTGACTAGTCTGGGGGCTGAGAGGAAATGAAGCAGAATGGTGAGGAACATGAAAAGCTGAATATGTGAAGTGGAGGGAAAACAACTTATTCTAAAAGGAAAAGGCCCAAATGAAGGAATTTTGAGCAGTTGACCAAAAGTATTTACTGACTTAGGTGCACTGTTGAAGGAAATTGAAATGAAGTGGTTAAATCAACGACACCTCTTCGCTAGCATAGCATTGGGTGCTCCAAGGAAATGTCCAGGTCCCTCTCTAAGTATACATGTTCAGAGCAGGATAGAGCAACAGGGACAGCAGAGCATTCTAGCTCTCTACTTCACACGGCAATGAAACATCAAAGCTCCTGTAGCTCACAGATACTTCAACATCCACTTCAACCCATTAAGAAGCCAACCAGTACTGGAAGGTCGGTAGACACATGATTAACACTTTCAGATGCTATTTCAACATTAGGAGAATTAGCGGAGTCAGTGCCATTGAATAGTCTGTCAGTAATTACAGGGGCTGTTTGCTGAATTTACACTCCTTTGCTGACCCAAAACTAGGGCAATCTTTGGTGCTGGTATTGCCCATTCCTGGAAGTTCTACAATTTTTGAAGAAATGGGCAAAAGCCTGGATGCTCCATAAGGATAATTTCTCTACAGGGTTGGATTCACCCCCCCACTGGCTATTAATGTGTAAAGAAACATCTAACATATATGTCTATGTTGGGTTGTAGGCATCACGTGACTCTAAATTTGCCTTTATTATTCCAGAGTTGTAGCTGGAAGTTAGTGAGTGCGACAGAAAATGAGTTAGAGAGCAAGGAAAGTGATTCCTGGGATGAGAGGGTTGTCCTATGAGGAGAGATTGATGTAGATTGGGCCGATATTCTCTGGAGTTTAGAAGAATGAGAGGTAATCTCATTGAAATATATAAGGTTCTGAGGGGGATTGACAGGGTAGATGCTGAGAGGTTGTTTCCCCTGGCTGGACAGTCTAGATCTAAGGGGCATAGTCTCAGGATAAGGGGTCAGCCATTTAAGACTGAGATGAGGAGGAATTTCTTCACTCAGAGGGTTGTGAATCTTTGGAATTCTCTGCCCCAGAGGGCTGTGGATGCTGAATCTGTAAAGTCTGTGGGTTGTATAGCGAAGTAATACACAGACTACAAGAGTAACTTAAACAGGACTTTACTATTCGAAGGTCAGGGCGAATCTGCCCAATAAATTCTGCCACAGCACTTATATACCGGTGTGGTCACCGTCGGTATTACAATATACAGCAGCCAGGATAAAGTAGTGCCACACCTAAAATAGTTCTCTTAAAGGTGGACGGTTACATACAATAGTTCTCTTAAAGGTAGAACAGTTACATACACTACAATCCTCCCTTTTTAGCTTACAACATACTTATTCCCCATTAAACATAACCTCCTAACATATATTCAACTTTATGTTAAAACAGTTCACAGATGTAATCTCTGCGGAAACAGTTCACAGATTCAGTCTCTGCGGGAAACAGTTCATAGATTTAGTCTCTGCGGGAAACAGTTCACAGATTCAATCTCGGTGGATGCGCCTTCCGTGCTTCTGGACTCGGTCCTGACAACGCCTCAGTGGTGCAGCAGTTCCCCGTGGTGTAGTCGGTTCACGTTGCTGGAGTGACTCATCCAATAGTCCTTCACTGGACTTAACAGCTTGAACTTCCGTCCTTCTGAACCAGCATTGTTGGCTTGTAAAACTTGAGTACCTTGGGAAGTTTTCTACTTCCAAACTGATTTGGCTCCGTTCGCAGGGACCCCGTGCGTGATCTAATAGTGATGATGATGGTCCAGATGATCATCATCTTCTGCTTCGTCTTTTCCTTTTCTGTGGTTCAGATGGTTATCATCTTCTGCTTCGTCTTTTCCTTTTCTGCTTCTTGGAGACTCTCTGGGCTCCACTGTCAGCTGCCAGCTGCCTGCACAGTTCCTCCCGTAGTAGCGCCACCATCTCCCGATGTTCCTTAGACTTTTTGTGATTCATCAAGGTTTCTGCACTTTGGGAGTTTTCATCACAAGCTGGGCAGAACAGGTCCTCGTAATATTCGGTGTCGCTCAACAGGTCATGGTAATATTCGGTATCGTCCTGAGCTAAGCCAGCAGGAGGGTCTTCTATTTCCTCCTTGCCCAGCTGAACGTTAGCCGACTTTTGTTCTAAATCCCGACATCTGTCCTGAAGAGACTTCATCATGCGTTCAGCTTCATCCCGCTTTTTCTGGGCTTCCTGCAAGTCTTTTACTAATGACCTCATTTGTGATTTCAATACTTCAACTTCATTCGGAGATTGATTGATCGGACCATTCAATCCCTCTACTGAAGTAGCTGTTTCAGCATTCTGTTGTTCTGCATTGACATGAGGCAGCGTATTTTCGGCATCCAAGAGCGGCTCTGCTGCAGTCTTCTCAGTCTGTGTTGCCACCTCAGCTATTTCAATAACCTTTGAGAGTTCCGAACCCCTTTTCTTTGAAGATTGAGGCTCGTGTTCAAGTTTTTCCCATTTCAGGGTCTTGTCCCTCAGCATATGAAGAAGTTGGCTGACTGTTAACTCTTCTGCCATCATCCGTTTCCCATTAGCTGCAGGGCTGTTTATAAACTTGCCCTGGGGCTCCTTTGCTGTTTCTACTTTGCCATCATCCGCAGCCTCCACCATTCGAATTTCCACAAATGAATCGTCCGGTGATGCTGCACCCAACTTCAGTAGGAGCTCGGAAGTCATGTCGACCAAATCAGCCTTTTCTGCCTGCAACCTGCTAACAAGCGCCTTCAGTTGCTGCACATCTTGTTCCACCAGATTAGAGCACGCACCTTCAGAAACCGAATCAGCTTTGATTCGTTTGGCCTCCTCTCGCAGACGGTTTGTGTGCTCCTGCTCCCTTTTCTCCCTCAGCTGCTTCTGTTGTCTTTCCAGATTCTCCCATTCGGTGTCATAGAACTTTTTCATTGCTTTCATCTCTTGTTCGAGACGGCAACTCAATTGCTCTAATTGCTGTCGTAATTTGAAATAAGTTTGAGTTCGAGCTCGGTGTTCCTCAGTAATGTATATGTCTGTAAACTGAACAGACTCAGAATTCTCTGTCAAACTATGTTGTTGTTGTTCAGTGGAGTTCTGTTCTGAAACTTTGTTCTCCTCTGGAGCATAAGCCTTTATGCACGCCTTCGTTTTTCCAACCTTAGTCAGCAAGTCCATTTTAGCCTTGTCTTTCATACTTGGGCTGGACTTATCGTCATCCGTTTCAGAGTCTGAGCTGATTGTCCGCACCGAGTCCTCACTCGTTATTGCTTTTAGGTAGTGCCATTCCATGTCTATTTTCTTGATACACTCCCGTCCTAGAAGTGGTGGTCCTCCCTCAGGTAGTACATATAAGTCCATTCCTGGGTGTTCTTTGCCCCTGTCTCTCACCTTGACTCTTATCTTTCCCATGGGGTATACTTTATGCCCCATGTATGTCTGCAATACAAACTTGGTATCTCTCAAGGGTATATGTGAGAATAGCCGGTTGTAATCCCTTCGATTTATGACTGATAGGGCTGATCCAGTGTCCAACTCCATTTTTACTTGGACTCCGGCTATTTTTAGCATGACCCAGATAGTTTGTAGGTCAGCTTCCTTACTCACATTGTGAATTCTCAGACTACCCAGTTCCTGGCCGTTTGGGTCTGAATCCGAATTCGGTTCATCTGAACTCTTCTCAGCCACCTTGTGTACTTTGTTGTACTTTTCCTGTGATGGTTTTCTTTGATTGTTGGTCTTCTTCCCTGACCGGCATACTTTAGCTATGTGACCCAGTTTGCCACATTTTCTACATTCCTGGTTTTTAAACCAACATTGGTTCTGATCGTGTGTTGTCTTCCCACAACGATAACATTTCGTTGTACCCGAAGTAATTTGATCCACACTGAGTACCGCTGCCTTTAGCTGCATTTCCGCAGTTCCTTTCGCTGCGGCTTCGTGTGATGCTGCAATAAGAACAGCCCTCTCAAGTGTAAGGTCGTTCTCTTCGAGCAGTCGCTTTTGCGTTCCTTCCTTCGACAACCCGCACACGAACTTGTCTCGCAATGCCTCTGTCAGATTTCCTCCAAACTGGCAGTATTTCGCTAATCTACGCAGTTCAACCAAGTATTCCGCGTTGCTTTCCTCTTTCCATTGCGTTCTCGCATAAAATTTGAATCGTTCCGCCAACATCAGCGGTGTGGGGTTCAAGTGATCCTTCAGAACAGCAACAATATTATCGAAAGTCTGATCCGCCGGTTTAGCTGGTGATAGAAGATGCTTCAATAACCCGTATGTCTTCGCGCCCATCGAGTTTAGCAAGGTTATAGCTTTATCATCATCTTCTATTTTATTGGCCTCACAATATCTCTCGATACGTTCTATGTACGTGGCCCAATCTTCCACCTCGGCATCGAAGTTGTTGATGTTACCATGCTTAGGCATCTTCACTATCTCTCACTATCTTTCTGCGAAACAAAAGGATTTCTCTTTAACTTTTTAACTTTTTCTTTTTTTTTTCCAAAAATGGCGGTTTCCCGCGCTTGTCTTCTTCCCCGCCTACTGGCAAAATGGCGGTTTCCCGCGCTTGTCTTCTTCCCCCCTACTGGCAAAATGGCGGTTTCCCGCTCCTGACTTCTTCCTCTGGTGGGAGGGGTAAGCTTTGCCCTCGGGCGACGACCGCTGGTTTACGGGGTTTGTAGCCTGTGCGCCGGCTTCAGTTTATTCTGAAGCGCGCGCTAGAAAAGCCGATCGCGTTCCTTGTTCCCCCCCCCTTCTTCTTTTCGGCAGGGGCAACCGGCGCTGGGGACAACCAGTTGGCGTCGGACAGATCCAGCTCCTGGTCCTTCACGGCAGCTGCTGCAAGCCGCTGGCCGGAACCTCGCTCGGTCTCTCTCTCGGGCTCTGTCTCTCTCGCTCGCTCTCTCTCGGGCTCTGTCTCTCCCGCTCGCTCGGCTCTCCCTCAGCGGCTTTAAACGCCTCTCCCAGACCTCCCGCAGTCCGGTCCTTTCCTCCCCGGCTGCGGCTGATTCTTCGCGGGTTATTTAGTTATTTATTTATTTATTGCCTCCGCGCCTTATGATCCCGGTCGCAGCGCCTCGCGGCCTCGGTAGGTGCCCGGCCTTTTTCGCTCCAATCGCGCCTCCCAGCCCTCTCGCAGTCCGGTGCTTTCCTCCCCGGCTGCGGCTGAGTTCTCCGTGGCTTATTTATGTTTATATCTTCCCACGCCTTACGATCCCGGTCGCAGCGCCTCGTGGTCGCGGTATTTGTCCGGCCTTTTTCGCCGTCGCGGTCTAGTCATCTCACGACGCTCCCCAGCCCGCTTGTACCGCAGCTTCTGCTCCACGCTGCCCCAGTCTCAGCGCCTCTGGGCCCGACTTCTGTCCGGCTCCTTTCCCCCTCGACCGTGGTCGAATGCACCGCCCTTATCCTCCGTTTATTTGTTTCTATTTTCCCTTTACTCACAGTCACCGTGGCCGACTTGCTTCACGTGTTGATCGGCTCACTCACCACCGTGGCAGAAGGGACAATCCGTGCCTGTTGCTGATGGAAGACTTCGTGTTTGAAATCTTCCTCCTTTCTTGGTCTGCAGACTCGAGTTTTCTCTCAGCAAAACGACGAGGGCGGGTGCCTCTTCTCGACGCTCGTTTACCTCTTCAGAAGTATTGTTGCCGCAGGGTAAGATCGAACTCGTCGCCACTGTAAAGTCTGTGGGTTGTATAGCGAAGTCATTCACAGACTACAAGAGTAACTTAAACAGGACTTTACTATTCGAAGGTCAGGGCGAATCTGCCCAATAAATTCTGCCACAGCACTTATATACCGGTGTGGTCACCGTCGGTATTACAGTATACAGCAGCCAGGATAAAGTAGTGCCACACCTAAAATAGTTCTCTTAAAGGTGGACGGTTACATACAATAGTTCTCTTAAAGGTAGAACAGTTACATACACTACAGAATCGTTGAGTATATTCAAGGCTGATATAGATAGATTTTTGGACTCTAGGGGAATCAAGGGATATGGGGATCAGGCAGGAAAGTGGAGTTGAGGTCGAAGATCAGCTATGATCTTATTGAATGGCGGAGCAGGCTCGAGGGGCCGCATGACCTACTCCTGCTCCTAATTCTTATGTTCTTATGTAAGATTAAACTAAAAGTAGGGAAAGGTGTTTTCTTGAAGTACTTCATGTGTTCTAAGCAAAATATACATGGGGATGATTTCAAGGGTAGAACCTTATTCCCGGATACGGATGAATATAATGTGTTATGTCTTCTTTCGCAGTTCAGTCATCAGATCCTTCAGTCATATTATAGCAGAGTAACTGAAGATCGAAGAAGAGATCATTCAGCCTCTCAGTCACTCACAGAGCTTGGAGACCAACAGACAATGGAACAGGAGAAAATGCTTATTAAAAATTAAACAGTCTCGTGCAAAAAAGTCTTTCTTTTGTTTGTTTTTATTTTGGATTAGCCATGCAGGTAAATCCAACAAATAGTCATTGAGTATTAATGCAGATTGGACTGATTCGGTTGCAGATTGTTTATGATTACAGATCAATTAACTAACTATCTATAGAAAATTGCTTTAACTCTCTTTTGAAATCATTAAAAATATAAAATAGAACAGTAAATACTACAAGTAAAGGTTTATTTAAGGCAGAGAAAAATGCAGACAGACAATGTAAGTTCCCCATTTGGCAATTGCTAACTCCTGGTTTAGCTTACCAGTCAATAGAAGAGCAAGAGCAGGCAATTTAGCCCCTCGAGCCTTGTTCTACCATTCAGTGAAATCATGGTTGATCTGTATCCTAACTCCATCCACCCGCCTTGCCTCCATATCCCTTAGTACCCTTGGCAGGCAAAAATCTATCGATCCCAGATTTAAAATGATTAATTAATTGAGCTAGCACCTACTGATTTTTGTGGGAGAGAGTTCCACACTTCTCCCACCCTTCGCGTGCAGAAGTGTTTCCTAATTTCTCTCCTGAATGGCCTGGCTCTGATTTTAAGGTTTTGTCCCCTTGTCCTCGACTCCCCCGCCAGCGAAAAAAGTTTCTCTCTACCTACCCTATCAATTCCTTTCAAAATCCTAAAAACCTCAATCAAACCACCCCTTAACCTTCTATATTCCAGGGAATATAAGCTTAGTTTATGCAATCTCTCCTCATAATCTAACTCTTGGAGCCCTGGTAACATTCTGGTGAATCTGCCTTGCACTCCTTCCAAGGCCAATACAGGACACTTTCTGGTATCCGGCACTGACGGGACCGAGCTGTTGCCGTTCCATCAAAACTGCCGGAGAAACCAGCGCTAATGTTAAAACATACGGAGCTTCTGAGCTCCGTGTGAAGCAACAAACCCTGTTGCTTAGCAACAACTTCAAAACAGTCGGCGTAGCTTGCAAGCATCTCTGTAGCTAAGCAACAGCTTCAGCTAGACCTTGCAGAGCCACGACTGGAGAAAAAAAGCAACGAGAAGTAAAAAAAACTTATCTGAACCGACTCCTGAATTTTGCCGGTGGAGAGAGCTTTCCGGACATTTAACCTCCGGTTAAACAAAAGTTTCCTGTATATCCTTTCTAAGGTGCGGTGCCCAGAACTGTACACAGTACCCCAGATGTGGTCTAACCAGGGCTTTGTATAGCTGTAGCTAAACTTCCTCCCCTTTATATTGTAGCCCTCTAGACATAAAGGCTAGCATCCATTAGCCTTTTTGATTATTTTTGTACCTGATCAGAGTACAGTGACCCCTAAATCTCTTTGGACCTCCTGAATCAAGAGAGCTTTTGGCTAAACCATCTACACTTTCTTCACCTACTTCCTTTAAAACCCTGTGGAGGAAACCATCAGGTCCTGGGGATTTGTCACTCTTTAGTGGCATTATTTTTCCAAATACTGTTTTCTTGCTTAGGTTAACTTTAGTGCGTTCCAGTCCTTGATTGATTCATTATTAGTTCCCTGGAATGTCAGGTATATTATCCTCTCTGTCTACAGTGACAACTGACACAAAGTAGTTATTTAACTTGTCTGTCATTTCCTTATTTTCATTTGCAATATTACCCACTCCTGTTTTTAAAGGGCCCACATTACCCTTGACTACCCTTTTTCTTCTAATATAAAACTGTAAAAAGTATTAATCTTCATTTCCCTCAAGTTTCTTTTCATATTCCTTTTTGCAGCTCTTACTATGTTCTTTTGGTCTTCCTTTGCTGTTCTTGATATCTCGCCCAGTCAAGAACATAAGAAATAGGAGCAGGAGCAGGCCTTTTGGCCTCTCGAGCCTGTTCCACCATTTAATGAGATCATGGCTGATCAGATTTTGACCTCAACTCCACTTTCCTGCCCGCTCCCCATAACCCTTGATTCCCTGTTGTTCAAAAATCTGTCTATCTCCACCTTGAATATATTCAATGACTCCGCTTCCACAGCTCTCTGGGGTAAAGAATTCCAAAGATTCACCAGCCTCAGAGAAGAAATTCCTCCTCATCTCCGTCTTAAATGGGCGAGCCCTTATTCTGAAACTATGCCCCCTAGTTCTAGATTCCCCCACGAGGGGAAGTATCCTCTCAGCATCTACCCTGTCAATCCCCCTCAGAATCTTATATGTTTCAATATCAAATCAAATCAACTTTTATTGTCATTGTTAGTGCACAAGTGCAGTACAACGAAATGTAGGCTTGCGGCTCCCGAGAGTATACATTTAGATTAAGACATTTAAACATTCAACATACATTTGGCTTGTAATACATTAACATAAACATAACCATAATAAAGTGCATTGGCAGATGTACAGGCTTTAGAGTTTATTTGTGGAGTTCAGTAGGATGACAGCCCTGGGAAAGAAGCTGTTCCTAAATCTGGTCGTACGGGTGCAAATGCATCTGTAGCGTCTCCCAGATGGCAGGAGGGCGAACAGACTGTGGCTGGGGTGGGTAGGGTCTTTGATGATGGACCGTGACCTCTGTAAACAGCGTTTCTGGTATATGTGCTCTATGGTCGGTAGCCGGGTGCCGGTAATGCGTTGGGCAGTTTTGACTACCCGCTGCAGGGCTTTCCGGTCATAGTAGCTACAGCTGCCATACCATGCTGTGATACAGTTCGTCAGGATGCTCGCTATTGTGCAGCGGTAAAAGTTAGAGAGGATCAGGGGTGACAGGTTACATCCCTTCAGCCTCCTTAGGAAATATAGGCGCTGCTGGGCCTTCTTCACCAGAGAGGAGGTATTGAGGGCCCAGGAAAGGTCTTCCGTGATGTGGACTCCGAGGAACTTAAAGCTGTCCACCCTTCCCACCACAGCATAAGATCACCTCTCATTCTTCTAAACTCCAATGAGTATAGGCCCAACCTGCTCAACCTTTCCTCATAAGACAACCCTTCCATCCCAGGAATCAACCTAGTGAACCTTCTCTGAACTGCCTCCAATGCAAGTATATCCATCCTTAAATAAGGAGACCAAAACTGTACGCAGTGCTCTAGGTGTGATCTCACCAACGCCCTGTACAGTTGTAGCAAGACTTCCCTACTTTTATACTCCATCCCCCTATAAATAAAGGCCAACATTCCATTTGCCATCCCCTGGATCTACACCATCCTTTGTACTTTTGTCTGCTCTTTCCTTTAGTTTTATGTTATCTCTCACCCTTTCTGTCCACCATGGCAGTTTTATTTGGTAATAGAGCTCTTATTGGTTCTGTATTAAGCCAAATAATTTTTTCAACACCGCCCACTGCTCATCTGTATTATTCCACCTCGGGACTACCTTTTCCTCTATGTCAGAGGTGTCCAAAACTGGGACTGTGGACCATTTTCAGCCCTGAAGTTCTGGCAATCTGACCCACAAACACCAGGAGGCTGGGTTTTTTAAATTTGTGTTGAAGTTTCTTACTCACTCAGTTGTCTTGGAGTGCAACGACCAGAGGGACACGTCAACACTCGGCATTTGTTTTAACAGAGCGACCAAACTATCCATCCCACTGCACGATATAGCATTCTAGTCATTACAGGAAGTGAATCCTCTGACTCACTGCAAGCAACATAACAGGAGAACTGGTAATTATTAAATGACCGGGATGCAGATTATATAACCGATAACTAAACCTCTTCTGTGACAACAACTGACAAAATAAAATTTAATAGATCCAAAAAATTAAGGCATCTTCTAAAATGATCAAGTGCCGTGCTGGGTGCAGGAGCCAGGCAGACCCGACAGCAGCCATTACACGGAACATCTGGTCTGGGAAAATATATACACCAGAAATAGGCTTCAGCAGAAAAGCAAACACGCATACACACAAAAAAGAAAATAGACAGGAAGAGGGAGACAGTCACTTTACTCCCCAGAGGTTGTTCTCCTCAGCTATTCACAGTGTGCCCCGTCAATCACTCACTATGCTTCACAAACTGTCGACAAGCGTTTCCTTCTCCCATTTGTAGTCCATAGGCTTTTATTCTCTGGAGTTTAGAAGAATGAGAGGTGATCTCACTGAAACATATAAAATTCTTAGTGGGCTTGACAGGGCAGATGCAGGGAGGATGTTTCTCCCTGGCTGGAGAGTCGAGAACCAGGGGTCACAGTCTCAGAATAAGGGGTCGGCCATTTAGGACTGAGATGAGGAGAAATATCTTCACTCAGAGGGTGGTGAATCTTTGGAATTCTCTACCCCAGAGGGCTGTGGAGCCTCAGTCGTTGTGTATATTCAAGACAGAGATCGATAGATTTTTAGGCACTAAGGGAATCAAGGGCTATGGGACAATATTCCCTGTAATTTTGTTTTGTGCGTGGTCGCTTTAAACTTGTTACGTGGTGTCTTCCAGCGGCAACAGCTTGGGAGCAGCCTGTGCAGGACCTCCCGATTGATGCGCGGCTGCGTGCCCACACAGCTTAGGGGCAACACCGATATGGGGATAGGGCGGGAAAGTGGAGATTCAATTCAATTCAATTCAATTTTATTTGTCATATATGCAGCAGACGTGTGTACTGCACAATGAAATGTTGATTTTTACGAGTCCTCCCAACATTGGAATAAATGTTGGGAGGACTCATAAAAGATAGATGATGTAGAAGTTCAGCCCTGATCTCATCGAATGGCGGAGCAGGCGCGAGGGGCCGTATGGCTGACTCCTGCTCCTATTTCTTGTGTTCATTTCATTCCATCCCAGTTTTGCAAGGGCTGTTGTGGAGCGTTTTTTGAGGATCGCTCAAACTAGCAGCACAAGCCTCATTAAAACATCTGAATGTCCCAATCGTACAACTTCAGGCCCGGCTCCATTCGTAGAATGAGGCTTGCCCGTACAAACTGGGTGCACAAGGGGGTCTTTCACAACCTCAGGACGTCCCGAAGCGCTTTACAGTCAATGAAGTACTTTTGAAGTGTAGTCACTGTTGTAGCATAACAGCAATGAGATATTGACCAGATAATCTGTTTCAGTGCTGTTGGTTGAGAGGTAAGTATTGGCCAGGACACCGGAGAGAACTCCCCTGCTCTGCTTCGAAATAGTGCCATGGGACCTTTTACTTTCACCTGAGAGGGCAGACAGGGCCCCGGTTTAACGTCAGTTTGTCTCAAAGCACTTCACAACCAAGGAAGTACTTTTGAAGTGTAGTCACTGTTGTAAAGAAGGAAACGCGACAGCCAATTTGTGCACAGCAAGCTCCCGCAAACAGCAATGTGATAATGACCAGGTCATCTGTTTTAGTGATATTGATTGAGGGATACATATTGGCCAGGACACCGGGGATAACTCCCCTGCTCTTCTTCAAAATAGTGCCATGGGATCTTTTACGTCCACCTGAGAGAGCAGACGGGGCCTCGGTTTAACGTCTCATCTGAAAGACGGCACCTCCGATGGTGCAGCACTCCCTCAGCACTGCACTGGAGTGTCAGACTCAATTATGTGCTCAAGTGTCGTGGGGTGGGGCTTGAACCCACAACCTTCTGACGCAGAGGCGAGTGTGCTACCCACTGAGCCACGGATGACTGCAATGGATCAAGGTTAACTGTCAGATCAGAACTACGTTAACTCAGTGCAGCAGAAAGTAAAAGACATGGGTTTCAGTTGATGAGAGGTGGCATCCTTATGGAAACTGTCATCAAACTGTTGCTACATGAAAAAAAATGAAAGAAAATGAACTGCAACACTTGATTTACTGTTTACTAAGGTTGAATCACTGTCACATTTCTTGCTCTTTAATTTCCCCGTCTGTTCTGAAGAAAGAACTTGCATTTACACAGCACCTTATTGCATCCTCAGGACATCCCAAAATGCTGTACAGCCGATGGATTATTTTTTAACTGCAGGCACTGCTGTTGAGTAGGTAAACACTGCAGCCAGTTTGCACACAGCAAGGTCCCACAAACAGCAAACGAGTGAGTAAGCAGTTAATCTGTTCTGGTGGTGTTGGTCGAGAAAGGAATGTTGGCCAGGATACTGGGAGTAGCCCCTGGCTTTTCTTTGAATAGTGCCACAAGATATTTTACAACCACCTGATCACACAGCGTGGGCCTCAGTTGAAATACTCCCGCCCACAGTGAAGTGCCAGTATACTTCAGTCTACAGTGGGGCTTGAACTCACAACCTTCTACCTCGGGTGCGACCGACTGAGTCAAACAAACACGAGCATAATATGAAATTCTTGCCCAGATCAGCAGTAGGCCTCTCCACCAATTGGATCTCGGCGTTAAACAGTGGAGCCCATAGTGACAAACCTCCGACTGAAAAATTAAAGAGAGAAACATACAGGAATCGGGAACAGTGGAAAGAAATGTATAAAAGAGCCGCACATTATACACAGCATGACTAGCAAATAAGCTGCATTTCAGCACTGCTCATTACTGCGGAAGGTGCTGTTACTGTGGTAACCACTTACTTCCAAGTGCCCTCACCTCTAGCTTGACACCAGGATGTTTGAATTCGGGGATAATTAAAGGGCCAGCAAGACATTGGATGTAAAGGTCAGATGGGCAATAAGCCACAATAGCGAGTTTTTAAATACACTGCTAAAAATCAGTTTGGGGGATTTGAAATGCCAGCTTACAGCTCATAACTTCAGATTCTTTATCTTACTTGTTCTGTTTTTTTAATATGTTGCTTCGGCATATTTAAACCTGATTCTAAATAAGTGCGATTCGGAACAAGTCAGTTCAACACACTTGGATCTTTTCTGGCGCACAGCCCTGCCATTGTTGGCAAGGCCGCCGTCAATGCGCTATTGAAGTGGTTGGACAATGTGCGGAGGTTGCCAATGTTCTGGATTCTATTTCATTTCTATTGCGTGGGGAGAGGGTGGAGGTGGCCAGGGGGGAGGGTGGCAGCTGTACAAGATTACACATGCACGATTGTGGCTCGGAAGCATTCCTGCAAGAAAAAAAAGCAATAAAGAACTTGCATTTATATAGCACCTTTCACATCCTCAGGATGTTCCAAAGCACTTTACAGCCAATGAAGTACTTTTTGAAGTGTAGTCACTGTTGTAATGTAGGAAACGCGGCCACCAATTTACACACAGCAAGCTCCCACTAACAGCAACGTGCAAACAACCAGATAATCTGTTTGAGTGATGCTGGTTGAGGGATAAACATTGGCCCCAGGACACCGGGGAGAACTCCCCTGCTCTTCTTTGAATGTGCCATGGGATCGTTTACATCCACCTGAGAGGGCAGACGTGACCCCGGTTTAATGTCTCATCTGAAAGACGGCACCTCAGACAGTGCAGCACTCCCTCAGTACTGCCTGGCTTCTGTGCTCAAGTCTCTGGAGTGGGACTTGAACCCACAACCTTCTGACTCAAGAGGTGAGAGTGCTACCCACGGAGCCAAGGCTGACACCTGAACAGTTACACTGAGGTGGCAGCTGAGGACCCTCCTGATGTGAGGGGAGTGCCGTACAGGCCAGCAGACGGTGTTTAGGTTTGCCTCTGATGGTATCAGGGTAAACCCATCCCTGTGCCACTACATTACGGTGGTGTTGTTGGGAGTCATGACTGCTTCCAGTGCCAGCTCTATACAGGAAACTTTGGTTTATCCGGAGGTTGTATGTCCAGAAACCTCGATCTACCAGCAGAAATCAGGAGTCGTTTTGTTAGGTTTTTTTTCTTCTCGTGGCTTTGTTTTCAATAGTCGGGCTCTGGAAAGTCTCTCTGAAGCTGTTGCTAAGCTACAGAGACGCTTCCAAGGTACGGGCCAACTGTTTACAAGCTGTTGCTAAGCAACAGTGTTTGTTGTCAGATACGGAGATGAAAACCTCCGTATGCTTCTACATTAACTTTGTATGTCCGGCAGTTTTGATAGATCGGCAACAGCTCAGTCCCGTCGGTGCCGGATATAACAAAGTTTCCTGTAATATTATTCAGCTAAAGACATCTACACAAGTCAACCCATTGTTGCCAACAGACTCTCTCAAGCCAAGTTTACATTGTGCTTCTAGTTTTATACCGCATCTACAATTGTTGCAGTTTCAATGCACAATGAGAAGAAGTTCCTTCAGATTTCCACTTCTTGTGGAAACTCTTCCCGTCACCACACCTCTCAAGTATGAACCCCAGAACGATGCATCTTGGCAAGCAGCAAAACGCAGGAGGTCGTATAACTGGATAACCACATCTGCCTTGCTCTGCCCGGTTACCAACTTTGTCAGCTTTTAAATCAGAACAGCAATTTATTCAGAAACCAAATATAATTAAAGCCGAAATAACAACAGAAAATGCTGGAAAAACTCAGCAGGTCAGGCAACATCCGTGGAGAGAAGTTTGAGCTGACTTTTCGGGTTGGACCCTTCTTCAAAGCTGGAAAGAAAAGAAACTACATCGGAGGCAGGGCTGCGATCGGACAAAAGAATAAAAGAAACAAAAGAAGTAAAAGAGATTAGAAGCTAGACGAGATGGTAATAGGCTGGGATTAGGTGTAAAGTGTACTGGCAGGGCAAAAGATAGCTGCCAGGTGGGAGAGAGAAACAAAAGGAAAGGGGGGGGGAAAAGGAGTGGAACAATTACAAGAGAAAATGAAATGGGGGCCGAGCTTATGATCTGAAATTGTTGAACTCGATATTGAGTCCGGAAGGCTGCAGACTGCCTAATCGGAAGATGAGGTGCTGTTCCTCGAGTTTACGTTGAGCTTCCGTGGAACAATACAAGAGGCCAAGGACGGTGAGGTCCGAGTGGGAATGGAGCGGTGAATTAAAATGACAGGCAACCGGAAGCTCGGGGTCACCCTTACGGACTGAACGGAGGTGTTCCGCAAAGCGGTCACCCAATCTACGTTTGGTCTCCGCTTGGGTGACCGCTTTGCGGAACACCTCCGTTCAGTCCGTAAGGGTGACCCCGAGCTTCCGGTCGCCTGTCATTTTAATTCACCGCTCCATTCCCACTCGGACCTCACCGTCCTTGGCCTCTTGTATTGTTCCACGGAAGCTCAACGTAAACTCGAGGAACAGCACCTCATCTTCCGATTAGGCAGTCTGCAGCCTTCCGGACTCAATATCGAGTTCAACAATTTCAGATCATAAGCTCGGCCCCCATTTCATTTTCTCTTGTAATTGTTCCACTCCTTTTCCCCCCCCCCTTTCCTTTTGTTTCTCTCTCACACCTGGCAGCTATCTTTTGCCCTGCCAGTACACTTTACACCTAATCCCAGCCTATTACCATCTCGTCTAGCTTCTAATCTCTTTTACTTCTTTTGTTTCTTTTATTCTTTTGTCCGATCGCAGCCCTGCCTCCGATGTAGTTTCTTTTCTTTCCAGTTTTGAAGAAGGGTCCAACCCGAAACGTCAACTCAAATTTCTCTCCACGGATGTTGCCTGACCTGCTGAGTTTTTCCAGCATTTTCTGTTGTTATTTCGGATTTCCAACATCTGCAGTATTTTGCTATCGTATAATTAAAGCCGGTTATTTTCTGGGTAGCAACTAAAAATGGACACAAGGGTCACCTCAGCCCAGCCTAACTTTAACTGTTGTACTTGGAGGAGACGCTCGCTGCTCCGTGTATCATTTGCTGGAATAAGCTACCATACGGCAAAAAGCCATCTCTTTCAGATGAAGTGATGACCCCCACGTTCGATCCTCACCTGTATAATTAGATTTTCCAGTCCAAGCTGTGTGGGAGTATAAATCAATGCAGGATTTAGACTGGTAACTATGCCAAGCTTTTCAGGCCCCAGCCTAAGCTTGCTATGAAGCCTCACTGATAGTGGCAAAATGAGGATGGATTTTTGTTTTTCTTGACCATTTTCTCTCGCTCATCTTTCCCTGAAGACCGTAACCTCTTGCTGAGGGACACTTGGATTGGCACTAAGCGCTCTTAGAGCAGGGCTGTCCAAACTGCGGCCTATTGGCTATCTGGGCCCCAAGCCCTGGTGATGCAACTATCAAAGCCTAGGAAACATAGGACCGTGAGTAGGCCATTTAGCCCCTTGAGCTAGTTCTGCCATTCAGTGAGATCATGGCTGATCTGTGACACAACTCCTTATACTTGTCTTTACCCTATACCCCTTAATACCTTTGGTTAAGGGAAATTATCAATCTCAGATTTAAAATTAACAATTGACCTTGCATCAACTGCCATTTGCGGAAGAGAGTTCCAAACTTCTACAACCCTTTGCGTTTAGAAGTGTTTCCTAACTTCACTCCTGAAAGGCCTGGCTCTAATGTTTAGGCTATGTACCCTAGTCCTAGATTCCCCAACCAGCGGAAATAGTTTCTCTCTATCTACCCTATCAGTTCCCCTTAATATCTTGAAAACTGATGTGCCTCAATAATTCCGAGACTCGATGTTAGCGAAACAAAACAAGGCTTTTATTAACTTAGAAAGTAACACGTAAGAGAGAGAGGTATCTTCCTTCTGGAGACTGAGGCCAGACTGAGCTAGCTTACAAAAGGGGCCAGGTATGGGCGGAGCCCTACACACACAGCACATTCCAGCACATTCCAATAAACAATACAATGAGGACTGGGGGAAGGGAAATGACACTGAAACCGACCACAGTCACAGGCAGTGATGAATGGAATATTTCATCACATTCACCCCTTCTATAGATTTAGTCTGTTCGGGGGTTTGATAGTCCTCTGCGACCGACGTGGCTGTTGTGGTGCCGCGGGTGTCGGCTGGGTGTCCCCGGTAGTCTCCTGGGTCTCTGCCGGGGGTGCCGCCAGGGTTGTTGAAGGGGTAGTTGGTGGGGGTGCCGTTGGTCGATGTTCTTCCGGGGGTGATGAAAGAGTAGTGGGTGGGTAAGAGTTGCTGTGGTCGTTGTTGCTGCTATTGCCGTGGTTGTTGTCGATGCCGGCTGGGGCGACGTCTTTTATGGACACGGTGTCCTCCCTTCCGTCGGCGTGCCGGACATATGCTTATTGGGGGTTGGCGTGGAGTAGGTGTACTGGCTCCACGAGAGGGTCCGTCTTGTGGCCCCTCACATGCCTTCGCACGAGTACCGGACCTGGGGTGGAGAGCCATGATGGCATGGATACGCCTGAGGTGGATTTCCGGGGAAAGGCAAACATTCGTTCATGAGGCGTGGCATTAGTGGCCGTACACAATAGCGACCGTATCGAATGGAGCACACCCGAGAGGACTTCCTGCCAGCGGGAGATAGGGAGGCCCTTGGTCCTTAGAGCTAGAGTGACTGCTTTCCATACTGTCCCGTTCTCTCGCTCCACTTGGCCGTTACCCCGGGGGTTGTAGCTGGTGGTACGGCTCGTGGCGATCCCCTTGGACAGCATGTACTGGCGTAGCTCTTCACTCATGAAGGACGCCCCCCTATCCGTATGGATGTAGCTCGGCATACCGAACAGGCAGAACAGGCTGTTGAGGCATTTAATGACCGTGGCGCTGGTCATGTCTGGGCAGGGGAAGGCAAATGGGAACCGGGAGTATTCGTCCACAATGTTCAGGAAGTAAACATTGTGGTCGACGGACGGGAGGGGGCCCTTGAAATCTAAGTTGAGCCGCTCAAAGGGCCGTGTAGCTTTGATTAAGTGGGCTCTATCTGGGCGGTAGAACCGAGGCTTGCACTCAGCGCAAGTGCGGCAGTTCCTGGTCAGAGACCGAACTTCCTCAATCGAGTAGGGTAAGTTACGGGACTTTATGAAGTGGAACAGCCGCGTGACCCCTGGGTGGCAGAGGTCGTTGTGGAGGGTCTGTAGCCGATCCCCGGTGGCGCTGGCACACATCCCTCGTGAGAGGGCGTCAGGGGATTCGTTAAGGGCCCCTGGCCGGTAAATGATGTCGTACTCGAAGGTGGAGAGCTCGATCCGCCACCTAAGAATCTTATCATTTTTAATCTTCCCCCTCTGTTTATTATTGAACATAAACGCTACCGACCGCTGGTCGGTAAGTAGGGTGAAGCGTTTGCCGGCTAGGTAGTGGCGCCAGTGGCGCACTGCCTCCACGATGGCTTGGGCCTCCTTTTCCACGGAGGAGTGTCTGATCTCAGGCCCTTGGAGGGTCCTCGAGAAGAAAGCTACGGGCCGCCCCGCCTGGTTGAGGGTGGCCGCCAAGGCGAAGTCAGACGCATCACTTTCCACTTGAAATGGAGTGTTCTCGTCCACTGCCTGTAGCGTGGCCCGCTCAATATCCTGCTTAATGCTTTTGAAGGCGGCGTGGGCCTCAGCAGAGAGCGGAAAAGAGGATGCTTTCAAGAGGGGGCGGGCTTTGTCGGAGTAGTTGGGGACCCATTGGGAATAATAAGAAAATAACCCCAGGCACCTTTTCAGGGCTTTGGGAGTGTTGGGCAGGGGCAGCTCCCGTAGGGGGCGCAATCGGTCGGGGTCTGGTCCGATTTCCCCATTCTCCACCATGCTGCCTAGTATGCAGAGGCGCGTGGTGTTGAAAACGCACTTGTCCTCGTTGTAGGTGAGGTTGAGTTTTTGTGCGGTTTCCAGGAACCTCTCGAGGTTCGAGTCGTGATCCTGCTGATTGTGGCCGCAGATGGTGACGTTGTCGAGGTAGGGGAAGGTTGCCTGCAAGTGGTGGTCATCGACCATGCGGTCCATCTCCCTCTGAAAAACCGAGACCCCATTCGTCACCCCAAAGGGGACTCTGAGGAATTGGTAGAGGCGTCCGTTCGCCTCGAAGGCGGTGTACGGGCGGTCCTCTGGTCTGATAGGGAGCTGGTGGTACGCTGACTTGAGGTCGATGGTGGAGAACACCCGGTATTGGGCGATTTGGTTCACCATTTCTGATATGCGGGGTAGCGGGTAGGCGTCTAGTTGGGTGTACCTGTTGATCGTTTGACTATAGTCGATCACCATCCGTTTCTTCTCGCTACCCCTTACCACTACCACTTGGGCGCGCCACGGGCTGTTGCTGCGTTCAATAATGCGCTCTTTCAGGAGCCTGTCTACCTCGGTCGCGATAAACCGCCTGTCCTCCCAGCTGTACCTCCTGCTTTTGGTCGCTATTGGCCGGCAGTTAGGGGTAAGGTTCGCGAATAGCGAAGGCGGCTTTACCTTCAGGGTAGCCAGACCGCACACTGTGAGGGGCGGCTGGGACCCACCGTACTTGAGCGTGATGCTTTGGTGGTTGCACTGGAAATCCAGGCCCAAGATCACGCTCGCACATAGGTTCTTCATGATTAATACTTTAAAATTATCGTATACAGTTCCGTTAACGCCCAATTGTACCGTGCAGTAACCCAGAATGGTCGCTGTCTGGGTTTTATCAGCCATAGAGATGGTACCCTGAGCAGGGACCACCTTTAGGGAGAGTTGCTGTGCCAGTTCAGGGTGGATAAAACTCTCCGTGCTTCCACTGTCAATTAAACATTTAACCCGGCACCCGTTTACCTCGATGTCCACCATTGATTTGGATAGCGGGTGCGGCCTGGTCTGGTCCACTGTGACCGATGCCACTGTAGGGCCCTGATCGATACAAGATGGCGTCCACGCTGTCTGCTCATAAGATGGCGGACCCCACGAGGTCGGGCAAGATGGCGTCCAAGATGGCCGCTCCCACGGCGCACACGCGGCGGTGGCGGGTTTTCCGGCGGTTGGTTTTCTGGCGGGGTTCCCTCTGCACACCTTCCCGAAGTGCCCCTTCTTACCGCACTTAAAGCAGGTGGTGCCTTTCACCGGGCACAGGTTTCTGGTGTGTTTTGGCTGCCTGCAGAAGTAGCAGTTGGGTCCCTGACGCGTCGCGGCTGTCGTAGGGCTTCTGGGGGGAGAGCGGGGCCCCGCCGGTGTCGGGCTGCCGGGCGGGGAAGATGCCTTCCAAGATGGCGGCGCCCTCAGTGCACACGTGGCGGCGTGGACGGCGCGGGCTGAAGAGTAGGCGTCCGAGTTTCTCTGGGCCACATCCAGGGATCGCGCGGTGTCCGCAGCCTGTTTCAGGTCCAACCCCGCTTTTTCCAGCAGTCTTTGTCGGATGTAAGTGGAGCTGAGGCCTGTGATAAAGGCATCACGAACAAGCTCGTCAGTGTACACTGCGGCTTTTACATCTCGGCACTTGCAGTCTTTGCCAAGCATTTTCAGGGTGCTTAGGAACTCCTCCACCGATTCCCCAGGTTGCTGTGCGCGAGTAGCGAGCAGATGCCTAGCATACACCTCATTCGTAGGCTGCTGGTAATGCGCCTTTAAGATGTCGCAGGCGGCCAGGTACGTATCGGCGTCTTGGATGAGGGGGTAAACCCGATGGCTTACCCAATTCCGCAGAATTCCGAGTCTCATCCTCGCAGCGTCCGTAGCGTCTTTGACGGCTGCGGAATTGTCCAGGAAGAATTCCATACACTCAAACCAGTGTCCGAAGCGTGCTGATGCGTCCGGAGCATGTTGATCCAAATCCAAACGTTCGGGTTTCAGGAGTTGATCCATAGTGTTGAAAAATAAGTTAATAAAATTGATGTGCCTCAATAATTCCGAGACTCGATGTTAGCGAAACAAAACAAGGCTTTTATTAACTTAGAAAGTAACACGTAAGAGAGAGAGGTATCTTCCTTCTGGAGACTGAGGCCAGACTGAGCTAGCTTACAAAAGGGGCCAGGTATGGGCGGAGCCCTACACACACAGCACATTCCAGCACATTCCAATAAACAATACAATGAGGACTGGGGGAAGGGAAATGACACTGAAACCGACCACAGTCACAGGCAGTGATGAATGGAATATTTCATCACAAAAACTTCGATCAAATCACCCCTTAATCTTCTAAATTCCAGGGAATACAACTCTAGTTTGTGTAATCTCTTCTCATAATTTAACCTTCGGAGTCCAGGTATCATTCTACCAAATCTACACTGCACTCCCTCCAAGGCCAATATATCCTTCCTAAGGTGTGCTGCCCAGAACTGAACACAGTACTCCAGGTGTGGTCTAACCAAGGGCTTTGTACAGCTGCAGCATGACTTCTAACCCCTTGTATTCTAGTCCTCTAAAATAAAGGCCAGCATTCCATTAACCTTTTTGATTAGTATTTGTACCTGTCCGTGACATTTTAATGATCTACTGTATGTACTTGGACCCCCAAGTCTCTTTGGACCACCACTTCTTCTAGCTTTTCACCATTTAGAAAGTACTCTGATCTATCCTTTTTAGGTTCAAAGTGGATGACCTCACACTTGGCTATAGAAGTCCATTTGCCACAGTTTTGCCCAGTCAGTCAGTCACTTAATCTATCAATATTCCTTTATAATTTTATACTTCCATCTACACTGCTTACAATGCCGCCTATCTTTGTGTCATTGGCAAACTTAGATATGTGGCTCTCTAGCCTGTCACCTAAGTCGTTAATAAATATAGTGAATAGTTGAGGCCCCAACACAGATCGCGAAGAGATACCACTAGTCACATCAGGAGCAGCAAACCGAGCCGAGTTAACCCAGGGACACTGACATCAATCGCAGTATTATTACCTCCATGTCAGCCGAGATTAGCTAACTCAGCACAAACTGGATCGATCCTGGAACACTCGCAGTCTGAATGGCTTATGTACTCCCTGGATAAACCCTTCCTGAAATCAGACTTCAATTTGCCTCTATAATCTGTCTAAAGTTTGTCGTTCCAAACTTGCACTGGGTGAAGAAGACATACCTCAACTGTTGAGACCTAGGACTTGCCCTGCGACTGATTTCGATGAATGTGTCTGTCGGCCAGTATGAAGCAGTAGGTCATACAAGTCAACTGAATCCCAGCTGCTCCTACCCTCTGATTTCCAATTCCCCCATCTCCAGCCCCATTCTAACTTTCCATAGTAAATATGATAAAACTCCAGATTTGTGCACAAAATGCTACAGTATACATGCAAACATACGAAGTATATATGGGTAGATTTCCTTTTCTTCACTTTTATTATAAGTACAGGAGAAGGAAGCTCCATGTAGATTTATTATTTCAGTCAAGCTAGTGAACACTCATCTAAACTGGCACTCATTGGGGTAGATCTTGACTTTGTGTGACAGTGTTTTATTTTTGTTCATTCACAGGACATCGCTGGCAAGGCCAGCATTTATTGCCCATCCCTAGTTGCCCCTGAGAAGGTGGTGGTGAGCCATCGCCTTAACAACTAAGTGGCTTGCTAGGCCATTTCAGACAGCCAGTTAAGAATCAACGGGGTCGATTTTCCTGACGCTGTCGGGAAGAAGGCGGGACTACAACTTTTGGGTTTTAGACCCGCCTACTTTGATGTCCAGCCAATCCACGTGATTTTCCCTTGATTGACCTTGTTGAGCCTGCCCAGCGGGCTCAGCAGGCCAATTAAGGGCCACCCAGCAACAGGTGACGTCACAGACTGCAATTTCATCTGTCAAGAGTTCTTGACAGATGAAATATCAGTGTTTCACAGCTGTTTCAAGCTGTGAAACACTGACAGTCTGAGTTCTAACATGAGTCCTTCTGCACAGACTCAGTTAGAACTCTCAGCAGCACTCAAAGCTGAAGGCTATCATTTTTCACAGATCGCAGCCGTTCAGCTTTAAGTGCCGGCTGAGTGATGGACTCCCGACGGCTACAGGAAGAAAGGCTGTTAAGGTAAGTACAAGTAAGTAAAAGTTCTTTACACACTTTAGACACACCTAACACACTTACCTTTGCACTCATGCACCCATCACTCACCTGACCACCGACATCGCGACCCCTCCAACTCCTTCAACCCGACGGCCCGCCTGCTCTAACCTGGCGCGGTTTGGAGCCGTCGGGAATCCCACACGAAACACCTCAAAATAGGGATTAGGCTAAAAACTGCCTGTTAACTACCTGTTAACAGGCAGTTAATTGGCACTAATCCCTTCCCGCCTGATTTCGGCGGGTCCCAGTGTGGGGCGGGTACCCGCCGCCCCTGAAACTTACGTGGGGTGGGGTTTTGGGCGGGATAGTGTCGGGACCCCCAAATTCAGGATTTTCCCTCCCCCCACGCCTGAAAGCTCCAGGAAAATCAACCCCAATGTCACTGCTGTGGGTCTAGAGTCACATATGGGCCAGACCGGGTAAGGACAGCAGATTTCCTTCCCTAAGGGGCGTTAGTGAACCAGATGGGTTTTTAAATGACAATCCGGTAGTTTCATGGCCACCATTACTAATACTAATTTTTAATTCCAGATTTATTTAATAATCTGAATTTAAATTCCCCAGCTGCCGTGGTGGGATTTGAATTCCTGTTTCTGGATCATTAGTCCAGGCCACTGGATTACTAGTCCAGTAACATAACCACTGTGCTACCATTCCCACTGTGTAAAACGGGTGATAGCAAGTCGGCAGCCCGTTTTACATCTCTGCCCATTTTTATTTCCATCGAGATAGATGGAAGCCTCTTCTCGACACAGAGAATAGATTTCTACTGAAATTTAATTCAAATCAAGTTTTATTCAAAACTGTCATCATCATGAGCTCCTGAGAGATGCTCCTTATCTTAGCTGCAATCCTTCAATGTAAAACATATTGTACTGGTGTGTCTATTCTGGCTCAATTCATGATGACTTTTATTTTTAAAACATAATTGAACATACTGCCCCTGACTTCATCTAATTCATCATCTGTAAGTGAAAAGTAGTGACAACAGAATCTCCAATGTAGAAATGAATTAGCAACTCCATAGTTTCCTAAATGGGTCTACAATAATCAGAGTTGTAAAGTATAGAAGTTATTGGAATATCTTCTGCAAATGGACTGTTGAAAGGGTTATGGGGAGCGGGCAGGGAAGTGGAGTTGAGGCCAAGATCAGATCAGCCATGATTTTATTGAATGGCGGAGCAGGCTCGAGGGGAAATCAATAGTCCAACCGTGATGAAAGGTAGAAAAGCACAGGCAGGCACAGCACGATCCCCAAGCCACTAGGGTGTAAAAGGGTTAAATTATGAAGACAGGTTTTGTAAACTTGGCTTGTGTTCCCTTGAGTTTAGATAGTTGAGGGATGAGCTAAAATCGAGGCATTTAAAATGATGAAGGGATTCCATAGGGTAGATACGGAGAAACTATTCCCTCTGGTGGGGATATCCAAAAATAAAAGGGCATAATCTTAAAATTAGAGCCAATCCATTTAGGAGCTAAATCAGGAAGCACTTTTTCCGCACAAGGGGTAGTGGAAATATGAAACTCTCTTCCCCAAAAAGCTGTGGATGCTGGGTCAACTGAAATTTAAGACCGAGATCCACATATTTTTGTTTGGTAAGGGTATCGAGGGATATGGAGCTGAGGCGGATAAATGGAGGTGAGGTACAGATCAGCCACGATCTAACTGAATGGTAGAACAGGCTCAAGAGGATGAGCGGCCTACTCCTGTTCCTATATCAACTAATTAAACTGATTTAGAGTCGAGCCAACTTTTAATTCCAAATGAATCGTGCGTTATTTCTGAACATTATTTCTGTTAGCTCCTCAAGTCTGAGAATCAATACTAACCTTTAAAAACAGCTCAGTAACTAGACCAGGCTTCCTTTTCTCCAATGCTCGCGCTATTCTTGTTCTCAGGTACATTTCTGGAATTACCAGTGCCTTCGCTTGCTGCCTGGACACTCCTGCAAGTCCCTCATCAACAATGACATGCTTCACTTTCTGTGCATGTAATTTTTTATTTTAAACCGCCGTGCACACACCCACACAGTACAGGTAAACGTACTCCACATGTGTATATTTGCTTAACAAATATCTCCCACCATTCTGCAACCAAGGAAGTAAAGCAGTGACAATGATCAAAAAACAAACACTCACACACTGCATTTCAACAAAAAATGCTCAAAAAGGTTAAAGTTCACATGTACACGCTGTGCGAATATGACTATTGAGATCACATAACCAACCACGGTGTCTATTACTCATTTTTAGCCACATCGGGATTCCCAATTAGCAACATGTGGCTAATGCATTGGACAACACTTCTCTAGGGGAGGCAAGAATAGCATGCATTACCATTGCTGTTACACTGTTGTCCAATGATTTTAATGGACCGGGGGTGTTACTGCCTTACCAACTCACGGATTTAATATGGTGTCTTGCCAGGTGTCAGCCCTGGCTCATTGGCAGCACTCACGCTGCTGGTTCAAGTCCCACTCCAGAGACTTGAGCACATAATCTGGGCTGACGCGCCAGTGCAGCACTGAGGGAGCACTGGACTGTCGGAGGTGCCGTCTTTCAGATGAGACGTTAAACCGAGGCCACGTCTACCCTCTCAGGTGGGCATAAAAGATCCCACTGCACTATTCATTCAAAGAGGACCAGGGGAGTTCTCCCCGGTGTCCTGGCCAATATTTATCCCTCAACCAACATCACTAAAAAAAATACAAATTATCCTGACATTATCCCACTGCTGTTGTGGCTTGCTGTGTGCAAATTAGCTGTCGCATTTCCCTACATTGCAAAATGTAAATTACAAAAGTGACCACACTTCAAAAGTACTTCATTGGCTGTAAAGCGTTTTGGGATGCCTGAGGTCTTGAAAGGCCTGTATAAGCACAACTTCTTTCTTTTGTTCTTCAATATACTGTAGACATACTTTGCAACCCTTAGAATGCAGACACAAAGATGTCAACTTTATAGACCTGATGGACGTGCAAATTAAGCATAATAAATCACCCACTTTTATAGATAACATCACTCCATTCCCACAGAGATAACCTCTGCCCCTATTTTTTTCCTTTTTTTTTCTCTCTCCCACATGGCAGCTGCCTTTCATTCTGCCAGTGCCATTTACACTTCATCTAGAGCCATCTTTTGTTTCTTAACTTGTCCCATTACTATCTCCTTTTGCCTCACACCATCATCCCTTTTGTCTCTTAATCTCTCCTGCCTTCCATCCTATCACAGACCTTCCCTTTTGTTCCTTCCTCCCCTCCCCCCTTTCCCTGCCCCTACACTTGCTTAAAAACCTGTTCCATCTCCAGCTTTTTCCAGTTCTGACGAAGGGTCATCGACCTGAAACGTTAACTCTGTTTCTCTCTCCACGGATGCTGCCTGACCTGCTGAGTGTTTCCAGCATTTTCTGTTCTTATCCCACAGAGATAAAGCTGCACCAGGAGATATTAGACTAAATATTTTTTATAATGTAAGAAATTACTCTTCTAGTTTATTGCAACAAAAAAAAACTTGTTGGTTTAATTTGTGCTCTTATGCAATATTTTTGATATAGTCCAGAAATTGCTGTTGGCACAGTACAAGAAGCGCGGCACAGCGCTCGTCTACCACACGTTTCCCAACAGCAGGAACTCGAAAACGGGCCTGGAATTTCTTATGTGGGGAAAAGCCTGAAGTTAGACCCAAAAATGCACCCATTCTGCCGATGTCAAGTTACGCTCAAATTTCCAGCGATCCTGATTAGAATATGCCCGCACGTAAAATGGACGCAAATCAGCGTCAACAAACTGTGCCCGAGGAAAGCGCTGAACTCACACCGCATATTCCTTCATTTAAGTATGGAAATTAAAGCTTCAACTCATTCAACCATGCATGTCAGGCACCACAGGTAGAACCTGCAGTCGGGGAAGCTTTTCAGTTTTTAAATGGGCCGGGTATTCCGATCCCTACGGGTGTGTACGCGCTGTGTACCCACCCATCGGGACATCGGAAATGTTGGTTTCAGGCATGCACTGCGCATGCGCTGGAAACCGGCATTTCCGATCCATCAGGAAAGCTCTTGACAGATCCTCCGGCTGCCCGGGAAAAGGGCCTCTGCGGGCGGATAGTTCCGTTTTTTGGAGACCCTCCGCCCGCAGAAAACCCTTACAATTCTTGCACCTGATAAAGGCAGTCATAAGGCCTGCTTTTACCAGGATAAGAGTTGAAAAAAGTTGTTTTTTTTAATTCCACTGATTTATCATTTAAAATACTTTTAAAAAGTTTATTTTTAGCTCCGTAAAATACTTCAATTATTTTTTTCAAAAATTTAAAGTTTTGTTTAAAATTGTTAATTTATTGGACTTTCAAGTCATTTTAAAAATGTGTTTTTTTAAAAATTTATTTAAAGTTTTACTATGTTTTGGGGGTGATCTCCATTCATATATGAAGGGAGATTCCCTTCTTTGATTGGCTTCCCAGGGCCCACGTGATCCCAGGGATGCTGCGAACTACCTGCGCCCCTGGGATTCGTGGGCCCTGCGCACCGGCAGTTTGGAGAGGCCCAGCATCGGAATTGTGCGCGTCCCGGGAACCCTCCGGTAAGGGCGCAGATTTTTCCAGATTGCAGTCCTCCGCCCGCGGGAGGCCTGCGATCGAAATATCTGGGCCAATGTGTCTTCTACCCATGCCATAAAAATCCATTCAACAGATCTGAAAACACAGAGCATGTCGCAGTGAGGATAATTTTTTTTTTTTTTAAAAGCTCAAAAAATTGCAATAAAACGCCTGTAAAACCTCAGTTTCTGCTGTACTTGAAAATCGGGCCATAATTTGAAGAGAGCCTCTGAGCGAGCGCAATTGCAGGAAACTCGCATGTTTTAAGGTTCTGTAACTTTGGGGGAGGGTGGTGGGGGGGCCTATAGACGATCATAAAAAGGTCGAGGAGATCTGGGCGTATTGCACTTCCGTGTGTAACTCGCGTCTGCACAAAGTTCTGCGATCTCTGGCCGCGAATGTGCAGGAAATTCCAGGCCGTGGTGCATGAGCGCCGATGCATTCAAATCACGCGACACAGTCGATAAAATGCCCGACAGGGTGTTGCAGGTGCTCTCCCCATATAGCTGCAGCAACGGGTTTCTGGTGTGATGTGCTGTTCTCACCGGTCGGTACAAGGAACAAGGAGTGAAACAAGACGGTTCAGGGAGGAAGCTGAAGCGTTCCTTTTAATGGTTAAGTTTTTTCCCCTCCTACGTCCTAGATTTTTTTGGCAACTGCAGGGTCTGGCTCCAGTGCTGCCTTAGCACTGGGGTTAGCCAAGGTGGACCAGCTAGAGTAGAAAGGTTTACCTTTGTGCCCAACTGGCAGATCGTCAAGTCCCACTGCTCAGCTGAGCATCCCATACCGCTCAGAAATGACAGTAAAGAATGGCCAAGGAGGAAGAGGTTAGGCAGGGAGCAAGTGCGAGAGCTCAGCTTTCTTGAAGACCACCACACAACCTCTGATAATAGCACGGTCAATGTGGTCCTCAATTTATGTACACCAGGCTCCCTCCAGGCGACCACGCACTTACAGTCAGTCTCATGCCTGCTATGTTGTAAACAACGACAAGTATTCAATACAATATTCAATATCAATTGCAGGCATAACGTTCCTCGTATATGTCACGCAGGAATCGTGCCAGCTTGAGTTGGCAAATGCTGGTGCACATACTTCGCTGTAGGTGTGTGACACCATTGCTAAGCGATTCCCTTGTGTGGTCATTTGCCGAGACGCCCGACCGGCAGCAAATAGTCCTAAAATGACCCCTCACTGCTGCTAAGGCACAGCTACAGCCACAATAGGAACATCAGGAAACCCTCCATTTATAGATCCGGCAGCCTGCTTTTCCGCAACCCCCCCCCCGCCCCCCTCACACCCCCGCCCCGTCGCAGACAGTTTACTTTCACGATTCTGTAAAATTCACTTTGGTTGGGTTCCGGTGATAAAAGACCTCATGGTGATTAGGGCCTAGAGATTCGAGCATGCCCTTTGGGGGTGTGGGGGGGGCACGCAGGGAACTATCCCTACACCTGAATGAATTGGCTCGAGGAGCAACGGATATTGGGGCCTCATTATCATTGAGCCGTGGACACCCAATAGGCGTTCCCAGGCAGCTTGCTGGCGAAGAGGAAGGGCAGCTCAGGCCGACGCGGCGCCTTTACTTCCATATCTGCGGCCGATTTGAAACCTCATTCTCATGTAATTCCATTAACACAATAACTTCCAGTTCATTACCACGGTTGTCATCTTGAGCGTGGCTGGGGCTAGCCCTAGAGGGTCGGGCATCTGTGGCACTCGCCCTCCCTCACCCTCTTCAGAGTCGGATAGAAGTGTCAACACTCACAAAATCCGGGATGCGTTTTGTTTAGTGGCGACAGTTTAATGTGGGTGGAGGGAAGTTTCTCCTGATTTCCCCGTTGGATTTACTAGTGACCATCTTATATTTGTGGCCAAAATAACAACAGAAAATGCTGGAAAAACTCAGCAGGCCAGGCAACATCCGTGGAGAGAAAATAGAGTCAACGTTTCAGGTCAAAACCCTTTATCAAGACTAAAGAGGCACAGGGAATGAAATAGATTAAGAGGCCAGGCTGGGAGAGAACAAAAGAGAAGAGACATTAAGAGGTATTCAAAACCAGACGAGATGGTGATAGGACTAGTGGAGACAAAAGGCAGCTCTAGATTAGGTGTGAAATGCGCTGGCAGAATGGGAGACAGCTGCCATGTGGGAGAGAGAAAAAAAAAAGGAAAGGGGGTGGGGGGAGAAACCAAAACAAAGGTGTGGATAAAAAATATAAGTAAAAATGTAATAGGGGCCGAGGTTCAGATCTGAAATTGTTGAACTCGATATTGAGTCCGGAAGCCTGTAAAGTGCCTAATCAGAAGATGACATGCTGTTCCTCGAGTTTACATTGAGCTCCCGTGGAACAATGCAAGAGGCCAAGGACGGTGAGGTCCGAGTGGGAATGGGGCGGTGAATTAAAATGACAGGTGGCCGGAAGCTCGGGGTCACCCTTACGGACTGAACGGAGGTGTTCCGCAAAGCAGTCACCCAATCTGCGTTTGGTCTCCCCAATGTAGAGGAGACCGCATTGTGAGCAGCGAATACAGTATACAAGATTGCAAGAAGTACAAGTAAATCGCTGTTTCACCTGGAAGGGGTGTTTGGGGCCCTGGACAGTGGGAAGGGGGGAGGTATAAGGGCAGGTGTTACATCTCCTGCGCTTGCACGGGAAGGTGCCGGGCAAAGGGGAAGGGGTGCTGGGGGTGATAGAGGAGTGGACTCGGGTGTCTCGGAGGGAGCGGTCCCTACAGAATGCTGAAAGGGGAGGGGAGGGGAAGATGCGTTGGTGGTGGGATCACTTTGGAGGTGGCGGAAATGGCGGAGGATGATCCGTTGAATGTGGAGGCTGGTGGGGTGAAAGGTGAGGACAAGGGGAACCCTATCGTGGTTCCGGGAGCGAGGGGCAGGGGTGAGGGCAGAAGTGCGGGAGATAGAACGGACACGGTCGAGGGCCGTGTCAACCACGGTAGAGGGGAATCCTCGGTTGAGGAAAAAGGAAGACATGTCGGAAGCACTGGTGTGGAAGGTGGCATTGTCGGAGCAGATGCGGCGGAGACGGAGAAACTGGGAGAATGGAATAGAGTTCTTACAGGAGGCGGGGTGGGAGGAAGTGTAATCCAGGTAGCTGTGGGAGTCAGTGGGCTTGTAGTGAATATTGGTCAATAACCTATCCCCAGAGATGGAGACAGAGAAGTCGAGGAAGGGAAGGGAAGAGTCAGAGATGGGCCATGTGAAGGTGAGGGAAGGGTGGAAATTGGAAGCAAAGTGAATGAAATTGTCTAGTTCAGGGCGAGAGCAGGAAACGGCACCGATACAGTCATCAATGTATCAGAAAAAGAGGTGAGGGAGAGGACCCGAGTAGGACTGGAACAAAGAGTGTTCCACATATCCCACGAAACGGCAGGCATAGCTAGGACCCATGCGGGTACACATAGCAACACCGTTGATTTGGAGGAAATGAGTGGAGTTAAAGGAGAAGTTGTTCAATGTGAGAACAAGTTCAGCTCCCTCTGAGCTTGCAGCACTCCATTCTCTTAGATCCAACCCTGACATCGTCATTAAACCTGCTGACAAGGGTGGTGCTGTTGTTGTTTGGCGAACTGACCTCTACCTAGCGGAAGCTGAATGCCAACTCTCCGACACCTCCTCCTACCGCCACCTGGACCATGACCCCACTACCGAACATCAAACCACCGTTTCCAAGACTGTCACTGACCTCATCTCCTCTGGCGATCTTCCCCCCGCGGCCACCAACCTCATAATTCCCCAACCCCGCACAGCCCGCTTCTACCTCCTTCCCAAGATCCACAAACAGGGCTGCCCTGGCAGACCCATCGTTTCAGCCTGTTCTTGCCCCACGGAACTTATCTCTTCCTATCTCGACTCTATCTTTTCTCCCCTTGTCCAGTCCCTTCCCACCTACATCCGCGACTCTTCGGACGCCCTCCGCCACTTTTAACAGTTTCCAGTTTCCTGGCCCCAACCGCTTCCTTTTCACCATGGACGTACAATCCCTCTACACCTCCATCCCCCACCCGGATGGCCTGAGGGCGCTCCGCTTCTTCCTTGAACAGAGGCCCGACCAGTCCCCATCCACCACCGCCCTCCTCCACCTGGCTGAACTTGTTCTCACATTGAACAACTTCTCCTTTAACTCCACTCATTTCCTCCAAATCAAAGGTGTTGCCATGGGTACCCGCATGGGTCCTAGCTATGCCTGCCTTTTCGTGGGATATGTGGAACAATCTTTGTTCCAGTCCTACTCGGGTCCCCTCCCTCACCTCTTTTTCCGATACATTGATGACTGTATCGGTGCCGTTCCCTGCTCTCGCCCTGAACTAGACAATTTCATTCACTTTGCCTCCAATTTCCACCCTTCCCTCACCTTCACATGGTCCATCTCTGACTCTTCCCTTCCTCGACTTCTCTGTCTCCATCTCTGGGGATAGGTTATTGACCAATATTCAGTACAAGCCCACTGACTCCCACAGCTACCTGGACTACACTTTCTCCCACCCCGCCTCCTGTAAGGACTCTATTCCATTCTCCCAGTTTCTCCGTCTCCGCCGCATCTGCTCCAACGATGCCACCTTCCACACCAGTGCTTCCGATATGTCTTCCTTTTTCCTCAACCGAGGATTCCCCTCTACCGTGGATGACACGGCCCTCGACCGTGTCCGTTCTATCTCCCGCACTTCTGCCCTCACCCCTGCCCCTCGCTCCCGGAACCACGATAGGGTTCCCCTTATCCTCACCTTGCACCCCACCAGCCTCCACATTCAACGGATCATCCTCCGCCATTTCCGCTACCTCCAAAGTGATCCCACCACCAAATGCATCTTCCCCCCTCCTCCCCTTTCAGCATTCCGTAGGGACTGCTCCCTCCGAGACAACCTAGTCCACTCCTCTACCACCCCCAGCACCCCTTCCCCTTCGCCCGGCACCTTCCTGTGCAAGCGCAGGAGATGTAACACCTGCCCTTATACCTCCCCCCTTCCCACTGTCCAGGGCCCCAAACACCCCTTCCAGGTGAAACAACAATTTACTTGTACTTCTCGCAATCTAGTATACTGTATTCGCTGCTCACGATGCGGTTTCCTCTACATTGGGGAGACCAAACGCAGATTGGGTGACCGCTTTGCGCAACACCTCCGTTCAGTCCGTAAGGGTGACCCCGAGCTTCCGGTCGCTTGTCATTTTAATTCTCCGCTCCATTCCCACTCGGACCTCACCGTCCTTGGCCTTTTGCATTGTTCCACGGAAGCTCAACGTAAACTCGAGCAACAGCATCTCATCTTCCGATTAGGCACTTTACAGCCTTCCGGACTCAATATCGAGTTCAACAATTTCAGATCAAAACCTCGGCCCTTATTACATTTTTATATATTTTTTATCCACACCTTTGTTTTGGTTTCTCCCCCCACACCCCTTTCCTTTTCTCTCTCTCTCTCCCACATGGCAGCTGTCTCCCATTCTGCCAGCGCATTTCACACCTAATCTAGAGCTGTCTTTTGTCTCCACTAGTCCTATCACCATCTCGTCTGGTTTTGAATACCTCTTAATGTCTCTTCTCTTTTGTTCTCTCCCAGCCTGGCCTCTTAATCTATTTCATTCCCTGTGCCTCTTTAGTCTTGATAAAGGGTTTTGACCCAAAACGTCGACTCTATATTCTCTCTCCACGGATGTTGCCTGGCCTGCTGAGTTTTTCCAGCATTTTCTGTTGTTATTTCGGATTTCCAGCATCTGCAGTATTTTGCTATCGTATTATATTTATGGCCCCGAGTTTTGGTCTCTCACTCTACCCTATCGAACCCTTTCATAATCTTAAGGACCTCTATCAGGTCACCCGTCAACCTTCACTTTTCAAGAGTAAAGAGCCCCAGCCTGTTCAATCTTTCCTGATAGTTATAACCTCTCAGTTCTGGTATCATCCTTGCGAATATTTTTTGCACCCTCTCCAGTGCCTCTATAACCCCACTTCTACCCGCTGTTCCATTCAGCCCTGCGCCCAGTGAACTGAAGGTGGTGAGCGGCAACTCAACATCTGGGGGAGCATCTGGACAGAGGCTTTGCTGTGGCCATCGTCTGTGGCCAAGGTATCAGCTCAATCACCGGATCACCAGCAACAGCCCGTTTAAAGTGAGCCTACCAGTCAGCATGTAAAAAGGGAAGGGATTAGAAGCAGCAAGGTAAAGCAGAGCAACGTTTCAAGACCAATACTCTGGTGTTGAATAGGTCAGCCTGTGGGCGGATAATTACCGTGTTCTTCAGTCGAATTAATCGCAGCCAACACGGTGTTGCGAGTGAAATCTCTTGCCTTCACACATAAACTAAAAGTACTGAACATACCAGAAGCATTGCCGGTGAGCACTGGGTCAGTATCAGCACCATGGAAACATAATCCATTGTGCAGCAGCCTTTTCACTGCCACGAGATGTCAATCATATTTTTTACAATGCTAGAATTATACAGCAATTATTACTGAAACATGTGTATCGCCTTATCAGAGTGTTTGTAGGTTCTTCAAGGACCGTAAATTGCACTCTTGCGGGGAGGGGTCATTTTAATTTTGGCCGATGGTGTAAAATGGGCGATATCGCACTGACCTCACCGTTATACTCCCCCCCACCCCCAATTATCCCTCCCACTGGCTTCAACGGAAATGAAAATGGAGCGGGCTGTATAATGGACGACTAATCGATATTGCCTGCTTTACGCCATCGGTCAAAGTTACAATTACCCCCCTTGGTGGGCTGGGGCACCCTGCACGGCCAGCGCGCTGATGGGACATGTCCAGAGTGAGCGCTGCCCCCTTACATAGAATGTACAGCACAAAACAGGCCATCCCACCCAATGGGTTCATGTCGGTGTTTATGCTCGACACGAGCCTCCTCCCACCCTACCAGCATATCCTTCTATTCCTTTCTCTCGCATGTGTTTATCTAGCTTCCCCTTGAATGCATCTATGCTAGTCACTTCAATGACTCTTTATGGTAGCGAGTTACACATTTTAACCACTCCCTGGATAAAGAAGCTTCTCCTGATTTCCCTGTTGGATTTATGAGTGACCATCTTATATTTATGGCCCCTAGTTTTGGTCCCTCCCACAAGTGGAAACATTTTCTGTACATCTACCCTATCGAAGCCTTTCATAATCTTAAAGACCTCGATCAGGTCAACCTTCACTTTTCTAGAGAAGAGAGCCCCAGCCTGTTCAATCTTTCCTGATAGTTATAACCTCTCAGTTCTGGTATCATCCTTGTGAATAATTTTTGCACCCTCTCCAGTGCCTCTATATGCTTTTTATAACATGGAGACCAAAGCTGCACTCCAAGGGTGGTGTAACCAAGATTTTATACAAGTTTAACATAACTTAGCTGCTTTTCGATTCTGTCCCTCTAGAAGTGAACCCCAGTGCTTTGTTTTTTTAGCCTTATTAACCTGTGTCTCTACTTTTAAAGATTTGTATCTGTACCCCTAGATTCTTTTGTTCCTCTACGGCATTTAGACACTTAGGGGGAGAAATTGGGTGAGTAGCGCCACCTGTTAGTGCCTAAAGAGGCAGTCAGTGGCTCTAGCGCCACTGGCTGCGTCTCCCGCGATATTCAGTAGGGGCGCTAATGGTGGCGTTAGGCTTTTGCGCTGCGCCACCACCGATGATGTCATCGGTGTGCGCAGCGCCCCATTCGCGATATTTGGTAGCGAACGCTGCAGTTGCGCCGCTCGCTACCCGCGCTCGGTTCACGGGGCCTTACTGTGCCGGCAGCGGCGCAAGTTAAGGTGGAGGTGTGGGGCGGCCGCTTTTTCGGCGGCGGCCTGCCAGCACCTCCGTCCCCGGCCTCCTAACCCCCCCCCCCCCCGCGGCATTGCTGGCTGTTTCCCCGAGAGCCCGGCACTTCTCCTTGGTGCCGGGCTCATTTGCCGGCACTCGTGATCGGGGATTGTGCTGTCGCAGGCACCTCCCCCTTAACAGTGGGAGGAAGGCCTGCAGTACCGCAGCGTGCCGTGCCGCAGCGTGTGGCGCTGTGGCACGTTGCGCTGCGATAATCAGTTTCAGCGCCCTAAGAGGGATGCGGAGCGCCTCGAGCCTCGCCCCGTGTCCCTCGAGCGGCACTGAAACTGAATTTCTGGCGATCGGAATTACTCCAATCGCTGCGCTAAATCCTGCGCTCAGGCGACTTTTGCGCCACTTTGGCACCCCAACCCAATTTCTAGGCCTTAGTTTCCAAGGAGTACGTGGCCTCCTTATTCCTCCTACCAAAATGCAGCACCTCACACTTATCTATATTGAAATTAATTTGCCAATTACACACCCATTCTGCAAGTTTATTAATGTTGTCTTGTATTTTGTTGCAGTCTTCCTTAGTACTAACTATACTCAAAGATGCAACAGACGTAAAGATAACTGGTCTATAGTTCCCTGAATTGTTGTCTCCCTGTCTAAATATAGGAATAACAATAGCTGTCTGTCAGTCCTCTGGCACTATTACCTTTTCTAATGAATGTGATAGTGTCTCTGCTATCTCTTCCCTAACTTTTTTTTTTAAATAGGCGCAGATGCAATCCATCCGGACATGGGGTTTTATCCTCTCTAAGTTTGATTCGTTTATCAATTAACTCTACCCTTTCTATCTTAAATGTTTTTGTATTTTTTTTGTTCTCTTCCTCTAATGTCATGTCAACCTTGTTGGTCTCCCTGGCAAATACAGAGACAAAGTAACGATTCAATATTTCTGCCATTATCTGTGAGTTTATCTTGTGCACCGTTTAGTGGCCCTATACCCTATCCTGGTTTTTCTTTTGCTATTTCTGTGTCTGTAGAATACTTTACTATTTCTTTTTATATTCCTTGATAATTTAATTTTGTAGTTCCTCTTTGCTTTCCCAATTTTTTTTTGACTTCTTTCCTAACCTCTTCGTATTCCCTATTGTCATCCTCTCCTTTATTGTCACTGTACCCAGTGTCTGCCTTTTACTTTAGTTTCAGTTTTGACCTGATCTCTTTATTCATCCATGGTGTTTCATTATTGGCTGGTTTGTGCTTGTTATTTAGCGGAATATATTTCTCCTGATCTCTATTCATCACTTTAAACATTTCCCAATGCTGTTCTATCTCCGTCATTTTTTTTCTAATTTACCTTTCCTAGCACCATTCTCATCCCCTCAAAATTAGCTTTTTTCTCAATCTATTACTTTGATCTTTGTCAATCATTATTTTAAACATTGTATTGTGATCGGTATTGCCTGGACATTCCCTTACGCTTACTTCTCTTTTCTGTTCTGGCTCATTTCCCATTACTAGATCCAACAGTGACTGCTCTCTTGTTGGGCTTCTTGCGTACTGGGTAAGGAGTGCTGAACACACCGTAAAAACTGTTCCCTTTTCCCCTTTACCTACCTTTTCTTGCCAGTTTATTTGGAGGCAGTTGAAATCTCCCATTATTATTCTTCCATGTCTTTTACTCATTTCATAGATTTGCTTACATATTTTTTCCTCCACTTCTCTTCCACTATTAGGTAATACCCCTATTAGTGTGAGCAATCCCTTCTTATCCTTTATCTCAATCCATATGGATTCTACTACTTCCCCTGGCTGGGGAGTCTAGAACCAGGGGTTACAGTCTCAGAATAAGGGGTCGGCCATTTAGGAATGAGTTGAGGAGAAATTTCTTCACTCAGATGGTGATGAATCTCTGGAATTCTCTACCCCAGAGTGCTGTGGAGGCTCAGTCGTTGAGTATATTCAAGACAGAGATCGATAGATTTTGAATATTAAGGAAATCAAGGGATATGGGGCTAGTGCAAGAAAGTGGAGATGAGGTAGAAGATCAGCCATGATCTTATTGAATGGCAGAGCAGGCTTGAAGGGCCAAATGGCCGACTCCTGCTCCTATTTCTTATGTTCTTAATGTTAGTTATGTTCCCTATGTTATCTCTAATTATTGGCATATGGGTGATGGGAGAATTTCCAGGTGGGACAGCTCCGGTCACTGAGGAAGCTGTGCCATTCATGCGGAAGGCGGCTCAGGACAAGGACTAGTGCCAACTTTGGGTTTGAGGGGCGTCACATTTAACAAAATGAAGTCGGGGCTACATGGAAGAGGTGGCAATGCCTAAAGCAGGTAGACACTCAGGAAGATTGGCAAAGTAGGTCGGTCCTCCACTTATCTGTTTGTTAAACCGAGGCCCCGTCTGCCCTCTGAGGTGGGCGTAAAAGTTCCAATGGCACCCTTTTGAAGCAGAGCAGGTGAGATCTCCCCTGTGTCCCGGCCAATAGTTATCCCTCAGCCAGCATCACGAAAACAGAAAATGCTGGAGATACTCAGCAGGTCAGGCAGCATCTGTGAAGAGAGAAACAGAGTGAACGTTTCAGGTCGATGACCTTACGAAAGGTCATCGACCTGAAACGTTAACTCTGTTTCTCTCTTCACAGATGCTGCCTGGCCTGCTGAGTATCTCCAGCATTTTTTGTTTTTAGTTCAGATTTCCAGCATCTGCAGTATTTTCTTTTTGTATCACTAAAACAGATTATCTGGTCATTATTATACTGCTGTTTGTGAGAGCTTGCTGTGCGCAAATTGGCCGGCGCGTTTCCTACATTACAACAGTGACTACACTTCAAAAAGCACTTTGGGATGTCCTGAGGTCGTGAAAGGCGCTGTATAAATGCAAGTCTTTCTATCTTTTTTGTACTGCTCTGGCGTGCCATGCTAATAACATACATGCACCTTAATTAGCAGGAGACAATCAGAATCAATCGGCATCAAAGGAAGCGCTGGGGATAGAAAAAATAGACCACAACACAAAGGAAACTAAGAAACTGGAGATAGTTTGAAGGGCATAGTGTTTGGAGTCCTTACAGAGGCACGTCTCCTTGTTATGATGAAGTATATACGAACATACGAACAATGACAGACCCTCTGGTCCATCAAGTCTGTCCCACATGCCTGGATGTGCGTTGATGGCAGCTATTGGTTACTGGAGCTTCACCATAGATTGGATAGGTTTGAAAAACCAGCGAGAACCAGGTTAAGGACACTTTATGCATAGGACATAGACCTTTCAGGAAAAGTGGGTGTGTATTAAACACTGCCTCATATTGTAAGCACGTTGCTGCTCAAGCTCTTTTGCGGCCTTGTCGTGAGCCTCCTGCTCTTTAGCAATGTCTCTGTGGACTTCAAAGTTATGATACATGCAGGGAAATTACATCCAGGGGTGTACAGCCGTCTGCCTGCAAATGATCCAGGCAACAAAATGTTTCAGTAGGCAATGGCATGTTCTATCTGAGCACTGGTCACACAATGGGTTCCGTTAAGTCTCTCTGCTGGAGTGTAGGGGTCTCTGACTGGTGTCAGAGGTCATGCCTCCAGTGCCACCCTCCTCTTCAGGCAATGGCGAAATTGTGGATTGGCCGAGAATAGAGTCATCATGGCTGCCTCTAGAATACCTTGCAAGCAGCTGCTTTAATAGACAGCAGTTAGACCAGACATCAATGAGAGGGAATCCCTTCCTGTTTATATAGGCTGCTGGTAATTCTGTAGGCGCACGTCAAGCCACGTACGTACGATCAATGAGGCCTTGCATTTGGGGATCTCCTGCCTCTACGTAGAGATGTTATGCCCTCTCCTCGTGTCAGCTGTGGCTCAGTTGGTAACACCCTCAGAAGGTTGTGGGTTCGAGTCCCACTCCAGGGACTTGAACACAAAAATCCAGGCCGACACTCCAGTACAGTACGGAGGGAGTGCTGCGCTGTCGGAGGTGCTGTCCTTCAGATGAAATGTTAAACCGAGATCCCATTGGCTCTCTCAGGTGATCCGATAGCACTATTCCAAAGAAGAGCAGTGGAGTTATCCCCGGTGTCCTGGCCAATATTTATCTCTCAATCATCATCATCACTAAAACAGATTATCTGGTCATTATCACATGGCTGTTTGTGGGAGCAAATTGGCTGCTGCATTTCCTACATTACAACAGTGACTACACTTCAAAAAGTACTTCATTGGCTGTAAAGTGCTTAGGGATGTCTGGTAGTTGTAAAAGGTGCTATATAAATGTAAGTCTTTTCTTTCATTTTCCTCCACTTGTTTAGAGCAATAAATGAACGAATTTTCCCTTTTAAACAAGGCAGCAATAAGCCGATGGATACAGGCTGAGTATTCTAGCATACGTCCTCTGTAGCAGCCATTGGCAATCCCTCAATGTGTGAGATCACCTCTTCAAGTAACTTGTGATTCGCTGAATGCAATCTTCCTGTAGACACCAAGAGATGACTAGTAACAACTGAAAACAGGAGGTGCATCAGTCATAACAGGGCACCAAACCCCGAGCCAAAAAAGGGCAGGCCATCCCGCAATGGACACAGTTTCCCACTTCTGACCACATTTACATTTTTTTGAAACCGATGACATCTCTGGTGTGTGGCTGCCTCATGACAATTCTAGTTAAAGTCACAGTTTCAACCTCAGAGAAACAGGAGGGAAGAAGTGAGGAAGCCAGCGTGTTTAATATGCTCTGCCTGGAGCCAATCATTATGAAGATGTTCAGGCTTGCATGGTCAAAGTCAATTGGAAGAGCATGGCGCGTGTCTCGAGCAGCAAGTCTCTTAACTCGCTCAGATACTGGCCCTGTGATTAGTTAGAAATCCAGGGTGAAGAACAGACAGCACAACCAATGCTTCCTGAAACTTAGCTCTGTTGAAAAGACTGCTCTATTTTCTGAAAGGACAGCAGTAGAGAAGGCCTCGATCCATCAATAGCTTCTGTAGCTCCTACAGAAGAAAGCACAGAACCGGAAACGAGCCTGCAGCCCAAAGACTAGAACCTCTTAATCGTCCACTCCTTCTAGTATCTATCCAATCCTCCCCTCAATCTTTCCACATGATCCGTCTCCAGTCCCTCCCTAAGCAGCCCATTCCATAAATGTGTCTAAGCTGTCTATATATCTTCCGCCTTTCTGAGCCTGGTTCTAGGGAATCTGGCAGTTCGAACAGATCAGGGTTCAATTTGTTGATTCCTTTAAGAGTCGTGAATACTTGAAGAATTATTTCCTGTGAGCCTATTCTTCAGGGTAAGAACAATCCCAAGCTCTTCAGCATCTTCTCATACATACAGCAGAAAAATGTGTAAGTTTTATGACAGCTGTGGGGCACTGTCGCCTTCAATGGCACGGTTAGAGGGAACCGCTGGAGAGCAATGAGCAAGAAAAGAAACATTCGTTATTCATTTGCTTAGACGCGATGGGAGTCAGGTGGTGCAGTGAACACCATTTGGAGGGATTACAGCTGTATCCAGCCCAGACCAATTAAGTTAAAGCCTCCGCTTACACATGGGCCAGTTAGTTCCTCAACGAGTGGGTTTGGAAAACTCAACCAAATGGAAGGATGCTGGAGCATAAAATTACTGTCACGTGGATAGTCCGCATTTGGGATCAATATAATGCACACAAGCAGCCACATCAATACTGTGACAACAAGAGCAGGTCAGAGGCTGGGTATTCTGCGGCGAGTGTCTCACCTCCTGACTCCCCAAAGCCTTTCCACCATCTACAAGGCACAAGTAAGGAGTGTGATGGAATACTCTCCACTTGCCTGGATGAGTGCAGCTCCAACAACACTCAAGAAGCTCGACACCATCCAGGACAAAGCAGCCCGTTTGATTGGCACCCCATCCACCACCTTAAACATTCACTCCCTCCACCACCAGCGTACCGTGGCTGCAGTGTGTACCATCTACAAGATGCACTGCAGCAACTCGCCAAGGCTTCTTCGGCAGCACCTCCCAAACCCGCGATCTCTTCCACCTAGAAGGACAAGGGCAGCAGACGCATGGGAACACCACCACCTCCAAGTTCCCCTCCAATCCTGACTTAGAAGTATATCGCCGATCCTTCATCGTCGCTGGGTCAAAATCCTGGAACTCCCTACCTAACAGCACTGTGGAAGCACCTTCACCACACGGACTGCAGCAGTTCAAGAAGGCAGCTCACCACCACCTTCTCAAGGGCAAATAGGGATGGGCAATAAATGCTGGCCTTGCCAGCGTCGCCCACATCCCATAAACGAATAAAAAACACACACACACGCACATGGCGACACAAACACATATGTCAACGCACACGCGCAAACACAGCAATACACATAGGCACAGCGACACAGACAAACGCACGCACCCCCCACCCCACACAAGGGGTATTGAGCGGTGTGGGTTTTTTTGGTAGCCTTTGACAAAAATACGTTTCAAAAATAACCACTCTCATTTATTCTTCTAGCTATAGGTTGTGACAGTTTTATTAATTAGTTACTAGTTTTAAGTAAAACACAGTACTTTGGCTTCAGTCAAATAGAAAAATGTTAAGGTTGCCCAGTGGATAAACGCACAACACAGTGCGGGACAGCGACACACAGAGCAGGATGGCCCCGGGTCTGGTCCGTTCTATTCAGAGTTACACAATCTCACCTCCGACACCGATCCACATAAGGAGAAATTAGGGCAGGTGACCAAAAGCTTGGTCAAAGAGGTAGGTTTTAAGGAGCGTCTTAGAAACATAGAAACATAGAAGATAGGAGCAGGAGTAGGCCATTCGGCCCCTCGAGCCTGCTCCGCCATTCAATGCAATCATGGCTGATCATCCAAATTCAGTACCCTGTCCCTGCTTTCTCCCCATAGCCCTTGATCCCTTTAGCCTTAAGAAATATATCCAACTCCTTCTTGAATATATTTAATGAATTGGCCTCTACTGCCTTCTGTGGTAGAGAATTCGACAGGTTCACCACTCTCTTGGTGAAGAAATTCCTCCTCATCTCTGTCCTAAATGGCTTACCCCTTATCCTTAGACTGTGACCCCTGGTTCTGGACTCCCCGACCATCGGGAACATCCTTCCTGCATCGAGTCGGTCTAGTCCTGTTAGAATTTTATAAGTTTCAATGAGATCCCCTCTCATTCTTCTAAACTCCAGCAAGTACAAGCCCAATCGACTCAATCTCTCCTCATACGTCATTCCTGCCATCCCAGGTATCAGCCTGGTGAATCTTCGCTGAACTCCTTCCATGGCAAGAACATCCTTCCTCAGATAAGACGACCAAAACTGCACACAATACTCAAGATGTGGTCTCACCAAGGCCCTGTACAACTGCAGCAAGACATCCTTGTTCCTGTACTCAAATCCTCTCGCTACAAAGGCCAACATACCATTTGCCTTCTTAACCGTCTGCTGCACCTGCATGCTTACCTTCAGCGACTGGTGCACAAGGACGCCCAGGTCTCGTTGCACTTCCCCTTCTCCCAATCTATTGCCATTCAGATAATAATCTGCCTTCTTGTTTTTGACAGCAAAGTGGATAACCTTGCATTTATCCACGTTATATTGCATCTGCCATGCTTCTGCCCAATCACCCAACCCGTCTTAAAGGAGGAAAGAGAGGTAGAGAGGCGGAGAGGTTTAGGCAGGGAATTCCAGAGCTTAGGGCCCAGGTAACAGAAGGCACGGACACCAAAGGTTGAGCAATTATAATCAGGGATGCTCAAGAGGGTAGAATTAGAGGAGAACAGATATCTCGGGGGGTTGTGGGGCTGAAGGAGATTACAGAGATAGGAAGGGGTGAGGCCATGGAGGGATTTGAAAATAAGGATGAGAATTTTGAAATCGAGGCGCTGCTTAACCGGGAGCCAATGTAGGTCTAGCCAATCTAGGCATCAAGTTCATCGTAACGATATCAAGCACAAGTGATTTAGCAATGCGTTTAATGTCATTTACAGCAGGTGCTTGTAAACGAACGAAAAAGTCTTTGCCAAGTGTTTTTATCTATAGACAGGGCCCTGCAACCAGCTTTCACCTTAGGATTTAAACAGCAGGCTAGCCTCTCAGAGGGTCGTAAATCTGTGGAATTCTCTGCCCCAGAGAGCCGTGGAGGCTGGGTCATTAAATACATTTAAGGTGGTGATAGACAGATTTTTACAAGATAAGGGAGTGAAGGCTTATGGGGAGTGGGCAGCGAAGTGACTTTGAACCCTCGATCAGCCATGATCTTGTTGAATGGCGGCGCAGGCTCGAGGGGCCAAGGGGCCGACCCCTACTCCTATTTCTTATGTTCTCTGAGCTTTGCTAGATGCAAACTTGTAACCGAAAATTCAGAGAGCAATCTCATCACTGAATTATTAAGATCTTCTCCTTTTCTCAGTCACAACAGCAACGTGGTTCTCTCGTTCTTTCTGTCATTAAAAATTAGCAGGCCAACGTCGGAACTGCACGCTTTGAAATTTCAGAATCTCATTCAAAATAAATAAATGAACCAACATTTCAATGTTGCAAAATGATATGGCACCCATTTGTGCCTCCATTATCCCACAGCGTTTTTCCTTAAGCTTCTTATATTTTATTACGGCAATCTACCTCAAAACCACTCACTGGCAGAGCTGAATATGTGAAGTTCACACATTTAATGATTGGGAGCGGGGGGGATGTATGATCCTCATCATTTTGACAATGGCAATGAGACGGAGCTGGAAATGCATTGAGTACTGAACATGCTTTTATTCCTGAACCTGTATACCCAGTTCCTGGAAAACTGTCAGAATAAAGTAGGGTCTGGTTTCTAATTTTTACCTGACAAGAACCTCTTCAGATTCTCTTCTTTCCTTCTGACTTGGGAGGAGAAGGGACACACAAGTCGGAATTTGCAGACCCTGAACTGAATTCTGGTCATATGTGACCGCGTTTTCCTATATTTACAACAGTGGCTACTCTTCAAAAGTACTTCATTGGTTGTAAAGCGCTTTGGGACATCCTGAGGTTATGAAAGGCGCTGTAGAAATGCAAGTTCTTTCTTTATTAAAGTGACTTATACACTGGCTGCAGTGTGATCCACATTTAATAAAATTAGCATGGCGAAAGTTACCTACTGTGGTGAAAATCTTGGATAGTTTGATATCGAAGAGGGTGGATACACTGTCACCTGATAATTGGACTTACTTGTAAAATCAGTGCCCTGTGGAAATCTGTTATATTGTGGCGGATCGCCACCTAAATGGGCACAATCCACTTTTCCGTCCATGGACAATAAATCGGGCACCTTGCCTTTAAGAAGCATGCTGCCTTTAAGGCATGACAAAGGAGCGGGCGTCGCCCTCAGTGTGTACTCAAAAGCGCGGGTGTCGCCCTCAGTCTGTTTTCGGGTTTAGCAGAGAGAGGAGCTGGGGCAGCCATCTCTCAAGAGAATGTAATAAAAGCCATGTGTTCCTCAGATCGGTTCGGCCTCCATTCGTGTTCCACGGCAACCGCAACATTGGTGACCCCGACGCTCAGAACGTATTCCGAGCACTGCAATGGCGGACACGAACGCAGTTTCCGTGAAACTGCCGGAGTTTTGGGAAAACCAGCCCGAAGCCTGGTTCCTCCAAGCTGAGTCCCGATTCCGGCTGCGACACATCACCACAGATGGGACGAAGTATGACTACCTCGTCGCATGACTCGGTAGCTCCACAGTCACGAAGGTCTGGATAGCGCTGCAGAACTCACCAGAGGAGGGCAAGTATGCACATCTTAAGGCCGCGCTCCTTAAAAAATTTACGACCTCGACATATCAGCGAAACTGCCGCCTCCTCGACCTTCCAGGCCTCGGTGACGCCTCACCGTCAGACCTCCTCTCCCACATGCTCTCACTCACCGACGAGAGCCCACCCGGGTCCCTCTTCCGCACGCTGTTCATCCGCCAGCTACCTCCCAGCATCCGCCCAGCGATCGTGGCGTCCGGCCTCACGGACCTAGAAGCCCTGGCCGACGAGGCCGACAAGCTGCTGTCCGCTCACTCCAGCCGCGAGGTCGCTCCGGACCTGGCAGCCACAGCCTGGGCGCGCCCCTCACCGGCCACCACGCGGCCACAAGGCCCAGCCACGGGGCCCACGGGGCCTTCGCGCCCCACAAACCCGGGCTGTTACTACCACGCACGGTTCGGCGCCAGGGCACAACGGTGCACACCTCCCTGCTCCTTCAAGTCCGCCCCCGTACCAGCCCCCTGCTGTACGTCACGGATGACAAAACCGGCCGCCGGTTCCTGTGCGACACTGGAGCTCAGCACAGCATCATCCCGGCCTCCGCCCTCGACATCCAAAAGGGCGAACGAGGACAGGCACTGGCTGCCGCTAACGGCTCGGACATCCGGACGTACGGCACCCGCAGAGTCACCCTCGACCTCGCTGGTCGCCGCTACCGATGGGAGTTCATCACTGCCAAGGTACTCTCCCCTCTCATCGGCGCAGACTTCCTGTGCGCCCACGGCCTACTGGTAGACATCCCTCGACACTGCCTCGTGGACATGAACACCATGTCCCCCATCCTGGGTGCCATGGCCCCCCGTCAACCCGCCGACATGGCGTCACAGTGCCACGCCCGGGCCACGGATGACTACTCGGCACTCCTGGCCGAATTCCCGGCCCTCACCAACCCGACCTTCTCCGCGGAGGTCGCCAAACACGGGGTGGAACACTTCATCCCCACCACAGGCCCCCCAGTGTACGCCCAAGCCCGCAGGCTGGACCCGGCCAAACTGGAGATCGCGCGGACCGAGTTTGCCACTATGGAACAGCTCGGCATCATCCGCCGCTCCAACAGTCCCTGGGCCTCCCCACTCCACATCGCCCCCAAACCAGGCGGGGGTTGGCGCCCCTGCGGGGATTACCACCACCTCAACGATGCCACCACCCCTGATCGGTACCCCGTGCCGCACATTCAGGACTTCTCGGCTAGACTGGCCGGCCGTTCAGTCTTTTCCAAAGTCGACCTGGTGCGCGGCTACCACCAAGTCCCCGCCCACCCCACGGACGTCCCCAAGACGGCCGTAATCACCCCCTTCGGGCTTTTCGAGTTCCTGCGGATGCCCTTCGGCCTCAAAAATGCGGCCCAGGCATTCCAACGGCTCATGGACTCGGTCCTTCGGGACCTGAAGTTCCTGTTCGTCTACCTGAACGACATCCTGGTAGCCAGTTCCTCCAAGCAGGAACACCTCGAACCCCTTCGCATCCTGTTCGGGCGCCTCAGCGACCACGGGCTCATCCTCAGCCCAGCCAAGTGCCAGTTCGGCCTGGACAAGATCGACTTCCTCGGCCACCACATCACCCATGCTGGGGCCATTCCCCTGCCCACCAAGGTGCAGGCCGTCCAGCAATTTCCCCGCCCCACCACCATCAAAGGACTCCAGGAGTTCCTCGGGATGGTGAATTTCTACAACCGCTTCATCCCCAAAGCGGCGTCCCTCATGAGGCCCCTGTATGAAGCCCTCCGGGGCAGGAGCGGCAAGATGGCGGTCGAATGGACGGCAGACGTATCAGCCGCCTTCAACGCCACCAAGACCGCGCTCGCTGACGCCACCCTGCTCGCGCACCCACGGCCCAATGCCAGAGTAGCGCTCACCACGGACGCCTCCGACCACGCGGTCGGCGCCGTGTACGAGCAGTGGGTTGACGGCGCCTGGCAACCACTTGCCTTCTTCAGCCGCCAACTACGCCCCCCGGAGGTCAAGTACAGCACCTTCGACCGCGAGCTCCTCGCGCTGTACCTGGCGGTCCGCCATTTTCGGTTTTTGCTGGAGGGCCACCCCTTCACTGCGTTTGTCAACCACAAACCCCTGACATTCGCAATGGCAAAGACAACCGACCCCTGGTCCGCCAGGCAGCAGCGCCAGCTCGCGGCAGTGTCCGAGTTCACCACGGACATCTAACACGTCTCCGGCCAAGACAACGTGGTAGCCGACTGCCTCTCCCGCCCCGCCATCCACGCCCCACACCTGGCAGTCGACTACGCTCAACTCGCAGCAGGCCAGCTCACGGACCCTGATCTGCTCTCCGCACCTACCAACCTACCAGGGCTACGCCTGGCCGACGTCGCCTGCGGCCCGACCGCAGTCACGGTCAAGTGCGACACATCCCTATCTCAACCTCGGCCCGTCATCCCAGCGTCCTGGCGCCGCCGGGTATTCGAGATTCTCCACAACCTCTCCCACCCCGGCGCCCGCGCATCCATCAAATTGGTAGCCAACTGCTTTGTCTGGCGCGGCCTTCGCAAGGATGTGCGTACTTGGACCAACTCCTGCCTAGCCTGCCAACGGGCCAAGGTGCAGCAACACACGAAAGCACCCCTCGAGGAGTTCACCGTCCCTTCACGTAGATTCAACCACATCCACGTGGACATCGTCGGGCCCCTGCTGCCGTCGCAAGGCCACACGCACTTGCTGACGATCGTCGACCGCACCACGCGCTGGCCCGAGGCAATTCCACTGACCTCTACCACCACCGCCGACATCGCCAGAGCCTTCGTCAGCACCTGGGTCGCACGGTTCGGCGTCCCCTCCGACATGACGTCGGACAGAGGTCCGCAATTTACCTCTGAACTCTGGACCGCCATCGCACGCAATCTCGGGGTGACCATTCACTGCACCACAGCGTACCACCCCCAAGCCAACGGACTGTGTGAGCGGTTCCACAGATCCTTGAAGGCATCTCTTCGAGCCAGCCTCCAGGACGGCGCCTGGACCGACCGACTCCCGTGGGTCCTCCTCGGCCTGCGCTCCGCGGTTAAAGAAGACCTCCATGCATCGGCAGCAGAGCTCGTGTACGGCCAGCCGCTGCGCGTACCCGGCGAGTTCCTGCCCACCGCCACGACACCCTGGTCAGCCGACCAGCAACGCCACGACTTCGCCTCACCGGCGCTACAGTTCGCCCCGGTGCCCATTGCCCGGCACGACGAATCCACCTCACACGTCCCGCTAAGCCTGCACCAGGCACGGTTCGTTTTCGTCCGGCACAATGCCCACCGCGGACCCCTTCAACCCCCGTATGACGGGCCCTACAAAGTGCTACAGGCTGGGGACAAATTTTTCGACCTACAAGTGGGCGACAGGACTGAAAAAGTGTCGGTTGACCGACTCAAGCCAGCACACTCAGAGCCCGGTGAGCAGGTCCCAGTAGCTCGTCCACCGCCACGCGGCCGACTTGCCCTCAAGCCAGTACCCCCGGCTGCTCCACGCCTGGCCGTTCCACGTCCACCGGCGTCCTACAAGAGCCGCTCCGGCCGGCCCATCAGACCACCGCACCGTCTCATCCACACCTCCTAAGCGGATTCTGGGGGGAGCTGTGTGGCGGATCGCCACCTAAACGGGCGCAATCCACTTTTCCGTCCGTGGACAATAAATCGGGCACCTTGCCTTTAAGAAGCATGCTGCCTTTAAGGCATGACAAAGGAGCGGGCGTCGCCCTCAGTGTGTACTCAAAAGCGCGGGTGTCGCCCTCAGTCTGTTTTCAGGTTTAGCAGAGAGAGGAGCTGGGGCAGCCATCTCTCAAGAGAATGTAATAAAAGCCATGTGTTCCTCAGATCGGTTCGGCCTCCATTCGTGTTCCGCGGCAACCGCAACAATATCGATATATAAATATAATAAATAAATAACTTGATCTGTATCACTGGTCATCTGTTCATAATTTTGTTTTATAATATATTAACAATCTTAAATCTCTGTGCACTTTCTGTCTACATAACCCTACTTCCTGTTACCATACTTTTGTGTCAATTGATTTCCATTATAATTCCTATGTCCACATTGTAATGGAAACTGCCTATGTAAACTGGTCACATTGTAATTACACCCTCTTACCAGTGGTGGTGCTGTAGCGCCTCCATTTCACTTCTCCTAGCTCCTCAGCCTGTACAGCAGAGAAACTCCTATGGCCCCAACCAACTCTTACTTCTCGTTCTCCCAAAGTGCCATAAGTTTTGCTATTTAAATATAACTTTCATATAATATTTTCATTTTATATTATTAATGTATGACATTGAAAGGGCACTGAACTACATCAGTGCACCCTGGACCAATTATCCCCTGCCCGCTAACCCTGCTTCACCTGAAGATAACACTTGTCTCGATTCCCAATGTGCAACATCATGGAAGATCGACTAGTGTTTCAACAACAACAACAACAACTTGTATTTATATAGCGCCCTTAACGTAGTAAAACGTCCCAAGGCGCTTCACAGGAGTGTTAGAAGATAAAAAATTTGACACCGATATACTTTATATTTCTTTCAATATACTAAAGTAGCTCACTGAATAAATGCACCGCCCAACATGGTGCTGAGTCATAGGGGTCGATTTTCCTGAAGCTGTCGGGAAGAAGGCGGGACTACAACTTTCGGCTTTTAGACCCACCTACTTTGACATCCGGCAAATCCACGCGATTTTCCCTTGATTGACCTTGTTGAGCCCGCCCAGCGGGCTCAGCAGGCCAATTAAGGGCCACCCGGCAACAGGTGACGTCACAGACTGCAATTTTATCTGTCAAGAGTTCTTGACAGATGAAATATCAGTGTTTCACTGCTGTTTGAAGCTGTGAAACACTGACAGTCTGAGTTCTAACATGAGTCCTTCTGCACAGACTCAGTTAGAACTCTCAGCAGCACTCAAAGCTGAAGGCTGTCACTTTTCGCAGCCGTTCAGCTTTAAGTGCCGGCTGAGTGATGGACTCCCGATGGCTACAGGAAGAAAGGCTGTTAAGGTAAGTACAGGTAAGTAAAAGTTCTTTACACACTTTAGACACACCAAACACACTTACCTTTGCACTCATGCACCCATCACTCACCTGAGCACCGACATCGCGACCCCTCCAACTCCTTCAACCCGACAGCCCACCTGCTCTAACCTGGCGTGGTTTGGAGCTGTCGGGAATCCCACACGAAACCCCTCAAAATAGGGATTAGGCTAAAAACTGCCTGTTAACAGGCAGTTAATTGGCACTAATCCCTTCCCGCCTGGTTTCGGCGGGTCCCAGTGCAGGGCGGGTACCCGCCTCCCCTGAAACTTGCGTGGGGCGGGATGGTTTCGGGACCCCCAAATTCAGGATTTCCCCCCCCCCCCACACGCCTGAAACCCCGCCTGACGGCTCCAGGAAAATCGACCCCATAGACACTTGGCAGGTCCCAGGTTCAATCATTGATCTGTACCTCAGTTAACTGATCTCACTGGTGGTATACTCAATTGACTTCAACAGTCTTGGCTCAGTGGTTCTCTCTCTCTCACACTCTCACCTCCGAGAGAGAGAGAGAGAGAGAGAGAGAGAGAGAGAGAGAGTGAGTGAGTGAGTTAAAAGAAAGACTTTCATTTATATAGTGCCTGTCACGACCTCAGGATGTCCCAAAGCACTTTACAGCCAATGAAGTACTTTTGAAGTGCAGTCACTGTTGTAATGTAGGAAACGCGGCAATTTGCGCACAGCAAGGTCCCACGCTGTCTAGAGGTCCCAGAGGGTTGTGGTACCCAGGAGTCCATGCCTTCAGGAGGAAAGCATTGAGAAAGGGAAAAAGCAACAACAAAAAAACCTCCAAAAATTAAAACAGGATTCAGCACAGCTCTGCCAAACCTGAAGTACAAAGGGTGCGCAAAGTCCCAGCTCCTGATGGAGTAGCCTGTTCCAGACCAATCACAGCTCCCCAGATGAATGGCGGTGCCCCTGTGAGGGAGTTTGGCCAAACTATACCTTGCATCAAATTTACAGGCAAAATTATGTAAAGCACCTGTGGTAAACCACTGTATTGTATATTGCCACCTCTGGGTGGCGCTGTGTATGGAGGCATGCCTCAGCTGACTCCACCCACCACTGTGTGGGTTTCGTTCAGACTTGTTCAGTCACTCACGAAGAAGCATGGTCTCTTCTTAGCTAATAAAAGCCTTATTCATCTCTTCTTTCGACTCGTCATCTCTTCTTCGACTCATCACCTTTTATGAAGTAATTGATAAGCGTATCAATTTTTTGATAAGCGTATCAGCACCACCTTCTGTATAACCGGTTATGTGACTGAAATAGAGGCTCATTATAAATTCCACCAAGTTGACATCGTGTTAGTTTTTTCAGCCTAATTGAAGGCTAGTTTAAATGGCTGGACTATCTACTGAGACTGTGCTGTATTATACAATAGCATAAAAACCAATTACAACTAGTTCTTAACATTACAGAACGTAAAGCACACGTGAATCTGTACAACAGGCATTTTCATTCATCTTTTACTTTTAATTCTATGAAATAAAGAAACTTGCTCCAAGTTATTCAACAGATTAGCCCTTGCAGACACAAGCAGATGAAGCCTTTGCTGCTCTTTTAAGGAGGTCACTGTACACACAATAAACAGGTAGGGCTGACAGAAGCTGTCGGCTCCCGGTCCGGCAACTCCTCAATTTTAAAATTCTCATCCTGGTGTTCAAATCTCTCCATGGCCTGGCCCCTCCCTACCTCTGTAACCTCTCCCAACCTTACAACCCTCCGAGATCTCTGCGCACCTCCAATTCTGGCCTTTTGTGTCAATTTTAATCGCTCCATCATTGGCTGTCGAGGCCCTAATCTCTTGAATTCCCTCCCTAAACCTCTCAGCCCCTCTACCTTTCTCTCCTCCTTTAAGACACTCCTGAAAACCTACCTCTTTGACCAAGCTTAGACATCTCAAGATTACCTAAAACTTGTATCTTTAACAATCTTGCTATGATGAATAACATTAATAGAAGTAGGCGGGTACAATTTAAATGTGCACATTAGGTTAATTAGAAAGCAGATAAGGGCCAAAGAAATATTCATTGGCATAATTTCTTCACATTTTTATTACCAATTCATAAATTTAGACCTGGCTTCATTAATTTTGCAGAGTGTAATTATGCTGTCAATGTATCAAACTGGGCTAACTCAACCCTAATTGCCCTCGAGAAGGTGGTGGTGAGCCACCTTCTTGAACCGCTGCAGTCCATGTGGTGAAGGTACTCCCAACAGTGCTGACTTTGTCGTAGCAGTTTGTTACAACTGAGTGACTCGTTAAGCCATTTCAGAGGGCCATCAAGAGTCAACCACATTGCTGTGGGTCTGGAATCACATATAGGCCAGACTAGGTAAGGACAGCAGTGAACCAAATGGGTTTTTACGACAATCCGGTAGTTTCAGGGTCACCATTACTAGCTCTTTAGTTCCAGATTTTAAAAATTTAATTAACTGAATTTAAAACCCCCAGCTGGCAGTGGTGGGATTTGAACTCTGGGTTATTACTCCAGGCCTCTAGATTACTAGTCCAGTAACATAACCACTATGCTACCGCACCCTGTTACATAGCAGCTTGAATGACAGCAAGACTCCCAAAGCACTTCTAATGAAGTACCTTTTGAATGGTAGCCACTGTTCTAATGTAATTAAGTCACAGCGAAAGAGCGAGAGCAAGCAAGGGAGAGAGCAAGAGTGAGACAGAGAGCGTGCGAGACGGAGAGAGAGCGCAAAAATGAAAGAGAGAAAAAAGAGAAAGAGAAAGAGGGGAAAAAAAGAGAAAAGGAAAGTAACTTGGTCACTTGGACATGAATGCCCCCTCCCCCGACAGAGCAGCACAGCGTTGATCTAAAATTCGGCCCACCCTTTCCTACCCCACTACCCCCACCGCAGGAACTATACATAGGATTCGGCGGAAATATTGCCGGCACTTTATCCCCTTCATGTAAATAATCTTCTCCCCGGAATTTGGGATGGGTTCAGCAGATTGCTCAACTGGAATTTCCAGACTGATGTATCTGTGTTATTTAGATCATTGGTACAGTAATGGTTATCCCGCTGAAGAAATGCTAAAATACAGCTGGGTGAGCTGTGGAAGCTAGTGTCCGTACATGGGTCGGCCAGGCACTGGGGAGGGAGTGGAGCTGATAGAACGGATTCTTTTACCCTCAGTCTGGTTCAGCAATCACTGAGTCGAATACAACCGGAGAGTTCAAACGATTTATTATCCGTAGAGTCTTACTCTGATATATCGGCACCGACTCCTGCAAGAGTCTGACGAATCCAACAGAGTAAGCAATTTTTCATACAGCGTGCTACATTATTATACCTGCATTGAGAAAGCATTAACACATCGTACATTCTGCACCAATCCTGAGCTGTGCACGTATACTTTTAATTTGATTTCCTGGCCTGGCAGTTCGAGCTGGGCAAGCCACATTTTACTGAATGGGTTACAACTAAGTAAACATCACGGTAATGCGTTTGCAATCATGGTACTGCGTTTACGATCACCTATTGTCTGTATAACTTCTGCACGCCGCCATACATTGTTCCTTATCAGCAAGGTGTAACATCGTGGGCGTCAGCCACATTAGCAGCTAAAGATCAGGTTAGCCTTTTTATTTTACTTCTTTGCTGCCTTTACAGTTTCTCGTTTCTTTTCCATTGACCTTGGCATTCTCATTCCCTCCTTTTATCATTCTATGATAACCAACCGTTATTCGGTTACGTTTATCCTATTTAGTCGATCAAATTCTTCATTATCATCGTACTTTACTTCCTTCATATCATCCATTTGTTCCCTTATCTTTGTGATAAAGCGGGTGATGTTCTCTGTCTGGTCTCGGACTCCCATAAGGCATTTACCTTTTACTATTGCACAGACACCACCTTCTCGGGCCAGCAGGTAGTCTAGGGCATATCTGTTCTGCATAGTGAATAACCTGAGTTCTGACAATTCTTTAGTGACTGCGTCGAGGGCCCCCATGGTAGCATTACCCAGGATGGTGAGGCCACAGATAAGGTAGTTCCGGTTATTGGCGGCCAAATAGGCTCCAGTATAGCCTATAGAGAACAGGCCAGCAAATCCATATCCTACAGAGGTTCCGTGTCCTCCTAGGGATTCATGATCTTTCCACTTGGAGCAAAACTCTTTCGAGGCTGCCCTGGCTACTATTCTTCGGTGGGATGTCCATTGGGAGGGGCAAGGTACTGTGGTAGGGGTTAAGGTAGCGATGGCTACAGTCCGGGGGGCGGTATCTACTACCATGAAATTAGTGGCTTTTCCTTGGCCCGAGAAAAAGTAGCCTGGTTTGGTGTATATCACGGATATGTGTTTCTGCCTTGTGCTTAAATGGCTCGGGGGAAGGAAATAGTCAAAACCTCGGATCTCAAGAGTATCAGCAGGCTGGGTACTAGCTATTTTTACTAGCATAAAGGTTTCCCCCCCTACCTTCAGAGTTGTCCCATCCCCTTCTCCACATAAAACTTGTACTCCTTCAGTTATCGACACACATACGGATTGCTCACATGTGCAGCTACCGGTGTCAGGTCCTATCGTACACTGATGGTGGAGGCAGCGTGTCACCAAGCAGGTGTAGTTCTGTTTAACCCATACTGACCTACAACCATAGCCTGTCCCATTCCAACAATTCTCATAGCCACCAGGGTTCCTGCTTGGTTTCAGGCAATTGGCGGGCGGGGTTAAGGTATAGGGTAATGTTATATTGGTTGTGGGAGGGGGGAGGTGAGTATCTAAAAGAAAGTCCGGGGGAACAATAACCGGGGTTGGGGCAAACACCCCCTCAACAGATATCAGGGGCGGATAACAAACAATTGACTCTGGTGAGTATAGGGCTGCGTGAGTCTGGAGGAATAGGTTGCCCGTCGGGGTTTCTTCAGGGAAAGTGTGTTGGAGATCTCGTTTACGTCTCTTTGTGAGGGTACCTTCTACCCTAAAATAGTCGAAGCTGCTCATAGGGGGCAGCCCATTTCTCTTCCTTTCCTGATTGAACTTCAGATAACGACTTTGTCCTTTGGTATCGGTAGTTCTACGGCATGGCCCTGCAGTAACAGACTTGGTCACCTGGCGTCGACAAACGTAATCAAATTTACACTCGGTCCAATAGCATGGCAATGTTCCTCTGTGTTTGTTTCTCAGCACTAGCGAGCGGTGGGGCTGTCTAATAAGCCCAATGTAGGTGTCCAAGTTGATCACGTTCCATTTCCCGAACCCGCCTGGGTTATCATCATTGCACCGAAGCACGTCTCCTTGGCATAGATGGTGTACCCGCTTGGGTTGGTTCCGTCGGCATGTTCTCCTTCTGGGCTGTTGAGTTATTCCAGGAGTGAGCAGGACACTGATGGAGAGGATCCACAGCGGCGTCTGCATGGCCGGTCGGCGTGGCACGTCTGTTTGAGGAGAGATTTCTTGGAAGCAAGAGAGTTTAGCATTCTTTAAGTTTTAGGCATAGCATTACTGACAATTTTACAGTGGTGGAGGTGAACCCAAGCACTCTTTCCCTCTACTTTGGCAGCAGTTGGGGTGGTGAGTAGGACTTGATAGGGTCCTTCCCAACGAGGTTCCAATCCTTTTCGCGTCCAATTCTTGATCAATACATACGCTCCGGGCTCGATTTTGAACGGACTGACTATACGAGGGAGGTCGACGTAAGCAGCGCGTACCCGGGAGTGCAGACTTCTCAATGCCCTGGTTAACGACAAAATATAGTTAGTCATTTCTGCCGTCCTGTGGTGAAAGTGGACAGTCTTTGGGACTTCCTGGTTCCACGGGGTTTTGAGAGGTCTGCCATATATGATTTCAGCAGGGCTTAACCTTGCTGCACCAGCCGGGGTAGTACGTATTTGGAACAAGGCCACGGGGAGTAATTTGAGCCAAGTAGTTCCCGTCTCGGCCTGTAATTTGGCAAGTTTATTTTTCAAGGTCTGATTAGCCCGTTCGACCAGTCCGGCGGCCTGTGGCCTGTAGGCACAATGTAGCTGCTGTTGGATGCCCATTTGAGTGCAGAATTCCTTGATTACCTGACCCACGAAGTGAGGGCCGTTGTCTGAACTTAATCAGTTTGGAATTCCGTACCTGGGAATAATTTCTCTCATTAAAACTTTTACAACAGTGGAGGCTTTGTTATCCGTAGTCGGGTAGGCCTCAATCCACTTACTAAATACATCAACAATAACCAGTACATATTCATAACACTGACACCTTTCTAACTCAATGTAGTCCATCTGGAGGGTCTCAAAAGGACCCATGGGTAACGGCGTCTTACCCATTTCACAAGGTATGCCTTTTCCCGGGTTATGCTGCTGACAAATGAGGCAGCGACTGCTTATACCTTGAGCCAGAGATTGTAATCTAGGATGCCACCATGTAGCTAACAGCGTGTCACTAGTTGCTCTGGCACCACAATGAGTTGCAAAGTGTATACATTCAATAACCCATAATGCTAGCTCATCTGACATACAAGTTTGCTCGGCAGGGGTGACCCATAGTTTAGACACACAATCATATGTACAACCGAGCTGTTTCCACAGTCCCTTATCACAGTCAGGAGCGTCCTCCTGTAACTTAATGACGTCTTGGATGGTTGGCATTGGCTTTTCCGAGGGAGACTTGCTTTTATTTGAGCTTTTAGTCTGGCTCATCATTCTAGGCACAACCACTCGTTGTTCCTGGGACGCTTCCCTAGCTTCCTGGTCAGCGCATCTATTCCCTATATCTACTGGGGTTTGTCCTGCTGTGTGTGCGGAGCACTTTATCACGGAGATCTGTTTTGGTAGCATGAGGGCTTGTAGTAAGTCAGATACTAATTTCTGATGGGGTATCTGTGTTCCTGCAGAGGTTAGGAACCCTCTGTTTTTCCATAATTGTCCGAAATCATGAACCACTCCGAAGGCATATCTCGAGTCTGTATAAACGTTAACCTTTAAGTCCTTCCCTAAGATACAAGCTCGTATTAATGCAAACAGTTCTGCTTGTTGGGCGGAATACGGAAACTCAAAGGCGGCAGACTCCAAAGTGTTACCGTCCTGATCTACGATTGCATATCCAGAACGTCTTTTCCCAAGGGGACTGACGGACGCACTTCCATCTACATACATGGTTGTGTCAGGACTCTGCATTGGGGCATCAGATAGATCATCCCTGACGGAGGTATCCTCCTTGATTAAAAATAGACAATCATGTCCTGGGTCTGTTTGTTCGAGGGGTGGTTCTGTGAGAATACATGCTGGGTTGATAGTACTGTAGTACAATGCTTAAATTGCAGTTTAGGATTATTCAACAGGCATATCTCACACTTATTTTGTCGGGCCATAGTGAGGTGCTGAGTTTGTAATTGGCCTAATAGTGCAGTTACCGAGTGCGAACTGTATACTGTAATATCTTGTTGCAAAGTTAGATTGGCAGCCGATTGTAGGCTATTATAGATGGCGGTCAGAATCTGGGTGCATACGGGATGCCCTAGCACTACCGGATCTAACTTCGAGGAGTAGTAAGCCACCGGCCTATGCTTGTCCCCATGTTTTTGAGTTAGGACAGCAGTCGAACAATCAGTGAGGATAGTGCAGTATAGCTGGAAGGGCCTGTCATACAGGGGTCTCCCCAGCGCTGGTGCTTGTGACAATGCTTCCTTTAGGTTTTCAAACGCTCTCAAGGCGACAGGATTTAGCTGAAACTCGCCCTCCATACTGGTGTATGGTGTTAGTCGTTTGGTTTCTAGAGCGATGTTGGGTATCCATTGTCTACAGTAGTTTACCATCCCCATCCATTGTCTCACTTGTTTTGCACTACGGGGTACGGGGAACTGACAGATTGGCTCAATCCTGCTTCTCTCTAGACTCCGCTCGGTTGCTGAGAGCATGAAGCCGAGAAACTTAACTTTCTGTTGAGCCACTAGTACCTTTGATTGAGAGACTACGTACCCTAGTGAGAATAGGTGATTAAGCAACTGGGCGGTGTCTTCCCGGTTACTTTGTTCGTCAGGGCTAGCTATTAGCAAATCGTCCACGTATTGGACCAAAGCGGAACCATGTTTTAAGGTCAAAGTCTGCAACTGTCCTTGTAGGCACCTAGAGAATAATGTTGGAGAGTTTACAAAACCTTGCGGCAGTCGGGTCCACGTATACTGTTGTTCATTATAAGTAAAGGCAAAGAGGTACTGGCTTGCCGGTTCCAGTGGCAAGGCGAAGAAGGCGTGTTGGAGATCGACTACTGCAAAGATTTTCGCTTGTGCAGGGACCTGGGCCAGAATGTGAGCTGGATTAGGTACTAGTGCATGAAGCGGTTGTACAATAGCATTGATAGATCGTAAGTCCTGTACTAATCTGTACTGGTTTGGCTTTCCTGATTTTGGAACTGCAAGTATGGGCGTGTTGCACGGGGACTGGCATTTAATCAGGATTCCTTGTGTCAGTAGTCCCGTGATCAGTTTATCAATGCTGGGTATCGCTTGTTGTTTCAGCGGATACTGTCGTATGGAGGGTAGTACAACATTTTCCTGTAGGGCGATTTGGATGGGAGTTATTTTAACGCATCCTACCTGTGTGGGGTCTTCTGCCCACACATGCGGATTGACGTATTCCGGTACCTCATTCCCAACGTGGTGGTGCAACTGTGTCAAGGCTACCTTTGGTTCTTGGTAGAACAGGATAGTTCGACCGCCTGACAGGGCCTGCTCCTGCCGGTCATCTGGGTTAGCTTGTTCAACTGCCTGTTTTACCATGGGTCCCAGATCTTTCGCACGGTAGGGGGGGTTCACTTCCCGGGTGATGTGTGGGGCTACAGTTAGGGGTTGCTTCCACAATTCCGAGGGAACCTCAACATATTCTGCTTTTCCCTCCGGTCCCGTAACTATGGCTCGGAGAACAACATCCCACTCAGTCCCTCCATAAGCTTGGTAAAAATTCTCCAATTCCTTATCCTTTCCACTTCGATCATAAGCTAGGGTTACATGAGATGGGGGTTCATCCTTTAAGTCCAGAGTCCACCATTGTGGGGTGATGGAAACGTAACATTGTCTTTTAGGGGCCCATGGTTTTACAGTTATTCCTTCGTTCCCACACTCAAGTCTTAATTGAAATGCACATAACAGGTCTCTGGCCATGAGATTGCAATCCAGCCCATTTGTGATCACGAATTGGTGTTTTACGGACTCATTTCGAAATGCTACTTCAACTGGTTCTGATATCGGGTACTGGCACACTTGTCCTTGGAATCCGGACAGGCTTTGTGTCTCCCCGGATTTAGGGAGATTGAGCTCCGATCGGACGGATGACATAGCTACTCCGGTGTCTACCAGAAACGTATGCCAGTTCCCTCCAATCAGTAATGATAGAACGGGCTCCTTGTCCGACTGGAACCCGTTCACCACGAGGTTGGCTAGTCAGTACTGGGGAAACGGATTATTCTGGGAGAAGTCTGTATATCTTCCTCGTCCCCGATTTCCCTGCCAACCTCCCCGTTGTCCTTGCATATGGCCCCCTCTTCCTTGTCTTCGGGAGGGACATTCCCTGCTCCAGTGGCCTTGCTGACCACAGTTAAAACAGGCATCTGACCCTGCTTGCCTCCCTCCTCTATCGCCGAAATTTTGTCTCGGGGGAGCGTAGGGTGGGCCATAATTAGGGACGGTCGGTCCGTTGGGATGGCTGATATATCTGTACCCTTGTCTATCAACCCACCCTGGGACGCAGTACTGGGGCTCCGTCTGATATCCTATCACATCTTGGGTGGGCTTTGGCTCTTCCTTTTTCATCACATACTCAGTCTTGACTTTGACCTGGGGCTGACTCTCCTGACTCTTACTCTCTTTCCAATAATATTTCACTGCCCTGGCCATCTGGCTGGGACTATTCTCTGACCAGTCCATATTGTTAGTCTTAATTGCTTCAGACACCGAGGTTGGTAGACAATTTATCAGAATAGCACAGTATTGCGGCGAGTTTGCTCCGTTCTGGTAATTAGCATCTCCTGACTGACTCCGATATACCTCAGAGAATCTCTCTCTAGGAATTCCTCTGCTCCCTCGCCCTTTCGTGGTTTAGTATCCAACACCTTGGATATATCAATGGGTTTCTGCAGGGTGGTGGTTAAAGCAGTGAGTATGGCCTGTTCACGAGCAGCACCCTGTGCGTTTTGAGCCTCTAATGCGGCATGGTCCGCAAAGCCTAGGTTAACCAAAAACCTTGCATGTTCGGCGGGAGTCAAGGTCTGCTGTACTAACGCCCATAAGTCTCTTGATTCAGCATTATAGACGAGTATAGTAGTCCGGAGGAATTCTACAAACAAGGTGGGGGATTTCTTCCTATCTGGCATCCCGGTTAAGATAGCCATTATCTCGTTAGGTATCTTCTACCCCTGGAAACCTATGGTCCGGGGGTTATCGGCGGCCACTGGAGTATTCGCGTTAAAGGCAGGGTTAGGCATTTGTCTCACCGGCAACTGCCGGGGTGTCGGTTTATGTCTGGCGGGTCTCTCGGTATCGGATTCTGATTCCAGGGATGACAAGTCGTCTCCTGAATCTCCACTGTCAATGTCACTATGGTCCCGGCACTCTAAAAAGGACCTTAAAGCCTCGAGGGTACTCTGGCTCTGACTCTCTAGTCTCTGACTTTGAATCATCTGCCTTTGATTTCTCCGTTTTCGTGACCTTGATGGACTGGGTTGGGGTGGGGAGGGTGGCGTCGGGGGCCGATTATTCTTAGTCCTGAGTCGGGTGCAAAAAGCAACAGGGTCAGTATACTGGGGACCCGGTTGTTGGTCTCCCATCTGGACCGGCGGGGGATTATTCATTTGAACCGTGACTGACGGCGGCGGGGAAACGGCACTGGCAGATACTTGAGGTGTCGGCGCGGGGGTTTGTACAGTTGGTACGGGTGCCACCGGGGGATAAATGTTAACGTACGGGGGGGGGGAGCACGGGGAACAACATGAGCCCTGTGATTCCATTCTTCCAAATCATCATCACCATCTCCCTCTGTCAAGGCAAGGCCAACCATTGGATTACGTAATCCACTCTTATCAGCCTTTCCAGACTCGCCCATGGTCTTTTCAGACTCCTGTTTCAAGCGTTTCTCATGAGCACATTCCTTTCTCAATACCTCTACTGGTTTGACTACCCCTCTTTCGGTAAGTCCTATTCCTAATTTTAAGGCATTATCCTGCCAACTTGCTAACAAGGAAGTTTCTTTCAGTTCCTGGCAGTACTGTCTCCATAGGGCAATTAGTTCTTTGGCTGTGGTACCCCTGTTACTTCTCCAAATTAGTTCTTGAGCCTTTTTAGCGGCATCTAGGTTCTTAGTTCCTCCTAGTGGCCATTGATCACTTCCTAATTTCTTATTTAATCCTCCCGACAACTGTCTAAGTTGCTTTGCTTTGTCAGGATGTTGTTCACAAAGGGTCTGTAAGGCGCTACCCGATTCAGTCGTGGTATCTAAACAATTGCCCATCTTACTCCCCTTGTGAACTTTACACAGTCGCGTTTTAAACTTGTCCAGAGCCTAGGCGGGCCAAGTGATATACAAGGTCGACGCTTTACCTGACACAAGTGCTTATTTCTAAGTTTACACAGTTCCTAGTTATTCCCTCAGTACGTATACTGACCCTCAGTGATATCCGATCACTGACCTAATCACCTATCTCTTCCAGTATTCACCAGACTGACCTGGATCTCGGCGGGACACCACACGGGAGTTAGCGATTGGCCGACTCATCGTCAGACTGGCGGAATTGGAGGAAAACCGAGGTAGTACAAGAAACTACTTACATCGGGGGCCCATTTCCTCCCTCCACGTCCGAGACGATTCAACTCTTAATTCGCGAACTCTCGGTGACTGTCCGTTGAGATCCCACTTCTGACACCAAATGATAGAACGGATTCTTTTACCCTCAGTCTGGTTCAGCAATCACTGAGTCGAATACAACTGGAGAGTTCAAACGATTTATTATCCGCGGAGTCTTACTCTGATATATCGGCACCGACTCCTGCAAGAGTCTGACAAATCCAACAGAGTAAGCAATTTTTCATACAGCGTGCTACATTATTATACCTGCATTGAGAAAGCATTAACACATCGTACATTCTGTACCAATCCTGAGCTGTGCACGTATACTTTTAATTTGATTTCCTGGCCTGGCAGTTCGAGCTGGGCAAGCCACATTTTACTGAATGGGTTACAGCTAAGTAAACATCACGGTAATGCGTTTGCGATCATGGTAATGCGTTTATGATCACCTATTGTCTGTATAACTTCTGCACGCCGCCCTACATTGTTCCTTATCAGCAAGGTGTGCCATCGTGGGCGTCAGCCACATTAGCAGCTAAAGATCAGGTTAGCCTTTTTATTTTACTTCTTTGCTGCCTTTACAGTTTCTCGTTTCTTTTCCATTGACCTTGGTATTCTCAGGGCAAGTGAGTTAACAATTGTCATAATTCAAAAGCAGGTCTTTCCTCGTTCCCCCAGCCTTCATTCGCAAGCTTTAAAAAAAATCACAGCACAAGGCAGTGAGAACATTGAAATGCAAACAAAGCATGAAAAAACAGTCCCAGGTCACAGCAGGCCAGGCACAGAATGGAGGGACAGGCTGTGTAAAATAGGACAGCAAAGTAGCAGGGCAACGGAGGCCGGTCAAGTTTTGTTCGGATTGTCCTGGTCTGATGCGACCTTTTCTAGGCTTCAGTCAAATTGGTCTTCGGCAATAGCGAATCGGTATCCCGTTTTACACCCCATTTGACCGCCAATTTTATGAGATCATGCTCCCGACAGGAGCTTCACCCACTGGGAGCACACAGCAGGGAATTGTGGGGAGCGCGCGAGTGATTTCCCGATTAGGTCCCCTGGCTTTGTGTCGGGACTGGGATTTTGTAAAATCAGCCTTCATTCATCTGTTTAAATTGCCAGTACCTTCTTCAGTAGATGTCAACTACTGCTGTTCATGCCAAAGAAATCATTTTCATTTTTGTTTCTTTTTAGTTTGGGTTCATAAGAAATGCAGTTTTCTCATCTCACTGTACTCCTCATAAATACAACATACAAATTACTGATGCCATTCATTTCAAAATACATAATTGACAGCATAAGAACATAAGAAATAGGAACAGGAGTCAGCCATTCGGCCCTTTGAGCCCGCTCCACCATTCAATAAGATCATGGCTGATCTTCTACCTCAACTCCACATTCCCGCACTACCCCCATATCCCTTGATTCCCTTAATATTCAAAAATCTATTGATCTCAGTCTTGAATATACTCAACGACTGAGCCTCCACAGCCCTCTGGGGTAGAGAATTCCAAAGATTCACCACCCGCTGAGTGAAGAAATTTCTCCTCATCTCAGTCCCAAATGGCCGACCCCTTATTCTGCGACTGTGACCCCTGGTTCTAGACTCCCCAGCCAGGGGAAACATCCTCTCGGCATCTACCCTGTCAAGCCCTTTAATAATTCTATAAGTTTCAATGCGATCACCTCTCATTCTTCTAAACTCGAAGGGAATACAGGCCTCGAGGAAGAAAACTGAGCACAAGTTTGATTTTTTTTTAAACGCAAAAAAGGAATAGAGGAATTTTTCAGATTAGAAACCAGGATGTAACCAGAAGAAAAAAGGGAGATGATCAAATCTAACTTCAGTGCCAAGTAATTACAATCTACAAAAAAATTTAAAGTGGTACACCCGGGAGTGGAATGCACCAATACATCAACAAACACTCAGCCAATGAGCCAAGCTGAAATTCTCAAAACAGAAACAGGATATTTGGTTTGCGAGATGTAATCTTTCAAAAAAAAACACAAGCCACGATTTAACAGAATGATAATCGGGCTGGTTTATAAAGGGCTGAAGATGCACTCCGCCAGCTCCCTCCCCAGACAGTGAAACCAAAAATCTGCCCGTCCCCAGTCAGAGCAAATAGGCTTTCTCCTAACAAAACACTTTAGAAAGACCTCAATTAAATATCTTAGGCATCAAAACGTAACATAAAATGCCCTCCCGGCAGTGACTGTGAAGGTGTTTTCCTTACACAAGGAGGTATACTTGCCACAAGGACACAGCTCAAGATGCAACTAATGCGAACCTGCTCTCTGCATCCAGTACCAATCACCTCAGCCCTCTGTGTTTACTGATGAATAGGTTACGAGACAATTTTTAGTTCATCTTCCCCACCCCATTAGAAGGAAGCGAGGCTTTGGAATAGTAGGCAGAATTCTTGCCTCGGATTCAGAAGACGCAGGGCTCATTTCTCAAGGGATAGAATTGAAAAGCAGGGAAGTTATATTAAACTTGTATAAGAGCCTTAGTTTGACCATGACAGGGTAGACAGAGAAAATGTTTCCACTTGTGGGGAAGACCAAAAAGATGCCATAAATAAGATAGTCACTAATAAATCCAATAGAGGATTCAGGAGAAACATCTTTGCCCAGAGAGTGGCGAGAATGTGGAACTCGCTACCACAAGGAGTATTTGAGGTGACTAGCACAGATGCATTTAAGGGGAAGCTGGATAAACGCATGAGGGAGAAAGGAAGAGAAGGAAAGATGAAGAAGGGGCGTGTGGAGCATAAACACCGGCACAGACCAGTTGGGCCAAATGGCCCGTTTCTGTGACGTAGACGCTATGTAATGCGATGTAAGGCTTCGAAACCCACTCCAGACAACCCTGGCCAGTGGAGACCGGCCACAGGTTCTGAATTCTGGGCTGAAGGCCAGCAGGACACATGCGACTGCTAAAGATTGCAACAGCCATGGAAGCAGCGGTCACGTTGCGACCTGTCAGACGGTCAATCAGCTCACGAGTCCTTCTCCAACCTCGCGCTGTTAGAATCATAGAATGATTACCGCACAGAAGGAGGCCATTCGGCCCATAGAGCCCGTGCCGGCTCTCTGCAAGAGCACTTCAAGGGAAGAGTGAGAAGGTACAATAACCCCCGTTAGAAATTTATACATTTTGTCATCAAAATCAGAAAAAAAGGTTCAAAATGCTTTAAAAAATACAGCTGATTTACTGACTTATATAATTCAGTTATTTCAGATGAGGCAGAAATACTAGTGCCAATACGCCTATAGACTCCATCTGAAATGTGAACTGGGGATAGTGCCAAAGGTAAGATTTAGCTGAAAGTCAATGATGCAGGTCTGTTTGTGCCAAGTTCGCTTAAGTCATATCATTCCACAGAATCACTGCAGGAGAACATGGCCTCAGGCTTCCAATACAATGAAAACTCTTGTCGGTTGTGGGGGTGGAGGAAGTCCTACTGATGGAAAAAACAACTGTGCGTGCGAGGGCTCCACCACATGCAGTGGTTTTTAAAATGGTACGGATTGCGACTGATTCAGACCATTTTTAATCTCTTCAACCAGTCAGGGAAGATCCAGTAATGGCCAGTGAATGTAAAGATACTTTGCAGGTCTATACAGCAGGATTCAACCACTTTGCCAGAACGCATATCCCTGCCTACAACAAGGCTCTTTATAGCTGCATTTATGGCCCCTCCCCCAAACAGCAAAAAGATAAATGACCAGATTATCTGTTCTGGTAGTGTTGGCTGAGGGATTAACTGTTGACCAGGACACTGGGCGAAATCCCCTGCTCGCCTTCAAATATAGTGCAGTAGGATCTTTTACGACCACCTTGAACACCTCATCTAAAAGATGGCATCTCCGACAGTGCAGCACTTCCTCAGTGCTGCACTGGAGTGTCAGCCTGGATTATGCACTTAAATCTCCGGAGTGGGGCTTGAACCCACGACCTTCTGACTCATGCGAGAGTGTGTCAGTCATCAGGGAGTCAAGGCTGACACTCGGTCCTCCGATTCTACCTGGGATTTGCTACCCGACCCAACATACATGACCACACAAGGTCCGGTGTTCAAAAACAAGTTCCTTTTATTTCAGGTGTAAAAACACATTGCTTTCATCTTGGTTTCATCACAGATTAAGAGATTTTTTCACACACGTTTGTGCTGGTGAGATTACTAGAGATTTCAGGCCCAATTTTACCCCTGCCCACCTGACGGGCAATTAAAATCAGAGCGGTGATCCCAGTGCCTTCCCATAGGATGCAAGTTTAACCTGCTGTTTTTAGAAGCAAGGCAACGGGCTCCTGCTTTAAATATGCGGATCAGGCCCCGATGACTAAACTGAGCCGGAGGGACAAGGCAGAAGGAAATAGCCTTGAAAACTCATAAGTGACTAATGGCAAAACCAGTCTTATGAACGTCGAAGGAACCAGAAACCCTGACTATATCCTTTTCATATTCTGAAAACACAGCTTTTATATTCTCATCCAGATTCTCTCCAGGAGTTCTGTGGTCCCCCCTCCCCATCAGTCTATGGGTTTTGTAGGCGGCTGAACCCACTCTTGCTTTACTGTCCTGTCCCAAAGTCAGGGCTGCTGTCAGCGTCAGTGCAGGAAAGCAAGTGGGGTATTAGGTTTGGAGGTGAAGTCACTCAGACAGCTTGTACTCCGTCTCCTCAGCGCTGCTCTCTTCCTTGCAAATCAAAGCCCCAAAATGAGATTTTCCCATTGCAGTCACCCAGTGCAAGACACAGTAGAAACCTCTTATAAAAGAAATAAAGAGCTTGCATTTATATAGCGCCTTTCGTGACCTCAGGACATCCCAAAGCACTTTACAGCCAATGAAGTACTTTTTGAAGTGTAGTCACTGTTGTAGGGAAACTCGGCAGCCAATTCGTGCACAGCAAGCTCCCACAAACAGCAATGTTGTAGCGGTTCGTGTGCATCGCCACTAAATAATCGAGTTCGACTTCGACGAACTATAAATAAGTTGTTTATTTACAGGAACAGGTTAAATACAACAGGTAAGGTAGCAGGTAAGATGGCTGACTGTAGGAGTACCGTGGTGTAGGTCTTTCCCCAGCGGGGACGCCACGAGGACTAACTAGAAGTTTCCCAGCTCAACTGCCAGCAGGTTCCGAGCTCAACTGTTGGAAGGTTCCGAGCTCTGATGTCATGACGTCAGAATACAGGAGAGAAGCCTGAGTATAGTAACAGACACATACAGTAAGGTAAGTTAAAGGGAATTATGTATCTCAATGTAAGGGACAACCGGTGGTACCGCCACAATGTGATAATTATCAGGTAATCAGTTTTTCCGTGATGTTGGTTGAAGAATAAATGTGGGCCAGGACACCGGGGAGAACTCCCCTGCTCTTTTCCAATATTGCCATGGGATCTTTCACATCCAACTGAGAAGGCCTCGGTTTAATGTCTCATCCGAAAGACGGCATCTCCGACAATGCAGTGCTCCCTCAGTACTGCACTGAAGTGTCAGCCTAGATTTTTGCGCTCAGGTCTATGTTATTACAGAGTTTACAGCACAGAAACAATCCATTTCGGCCCAACTGGTCTATGCCCAATGTTTATGCTCCACACAAGCCTCCCTCCCACCCTACTTCATTTAACCTTAATCAGCACTATTCCGTTCTCCGTCATGTACTTATCTTAAATGCATCTATGCTTATCTCCTCAACCACTCCATGCAGTAGCGAGTTCCACATTCACACCACTCTCCGTGTAAAGAAATTTCTCCCGAATTCTTTAGAGAATTTATTAGTGACTATTTTATATTGGACTCTCTCAAGTGGAAACGTCTTCGCTACATCTATCCCATCAAACCCCTTCATAAATTTTCACGCCCTCTGATTAAGTCACCCCTCAGCCTTCTCTTTTCTACAGAAAAGAGCCCGAGCCTGTTCAGTCTCTCAGTTATTATTTTTTATATAATATTTTTAATTTATATTATTCATACTTAAACAGCAAATCTAAGGCAATTTGAGAAACAGAAAAGTAAGGTTGGTTGGAGCACAGGAGTTTCCCCACAGTGCAGGCGGAGGTGCTGGGAGATTCAAAACTTAGGCACTTATGGGTAATAAATGCTGGCCTTACCAGCGACACCCACAGCCCGGAAACAAATTTTTAAAACTACAGCACCACTACAGGTGGGAGGATGTAACTACAACGTGACACGTTTACATAGGCAGTTTCCATGACAAACGTGGACAGAGGAATTTATAATGGGAAAAGTTGACTCAAAAGTGTGACAAAAAATGACAACAGGAAGTAAGGTTTTGTAGACAGGAAATGCATGTAGATGTAAGATTTTTGAATATATTATTTAGATAGCTTCCAAACGCTCAATGCTCGACTCCTTGCCCATTAAGTGTTAAATGGTTCGTGAAGTCAGGTAGGAGCAGCCACATTCTCAAAGCATTGAAAAGAACATTGGCTAAAGGCAACCCACTGTGCACTTATTAGACTCGGTTTGACTCCGTACTGGAATTATTGATTCCACGTGGTATCAAACCCTGTGCAATGCGAGACTGTCTCTTCGTGCCACTCCACGCTGACATCAGGTCAGGATCTCACTCTGGTGTTATACCGTCACTTCCGCGTTGCTGGGAAGTAGAAACCACTTCAGAGGGGTGCTAAAGTTGCAGTGTGAATGTAGCTTCAGTTACAAACGGTTTCGTTGAAGGGGCTCAGAGTGGCTCCAATGCAGAGAGCAGCTTGCCGTGACCGTAACCTCCTTCTGTGCTGTAACCATGCTATGATTCTAGGATCCAGAAGTCAGTCAATAAGTAGTCAATGTTTGAGAAAGTAAAGCGCTATCATACAATAACAGGGCACATTGAAAACACGAGAGGAAACTTCACTCAAATGTTGGTTTTCCTTTTAGGTGAAGTCTTTATTCATTTAACATCTCGCAGCAGCACTGGGAGGTATGATTAGGCCCACTCCGCACGCACAGCCAAACCAGCTGTCAGCAAAGATGGAAGGGTTTAATCCTAAACAAACAAAAGTTAAGCTGGTAATAAAAAGTTCAGGAGGCTCGATAAACTCGCTAAAACCTTGGAAGCTCCAATTCAACATATCTGGATGAAGACGGGAAGAATTTGCCACAGTGCAACTCAGTGCGGGCAACAACCTGCCACCGCAGCTTGATGCTCGATGATGGGACAGGCAGACTAGCTGCGAGTAATGGGAGCATCCCAACAAAGAGGATAGACAGGTGGGAAGCCGATACCCAACACGGAACAGGCCCCCGGGAGGGCTCGGGAATCTGAGTGCAGCCTGGATGAAGCCAGTGGGAATGTAACTGACCATGGCTAGGGAGAGCGGGCAGCTACATCATTCAACGGCCACGTCCCACTGCACGGGAGAAAAATCCCGAAACATGAACTGCGCCTGGGCCGTAGTACGCAGACTTTCAAAATTAAGTGTTGGTCCGGTAGGTCATTTAGAAGTGGCATCGAGTTACTCAGTTAATGCAATGCCTTGTGATTGGTGTGGGGAGCATTGCCGGGTTCCAGCTGGTGAATGTTCTGAAGCAGCCAACAGCAAATCAATAATCGAATTTGGACAAAATCCAAGGAAGCATTTTTTCCACTTATTGAGCTGACCAACTGCGCAAGGACACGCTGTTTACCCAGATTATTTTATTGTCGATTTTGAAAAAAGTCACCCAGCAGCTGCCAAGAGGAAAACCAGCAAATTTGGCAAAAAAAGGGTTAAGATTAATGTGGTATTTGCAGGCGTTGAGAAGGGCTTTTAGATATAAAGGAACTCAGTGACTGATCTCAGCACGCTACTGCTGCAAGAAATCGAAGAAACCATCGCTGGGAGTTCATAAGGTGGCTCTTCTAATGGCTCAACGAGCTTATCCAATGAATAGCTGAGTAACAGACCAAGGAGGTCTGGCCTTTGACCCCTGGTTAGTCGATCGTCAGCGCCCTTGGTGCAGGCAAGGGGAAATGGATCAAGGCTAGTTAATCAGGAAAACAGTGACAGGATCAGACAAAGTCAACATGGATTTACAAAAGGTAAATCGTGCTTGACTAATCTACTGGAATTTTTTGAGGATGTAACTGGTGGAATAGATAGGGGAAAACCAGTGGATGTGGTGTATTTGGACTTTCAGAAGGCTTTCGATAAGGTCCCACATAAGAGATTAGCGTGTAAAGTTAAGGCACATGGGATTGGGGGCAAGGTATTGACTTGGATAGAGAACTGGTTGGCAGACAGGAAGCAAAGAGTTGGAATAAACGGGTCTTTTTCTGAGTGGCAGGCAGTGACTAGTAGGGTACCACAGGGATCGGTCCTAGGACCCCAGCTATTCACAATATATATTAATGATCTAGACGAGGGAACTAGATGTAATATCTCTAAGTTTGCAGACGACACAAAGCTGGGTGGGCGTGTGTGCTGTGAGGAGGATGCCGAGAAACTCCAGTATGATTTGGACAGGTTGGGTGATATGGCAGATGCAGTATAATGTGGATAAATGCAAGGTTATCCACTTTGGTGGCAAAAACAGGAAGGCAGATTATTGTCTGAACGGCAATCGATTGGGAAAAGGGGAAGTGCAACGAGACCTGGGTGTCCTTGTGCACCAGTCGCTGAAGGTAAGCATGCAGGTGCAGCAGGCGGTTAAGAAGGCAAATGGTATGTTGGCCTTCGTAGCGAGAGGGTTTGAGTACAGGAACAAGGATGTCTTGCTGCAGTTGTACAGGGCCTTGGTGAGACCACACCTTGAGTATTGTGTGCAGTTTTGGTCACCTTATCTGAGGAAGGATGTTCTTGCCATGGAGGGAGTGCAGCAAAGATTCACCAGACTGATACTTGGGATGGCAGGAATGACGTATGAGGAGAGATTGGGTCAATTGGGCTTATACTCGCTGGAGTTTAGAAGAATGAGAGGGGATCTCATTGAAACTTATAAAATTCTAACAGGACTAGACAGACTAGATGCAGGAAGGATGTTCCCGATGGCGGGGGAGTCCAGAACCAGGGGTCACAGCCTAAGGATAAGGGGTAAGCCATTTAGGACAGAGATGAGGAGGAATTTCTTCACCCAGAGAGTGGTGAACCTGTGGAATTCTCTACCACAGAAGGCAGTTGAGGCCAATTCATTAAATATATTCAAGAAGGAGTTAGGTATATTTCTTAAGGCTAAAGGGATCAAGGGATATGGGGAGAAGGCAGGGACAGGGTACTGAGTTTGGATGATCAGCCATGATCTCATTGAATGGCGGAGCAGGCTCAAGGGACCGAATGGCCTACTCCTGCTCCTATCTTCTATGTTTCTATGTTTCTAGGAGTGAGAGCCAACAAGTAATGCTGATAAAGTGTACACGTCAAGTTAGGACAGCTGTGATACTCACCGTTGTTAAAAAGCCAGCCAACATTCATTGTTGAGACTCATTCATCAATAATTGGCTCTTGGGCAAGATATTGTGGGGGGGCAGGGGGGGAGGAGCGGAGTTGGACCATACTGCAGCAAGGTGCCAACAACTGTAGGAGAGGGTAGAATATTAGTGAAAAATTTTACAAAGGCCCGTTAAAAGGTGACCAATTAGTGTTCACACAGATGGGCATCAATGGGAGTTGGATCACCTCTTCCAACATCATCCTTTGTCGCTTCAACACAGTTCAAGGAGAACACGTTTTCCTTTCCCATGTGCAGTACTTTGCACTTGTCTACATTAAGTTCCATCCGCCATTGTTCAGCCCTCAACAGTTTATGCAACTCATTTATAAGCTGCCTCCTGATTCCAACGCCCGTCCCCAATTTTGTATCATCTGTAAGTTTGACCACTTTTGAGATTTTAAATCCAAGTTCTTGATGTAAATTAGAAACAGTATTGGTCCCAACATTAAAGCCTGGGACACTCCACTCAGTACTTTGCTCCCCCTCCCTCCCACCAGCCCCATCCCCACCCCAACATAATTCCTCCAACAAATACACAATGTTTTTCACCCTTCTGTAAATTTCTGATCCATTCCCAAGATTTACCCTGGATCCCCACAGCCTCGAGTTTAACTGGTCAATCTCCAGTGTACTTTCTCCCAAATAGTCTGGGGGCCAGAGTGCTGTCTCGGATATTAACCAGAGTCCTGCTAAACCCAAACATGACAGTAATTCCCCCATCACTGTAGTAAAGTTAACTTAATAAAGCACATCACATGGCTGATGACATAAAAATGACATATGTTATCAATGCAGAAAGACACAGGGCTCACAGATTATAACAATATTTAGCTTCTTCATTACAAGTAATTGTGTATTCTTCCTTCTCCCAAATCCATTTCCAGTTATTTACTTGGTTAATTCATTTGTTCATTGCTCCTTCCTTCCTCCTCAAAACCGTCCTTCTATTTCTCAGTTATTTACCCGATTACAAGATTATTTTTCTCCTTTTCAAAAGCAGATTTGCTGAAGCTGTTGTGGCTGCAGCATTGCCCAGGGACGTATTTCTCCCTGTCCCGTCTCCCGTGGCCAACACCAGCAGGGCCTGGGCCTGGGTCTGGCTGACTCCAGCCACAATGTCAGAGTTCAACATCGCGGTACCTCATCAACTCCTGTTTCAGACAGTAGGGCAGGCCTTTCAGAGAATCATAGAAATTTACAGCACAGAAGGAGGTCATTCGGCCCATCCTGTCCGTGCCGGCCGACAAAGAGCTATCCAGCCTAATCCCACCTTCCAGCACTTGGTCCGTAGCCTTGGATATGCACTTGGAAGTGCCGTAACCTACAAGTACTTTTTAAATGTGATGAGGGTCTCTGCCTCGACCACCCTTTCAGGCAGTGAGTTCCAGACCCCCACCACCCTCTGAGTGAAAAGATTTCTCCTCAAATTCTCTCTAAACCTCCGACCAATGTGGCCTATGTGGGAGAAATGTTTTTGCAGACATTTCCAACATTAAATAAACAATCTTATGGGTAAGCAATGATTTTTTTTTCCTTCAGGATCATGTAATTCGTACACATTACAACAGTGACTACACTCCAAAGGTACTTAATTGGCTGTAAAGTGCTTTGAGGTGTCCAGTGGTCGTGAAGGGCGCTATATAAATGCAAGTCTTTCTTTCTTTGTCAGGTTATAAATGGCACTCCGAGCTTTATGCACGGTCCTTTGTTTGTGAAGACACAAAATGGCAGAAGTCAGCAGGGGGACCTTTGCCTGGTGGTCAGCATGGTCCTTTGTTTGTAAGACCACCTAACAGGAGTGACGAGGAAGTCCCGCCCCCACATATGAACATGAACGCATCATGCGGAAGGAACTCCAATCAGGGAAGGTTTGGAGTGAAACTGACCCATCAGAGGGAGGCAGATGGTGATATACGAGTGGGGCCGGCAGAAAGGCACTATAAAAGGTGACCCAGGGGCGGGAAATTCAGAACACAGAAAGAACAGAAGAACAGACGAACGAAGAACGCTGGCCAGTCTATGTTTTTCAACTTATGACTTTCCTAGACCAATCATCCAGAGATAAAAGAGTATGTATAAAAGTCGTACACAGAGCTTAGATATCGTTAAAGGGTACTTTTATGTACGGTTGACTTGGGATATAAATCGCCAGGAGTTAGCATGTAAGTTGCTGGGGAGTACTTTTATGGACGGGTAAATTAGGTGCATATTGATTGCGATGTACACTTGCGTTTTGAACTGTAGTGTGAATAAAGACCAATTTTACTGATCACATACTTATCTGTCATTGTTACACTTATTCGTAATTCTCGAAGTCCGAACAGTAGTAAGAGAAAGGCTTACACAGGTTCAATACCCGCCGAGATACGCATTCAGGTGTACTGCCTTGAAAGGCGTGATGCGATGGAAGCACAATACATTACAGATTAGGTAGCGTCTGCGATAACATCACAGAATTCCCTTTACCTAGTCTCCAGCTGGGTGGTTTGCTGTTACTATGATAGGGGTCACTCTAAATATAGTTTCTGGCCGGCCTCGGATCTTCCACCCTCCATAAACCTGAGCTCATCAAGATTCAATCCCTAGGACAATAGCGTACCGATCAGTAATGAAGGATATCACATTATAAAAGGATAGAATGATGCACCGTTAATGAAACTGCAATGAAATGTGCTCACAACAAATTTCCAGACACACAAATTGTTCTTACACATATCTTTGAGAGCAATTACAACACTTTATGGCAATAATCAGTATGAGTAACTCAAGCTTCAGTGCTCCGACATCCTGCCTACTATTGATTAAAAAAGGGGAGTGGGACTAATTGGATTGCCCTTCGAAAGGACCGGTGCGGACTCCGGGGCTGAATGGCCTCCTTCTGTGCTGTACTAATCTATGAATCTATAAAGTCTAAACCAGTAGAGATAAAGTGCTTAATTAACCAGGCACGGTTTATGTACCTCCCTCGCCAACTTTATACACACACACGACATGACACTGTTAATTTAAGCAATCTGGCTTTGTAATTCTGCCTCTCACTGCTATTCCCTGGTTGGAGGATTAAATACAAACATGTCCATTTAGGGTATGGTAGTATCGTGGTTATGTTACTGAACCAGTAATCCAAAGGCCTGGACTAAAGATCCCAGAGACTGGAGTTCAAGCCCCACCACAGCAGTTGGGGAATTTAAATTCAGTTAATTAAATAAAAAGCTGGTATCAGTAATGGTGACCATGAAACTACCAGATTGTCGTAAAACCCCATCTGGGTCACTCATGTAATTTTAATCTCTTCCAGCTCTACACAAACCTCTGAAACGAGATGAGACAAGTCCATTTCCAGTCTGGTTAAGTCTATTTGGCGTCATCTGCACACCACCTCAGTTCCAGGAACTGAAGCCAACGCGGTCACTTGTGTGCTCCGCAAACAAATCATCGCACCACACCGTCAGTGCCCACACATTGCCTGATTTGCAAACTGAACAGTGTAAGGACTTCCAAGTAAATTGATTCAGACAGTAACCTGGAAGCTGGGAGGAAACATGATTGGCATGGAAAACTGTGTGCAAATAGCATCCATGTCAGTGCAAAACGTGCTTCTAATCAATCAGGTGCAAACACAATCGGAGGCGATTTTAACCCTACTCACTCAGCAGAAACCTGGCGGGGGTGGGCCGATAAAAACCGCCCTGGCTCTTACCTGTCCGAAAGCCGCCACGATCGCAACAGCTGCAATCTTAACCTGCTCTCCTGAGCAGACAGCAAGGACTCGCGCCCGGAGCCAGCAGGGTCCTTCTCTACATATGCACGTTGCGGCCCGATGACATCATTGAGACCCGACTCTAATTTTATACTCAGACCCGAGCAAGGAATCCACCTGGAGTTAAAAATCGGGCCCAAAACAAATCAACTGTAAACCAGTGACTGAGCCCACAGGAAAGTTGCATTGGTTTATGTTTTTGATGAGTTGCTCCTCAGGTTTAGGTAGGGTATCGATATTGTTCTAACTTTCTATCCATCGTCTTGTACAGGATGTGCCCAAACAGTTCCCTCATTGAAGCTATTTTCTATGATCAGCAGCTCTAGCCGGTTAGTTAATATGATTGAACATTAACCGGCATGTCTTCAGCTCTGGGAGCCGACCTTCCTGTCCCCAATTTGCTCCACTAAGTGCTGGATGGCCACAGAGCACCTGAAATGCATTGCCCCTGTCCTGGCCCAGCTGTGGCTGAATTTGGCCTACCAGGTCATCAGCATGGCCAGAAGGCCCCAAGGCCCAAAGATCTGATAAAGTCAAAAAAAAACACTTCGCCTTGGGACTCCTCTATGGCTTGCTGCTGGGCTCTCTCGGGACCTCCGATTGGTTTGATTTCCCAGGGTGAAGCCCAGCACCAGCTTCTTGGGGTTCCTCCCCCACCCCACCCTCCACCCACCCCCATGTCTGAGCACCCCAGGGATGCAATTGGTGGAAAATGGAGGCAGGACTGGAAAAGCCTCGCTCATCATGTTTACAGCTGCATGTAGTGCAGGTGCAGACCGAGCTCTGGCCCCCACGGAAAGTCACAGAAATCCAGCGAGAGTGTAAAAAAAGGGGAGTGGGGCGGGGCAACATTTTTCCTGACCTTTGCACCTTGGGGGGTGGGGGGGGTGGGCATTCCCCAGAGGACAACGGTCAGGAAAATCACTCCCATGAACTCTCTTGGCCATTGACAGGCGGGGTTGAGTAATATCAGCACTCTGTACTGTGCTGGTCAGCGCCCACTGTCAAAGGACCAAAAACAGTTGTAATAGCGGGGAAATCTAGTTACATCAGCAGTGATGCCTCCAGCTACAGAACAGGAAGAATGGGTTCTTCTTTCTTCACTAGCTTCATTAGTCTTCTCCCACAGGTCATGCCTTCGCGTTATGCAGACACTAAATGCACTAGTTTGGAACAGATAATCAATCAAATAAATGAGTAATAAACTTCATAATAAGTATCAGCTGATGGACCTGCACTGCGGTTACACCTTTGTACTGACCGTGGTTAACTGGTCCTACAGTCACTCACTGGCTTCTGCACAAATCAACTCAAGTGATTATTAGATGGGGGGTTTTTTTGGAGCAAGGAAATTATATTTGCTTCCAGTTGTTTAATCTAAAGTTTTAGTTTCAAAGAAAATACACAATGAATGGAAAAAATCTTTCAATTCCATTTATTGTGTATTTACATGGCAAGAAGAGAGAATGAAAGGAGAGAAAGAAAGATAACTTGGATTTATATAGTGCATTTCACGACTTCAGGACGTCCCAAAGCACTTTACAGCCAATGAAGTACTTCTGAAGTGTAGTTACTGTTGTAATGTAGGAAACGGGGCAGCCAATTTGCGCACAGCAAACTCCCACAAACAACAATATATTAACCAGATTATCTGTTTTTTGTGATGCTGATTGAGGGATAAATATTGGTCAGGACTACTTCAAAATAGTGCCATGGGATCTTTTAACATCCACCTTCGAAAGCAGACTGGGCCTCAGTTTAACGTCTCATCCGAAAGACGGCACCTCTAACAGTACAGCACTCCCTCGTGCTGCACTGGAGTATCAGCCTAGTTTTAGGTGCTCAATTCCCTGGAGTGGGACTTGAACCCACAACCTTCTGGCTCAGAGGCGAGTGTGCTACTCACTGAGTCACGGCTAACACGGCAATACATGTAGGCTATACATAGCGTGCACAACAACTGTACATCACTTCAACATGTGACACTTTAATTTGTACATGTGCAAATATATTCAAATATCCTACCGCTGAACCATCTTTATACAAGACAAAGAGAATCGAGCCAAAACTTTTTTCTTACAGGTCTTATTTTCCTGCAGGTTTAAAGTCAATGAGGGTAATTTCCACCCTCACTGCTTGGGCATTGAAGTGGCAGAGCTGATCAACCGCCCTTTATAGGACCGGCCTGATTTTCATTCCATTGACTCTATGTCAACAGACACTCCACAGTGCATGTCCACTGATCCCTGAAGGTAGCAGGACAGGTAGATAAGGTGGTTAAGAAGGTATACGGGATACTTGCCTTTATTAGCCGAGGCATAGAATACAAGAGCAGGGAGGTTCTGCTTGAACTATATAAAACACTAGTTAGGCCGCAGCTAGAGTACGGTGTACAGTTCTGGTCACCACATTACAGGATGTGATTGCACTAGAGAGGGTGCAGAGGAGATTAACGAGGATGTTGCCTGGGCTGGGGAATTTTAGCTATGAGGAAAGATTGGATAGGCTGGGGTTGTTTCTGGAACAGAGGAGGCTGAGGGGAGACCTAATTGAGGTGTATAAAATTATGAGAGGCCTAGATAGAGTGGATAGGAAGGACCTATTTCCCTTAGCAGAAGGATCAATAACCAGGGGGCATAGATTTAAAGTAATTGGTCAGAGGTTTAGAGGGGATTTGAGGAGAGATTTTTTCACCCAGAGGGTGGTGGGGGTCTGGAACTCACTGCCTGAAAGGGTGGTCGAGGCAGAGACCCTCACCACATTTAAAAAGTACTTGGATAGTCACTTGAAGTGCCGTAACCTACAAGGCTACGGACCAAGAGCTGGAAAGTGGGATTAGGGTGGAGAGCTCTTTGTCGGCCGGCGCGGACACGATGGGCCGAATGGCCTCCTTCTGTGCTGTAACTTTCTATGATTCTATGATATACCAGCTGTTGATGCAGTTTATCGTCCAAGGATTGAAGGTGAAAATTACCCCCATGCATTTTTTCCCCCCTCACATGGAGCTGAAAATTTATAAGCACCTGGCACCCTTTAAGCTTGTCTCACCAACGAGCAATTAAACTCTGACTGGCCTCAAGGCACAGTTAGACTACTTACCGCAGGAAGTATATGAGCTTAAAGTTGGTGCGGCCTTAAAGGGACAGGTCAACTTAGCAGACAAGAAGGAAGCAACTTGCATTGATATAGCGCCTTTCATATCTTCAGAACACCCCAAAGCACTTCACAAGCAATCAATTACTTTTGGAGTGTAGTCACTGTTGTTAGGTAGACAAACAGGGCAGCCAGTTGTCCCACAACAAGGACCCCCAGATAACAAATGAGATGTGTGAGGAGTTCATCTGTTTTGTTGGTGTTGGCTGAGGCATAAATATTGGCCAGAACAGTGGGAGATGTCCCCTTGCTCTTCTTCAAATAGTGCCAGAAGATCTTTTACATCCACCTAAACATCGTAACTGTTCCAGGATCCCAGGCTACCCATGAATTAGTGATCTCAAACATCAATAGAAGCAAGAAGCAAACTACTGCAGATGCTGTAAATCTGAAAACAGAAAAAGAGAGAAAAATCTGGAAACTCTCAGCCAGTTGGGCAGCATCTGCGGAGAAACAGGAGCCAGTCGGTTAACATTCCAGGTCGAAGACCCTCCGTCCAGTCCTGAGGAAGTTTCTTAGGCCTGAAACGTCGAACTAGCTCCCGTTTCTCCTGGATGGTTCGAGCGGCTCAACAAAACAACTTGCATTTATATAGCGCCTTTAACGTAGTAAAACATCCCAAGGTGCTTCACAGGAGTGTAATCAGACCGAGCCAAAGGAGGAGACATTAGCACAGGTGACCGAACATAAGAAATAGGAGCAGGAGTCGGCCTTTGGCTCCTCGAGCCTGCTCCACCATTCAATAAGAACCAGGGGTCACAGTCTAAGGATAAGGGGTAAGCCATTTAGGACAGAGATGAGGAGGAATTTCTTCACCCAGAGAGTGGTGAACCTGTGGAATTCTCTGCCGCAGAAGGCAGTTGAGGCCAATTCATTAAATATATTCAAGAAGGAGTTGGATATATTTCTTAAGGCTAAAGGGATCAAGGGATATGGGGAGAAGGCAGGGACAGGGTACTGAATTTGGATGATCAGCCATGATCGCATTGAATGGCGGAGCAGGCTCAAGGGGCCGAATGGCCTACTCCTGCTCCTATCTTCTATGTTTCTATCAAGGCTGATTTTCTACTTCTACTCCACCTTCCCGCACTATCCCCATATCCCTTGATTCCCTTAGTATCCACAAATCTATCGATAAATCAAACGCTTGGTGAAAGAGGTAGGATTTTTTTTTTTTTAAATCAGTCCGGGATCACAATGCGTGAACGACGGTCTTCAGTCTTAAAATCATAACTTGCTGCTTTCTCCATTGCACAATAGTCAGGGTCGACAGACTGTAACCAGTGTGAGAGATTAATACCACACTGAGTACCAAGATGACAAGCGAAGCATTGGAAGCGGATTTGAAAAACAAGGCAGGCCGTGCTGAGCAAGCAGCATTCGAAGATTCAGCAGGCATCTACAAGGGCAACGATCACCGGGTTGTTACACGTTAATCAAATTTGGCCATTGGGACTAATTGAACAGCTGCCTGTGTCTTGCAGGAAGTGGCAATGGTCCTTTGTCAAGTGAGAAAGGACAAGTAATATTGAAGGGCCCTCTCTCAACCTGGGGTAAGAGCGTGTGATGACATTGAACCTACAGAGTGGCAATCTATAACTTACCTGTTGCAAATCATTCTCAAAAGATATGGGCCTAGGTGGTCTAGAACGAGGGGTCACAGTCTCAGGATGCGGGGTGGGACATTTATGACTGAGATGAGGAGAAATTTCTTCACTCAGAGGGTGGTGAACCTGTGGAATTCTCTACCACAGAAGGCTGTGGAGGCCAAGTCACTGAATATATTTAAGAAGGAGATATTGTAGATAGATTTCTAGACACAAAAGGCAGCAAGGGGTATGGGAAGAGAGCGGGAATATGGTACTGAGATAGAGGATCAGCCATGATCATATTGAATGGCGGAGCAGGCTCGAAGGGCCGAATGGCCTACTCCTGCTCCTATTTTTCTATGTTTCTATGTTTTAAATTAAGCCACGCAGCACCCGTTTTTCAGGCGCTAACCGGCCTACTAAGCTCCCAATATGGCGGGCAGGAAGCGCGCGCACATTTCCAGCCAGAAGTGCGCCGCCCGTCATATTGGGAGAGAAGAAAAAAAATTGTGCAGTGCCCACGCCTGAAACAGGGGTTGGGCCCTTTCCAGATGCAAACAAGGCTCCCAACACCGGTCTGAGGCCCTCACTTGCCCTGAGGGAACGGGGGCCAGCTGAACTCAGTAAAGCCAGACCTCGCGCGCGCCCGTTACCAAAAATTTGCAATTTGCTTACCTGAATGGAGGAACCGGGAGGAGTGGGTGCGGGCACGAATGTGAACTCCCCGCTCCCAATCACTTCGGCTGTCGGCAACCCGGCTTCCGATTTCCCCCTCCTCAGCGTCCGATCTCCGATACATGTCCAAGGCGAGATGGTGAGTGGCTGGGAGGGGATGGTGTTCCAAGGTCAGCAGGTGCATGGGAGAATGACCGAGAGAAGCACAATTCAACCAGAACTGCAGACCAGTCAGAACTTCGTATACTGAACCGACAGCCTTTCAGTTGAAGGAATTCATACTCCAATGACAAATGTCAGGTCTGATGTTGTGATTTATATAGAGTCAGTCCTGCGTTTTTTCAACAAATCCCTTCCTCCAAACATAGATATTTAAATGTCCTAAAATCACATGCCACATAGCACTACGGTAAGACCACTCCCACAGTGAGCAGATTACCTATTATATGCAAGAGGTCAGAGCACACAATTTGGGATGACTAAACCCATTTTCAAAGCCATCACTTGTTAGAACCAAGCACTGAGAAGGGAACAGCGGTTAATCCCAGTGACTGCGGAATAGTGCGCAATTCCGGGCAGTGCCGTTATAAGCAAGGGAGACATTGGATCCTGATCCACGCACTGGGATAGAGTCTAATCTCTGAACTCCGCAAGGGTGGAGGGCAACCTCTACCCCCAAGCTCTGGAATTCCCTCCCTAAACCTTGAAGCCTCCGTCTCCTCCTTTTAAGACGCTCCTTAAAACTTAACTCTTTGACCAAGCTTTTGGTCACCTGTCCGAATATCTCATGTGGTTCGGTGTCAAATTTTGTCTGGTAACGCTCCTGTGAAGCGCCTTGGGATGATTTACTAGGTTAAAGGCGCTATGTAAATGCAGGATGTGGTTGATCTGCTCCCAGATATGTTAAAGTAACACGGCCTGCTCCAAGTTAGTGCTAAGGATTTACCACAACGACAAAAGCGCCAACAACCTGCACTGATACAGCAGTTTTAACGTAGGAAACACCCCCAAGAAGCAGTTTACCCTGGGTGTGGAAAGAGAAGAATGAATTAAATAAAAAGGAACAAGCTATGGAAGCAGAGATTAGGGAGGCTGACTGAAAGTGCGGTTGGAAAGTTGGACTTGGGGAAGGCTTACAAAAGGTGGAACGAGGAGTGGCGAGGCGGAGCGATTTAGGAATGGAGTTCGAACTAGCAGGGGTCAGGTGACTGAGGCCCTGCCACCAACGACGGGGTGACGCGATGGGGGCGGATGTTCTCTGGAAGCTGAGCGAATGCGTGGCCGTGCAGCAATCGGTGAAGGTACCGCGCAGGCTGCTCACAAACTGTTCCGCTGAAGATACCGTGCGTGCGCGGCCGCTGAAATCTAAAGGCGCGCCGCACGTTTAAATAAACAGGCGGCGCACCCACGGTAATATTTAGAGGGAGCGTTGGGCAGGGATACACAAAAGGAGGAACAAATGATGCAGATGGGGGATTACAAGGCTGGAGGAGGGTGCGAGTGGAGATTGTGGAGCGATTTGAACAAGGCGACGAGATTTTAAATTCAATGCTAGTCAGTTAAGCTTTGTGTCCGATACTTACTAGTCACGATAGTGTCAGCTGATGCACTATGATAGTTTAGATTCGAAGGCATAGTTCTGCATACATGCATATAACGAATGCTTTGTGCATCAAACAGATGTTCATTGCGTACGAGGTTGTCTATAATGACAGCACTTTTACCATTCGTGATCGATTTGTAAATTAATAAAGAGAGAGAGTTAGCTTAATCTGGGTGTGCGAGGTTCCCGTGTGTTTGGGGAAGGGAAGGGAAGGGAAGGGTTCTCTGGACAATCCATTGTTGATTTGGCCGACCATATTATAAAGAGAGAGTTTGGGTGGGTCCACCAATCTGATGTCCTGGGATTTAAAAGGATCTTTACAAGTTTACACATATTGCATCAGAGTCAACAAGTCAATAAATGGTCGAAAGTAACTACATGATATGCCTATCAATTAGTCCAATAAAAGGCGACGAGTTAAGAACGTAACTGAAGGTTTTTATTGGCTAAATAACAGAGCCCACCCTCGTGGGTGATCCGATCCAACAGGGAGGAGTACTAGCCAGTCAGCTACCTTTATACCTGGGCAGGTAATGGGCGGAGTCGGAGGTGGTCAGCCCAGGTATAACAGTGCGACAAGAGGCGACCTCGTGTAGTGATGTGACAGTGAGAACAGTGAGAACAATATACAGTGATAACTATAACAGTGGTTTACCACATTCACCCCTTGTTTAGATTAGAGTCCGGCGGGGTGAAGTGTATTACCAGCTTTGGTATGTCAGTCTGTCCGGAGGCTTCGTTAGCCTCTCCGATCATCGCAGCGGCGGTGTTACATTATCCGGTGTTAAAGCTGGTGTCTGCGTAGTCGGCAAAGGCTCGTGGGGTTCCGGCATGCCGTCTACCTCGGCTGGACTCGGGGGGTTGGGAGGGGGGGGTGAGGGTGCGAGGTCTCGTAAGGAGACAGTGTCCTCCCGTCCGTCTGGGTAAGCCACATAGGCGTACTGGGGGTTGGCGTGCAGGAGGTTCACCTTCTCGACCAGGGGGTCCGTTTTATGGGCCCTCACGTGCTTTCGCAGCAAGACGGGTCCCGGAGAGGTCAGCCAGGTTGGTAGGGTGGTTCCCGTAGTCGACTTCCTGGGGAAGACAAACATTCGAGCATGGGGGGTGGTGTTAATGGCAGTGCAAAGTAGTGACCGGATGGAGTGCAGCGCAATCGGGAGGACCTCTTGCCAGCGGGAGGTTGGGAGGCCCTTAGACTTTAAGGCTAAGAGGGTGGCCTTCCATACCGTCGCGTTCTCTCTTTCCACCTGGCCGTTCCCTCGGGGGTTGTAGCTGGTGGTCCTGCTTGCTGCAATACCCCTCTCCAATAGGAACTGACGGAGTTCCTCGCTCATGAAGGAGGCGCCCCGGTCACTATGTATATAGTTCGGGAACCCGAACAAGGCGAAGAGTTTGTTCAGGCATTTAATGACCGTGTTACTGGTCATGTCTGGGCAGGGGAAGGCAAAGGGGAAACGGGAGTACTCATCAACGATGTTGAGGAAGTACACATTACGGTCGGATGACGGTAGGGGCCCCTTGAAGTCGATGCTCAGACGCTCGAAGGGGCGGGTGGCCTTGATCAGGCTTGCTCTGTCCGGCTTATAGAAGTGCGGTTTGCACTCAGCACAGATCTGGCAGTTCCTGGTCATGGTCCTGACCTCCTCGATGGAGTATGGCAGGTTGCGGGCCTTAATGAAATGGTAGAGTCTGGTGACTCCGGGGTGGCAGAGGTCATTGTGGAGGGTCTGAAGTCTATCACTTTGCGCGCTGGCGCATGTAATGCGTGAAAGAGCATCAGGGGGGTCGTTCAGTTTACCGGGCCGGTACAAGATCTCATAATCATAGGTGGAAAGCTCGATTCTCCACCTCAAGATTTTGTCGTTCTTGATCTTGCCCCTCAGCTTGTTATTAAACATGAAGGCAACCGAGCGTTGGTCGGTGAGGAGGGTAAATCGTTTGCCTGCCAAGTAGTGCCTCCAGCGCCGTACTGCCTCCACAATTGCCTGGGCTTCCTTCTCGACCGACGAGTGTCGGGTCTCGGGGCCCTGTAGGGTCCTTGAGAAGAAGGCTACCGGCCTACCCTCCTGGTTAAGGGTAGCGGCTAGGGCGAAGTCGGATGCATCGCTCTCCACTTGGAAGGGGATTGACTCATCCACTGCGTGCATTGTGGCCTTGGCTATGTCTCCCTTAATGAGGGAGAAGGCCGCGCACGCCTCTTCCGTGAGGGGGAAGGATGTGGTTTTCAGGAGGGGTCTGGCTTTGTCCGCATAATTGGGTACCCATTGGGCATAGTAGGCGAAAAGCCCCAGGGTTCTCCTAAGTGCTTTTGGACAGTGGGGGAGGGGTAGCTCCATGAGGGGGCGCATTCTTTCGGGGTCGGGGCCGATGACTCCGTTCTCTACTACACAGCCAAGGATGGCAAGGCGCGCTGTGTTAAACACGCATTTCTCCTTATTGTAGGTGAGGTTCAGCCGTTGGGCCGTACGGAGGAATTTCTCCAGATTCACGTCATGGTCCTGCCGGTTGCGGCCGCAGATGGTGACGTTATCGAGATAGGGGAAAGTGGCCTGTAGTCCGTTCTGGTCAACCATCCGGTCCATCTCCCGTTGGAAAACCGAGACCCCGTTGGTGACACCAAAGGGGACCCTAAGGAATTGGTAGAGGCGGCCATTCGCCTCGAAGGCGGTGTACTGGCTGTCCTCCGGGCTGATGGGGAGTTGGTGGTAGGCCGACTTGAGGTCGATGGTCGAGAATACGCGGTATTGTGCAATCTCATTGACCATGTCCGATATGCGGGGGAGGGGGTATGCGTCCAGCTGGGTGTATCTGTTTATGGTCTGGCTGTAGTCGATAACCAGGCGATTTTTGTCGCCGGTCTTGACTACCACCACCTGGGCACGCCAGGGGCTGCTGCTCCCCTCAATAATGCCCTCTTTCAGGAGTCGCTGCACCTCAGAGCTAATGAAGGCTCTGTCCCCAGCGCTGTACCGCCTGCTCTTAGTAGCGACAGGTTTGCAGTCGGGGGTGAGGTTAGCGAACAGGGAAGGTGGCGGTACCTTGAGGGTGGATAGGCTGCAGGTGTTACGCGGTGGGCGGTTTAACTTTCGCTGGTTGTCGACTGTGAGTGGGGGGAGGGGTCCACCGTATGCTAGGGTTACACTTTGGAGGTGGGATTGGAAGTCCAGCCCTAGTATGACGGCAGCGCACAGCTGGGGGAGTACGAGGAGTTTAAAATTTTTATACTCTGTCCCTTTAACCGACAATGTCACGACACAGTAGCCGCTGATGTCTGTGGCGTGCGACCTCGATGCCATCGAGATGCGGCTGCGCGTTGGCAGGACGGGGAGGGAGTAGTGGCTCACCGTGTCTGGGTGGATGAAGCTCTCCGTGCTTCCGCTGTCGAACAGGCAGGTCGTGGCGTGGCCGTTGACTTTGATGTCCATCATTGAGCTGGCCAGGTGGTGCGGGCGGGCTTGATCCAGGGTCACGGAAGCTAGGGTGTAGATGAGCGCGTCGTTGTCATGACAAGATGGCGGCCCCCGTAGTTCACATGAGGCTCTGTTTAAATCGTTTGCCCCGCACAAAGATGGCCGCCCCTGCTGTTCCCATGAGGCTCTGCAGGCTTCGGCTGCCCCGCACAAAGATGGCCGCCCCTGGTTTTCCCATGAGGCTCTGCAGGCTTCGGCTGCCCCGCACAAAGATGGCCGCCCCTGGTTTTCCCATGAGGCTCTGCAGGCTTCGGCTGCCCCGCACAAAGATGGCCGCCCCCAGGGTTCGCATGAGGCACTGCTGGCTTCTGAGGATTTGCTTCTGCAGGCCTTGGAGAAGTGGCCTTTCTTGAGGCAGGTTTTGCAGGTCGAGTTTTTGGCTGGGCAGCGCGACCTCGGATGCTTCTCCTGGCCGCAAAAGAAGCAGCCAGCGGCCCGATCGGGGTTGCCTGATGTCGGGGCCGGTACCGGGGCTAGCGGGCCCGGTCGGATCCGTGATGCAGACGCTGAGGTAGGTCCCGGGGGCAGCGCTGTGAAGGGTGGTGGGGTGGGGGTCGGGCCCGAGTCCCAGGGTCGCGAATAGTACCTGGCAAACGCTTCCTGGTCTTGCTGGGTGGCCTCTAGGGTGAGGGCGAGGGCTTCGGCCTTGTCCAGGTCTATGTCCTTAGCTTCAAGCAGTCTTTGCCGTGTGTAGTCGGAACGTAGGCCTCTCACCAAGGCGTCGCGGACATTGTCTTCCATGTTCGCAGTAGCCGTCACCGCTTTAAAGTCACAGTTCCTGCCGAGTTGTCTCAGCGCTCGTGAAAATTCAGCTATCGATTCTCCTGGCTGTTGCTGGCGAGATCTTAAGAGATGCCTAGTGTACATGTAGTTTACCGGGCTCCGGTACTGCTGTTTCAGTAGGTTGATGGCGTCGTCGTACGTAGTCATGTCCTGGATGAGTGTATATACTCTCGGGCTCGCTTGGGCTTTCAGGACTCTTAGTTTGGATCTCTGAGGGACGATGGCTTCCTCCAGGTACGATTCGAAGCAGTCCAGCCAGTGTTTGAAGTCGTTGGCTGAGTTTGGTGCCTGTGGGTTTAGATCCAGGTATGGTGGTTTCAAGGCTTGCAGCCAAGCCGGCTGGTGTGGCCCGTTGTCTGGAGGCTGCTGTTGCTGTGCTGCTGGGTGAGCTCCTTGCTGTTGCTGTTCATTATCAGACATCTTTAAAATTTAGTCAATAAAATTGATATGCCTATCAATTAGTCCAATAAAAGGCGACGAGTTAAGAACGTAACTGAAGGTTTTTATTGGCTAAATAACAGAGCCCACCCTCGTGGGTGATCCGATCCAACAGGGAGGAGTACTAGCCAGTCAGCTACCTTTATACCTGGGCAGGTAATGGGCGGAGTCGGAGGTGGTCAGCCCAGGTATAACAGTGCGACAAGAGGCGACCTCGTGTAGTGATGTGACAGTGAGAACAGTGAGAACAATATACAGTGATAACTATAACAGTGGTTTACCACACTACACACACCCACTCAAATAAAAACCTCTTCAGCAAACACAGTAGCAGTCAATACACTTGTTGAGCCAGCAATTTCTCACTAAAATATGAATCCTTTCACTGGTATCGTTCTTTATATACCAAGAGATTTTCACAAATTCAATTTTCACAACTTGCCATGGTGGCCATTCGATTTACACCCTCCGGGTGGCTGGACCCAGTACCAGAACCACTGTGTTATCATAGCCACCTAATTTGCAGCAAAATAGACTTTTAGTTTCTAGTTATTCAACAAGGATGCAACTGCTTGACTAAGAAAGATGACACTTGAGTTACTATATATCAGAGAGGATTCCTCTGGAAAGTCAACCACAAGTTTTTGTCTTTACAGGAATATAGGAACAGGAGGAGGCCATTCAGCTCCTCGAGCCTGTTCCACCATTCAATGAGATCATGGTTGATCTGTATCTTAATTCCATCTACCTGCCTTGGTTCTGTAACCCTTAATACTCTTTGACTAACAAAAACCTAATCAATCTCAGTGTTGAAATTTTCAATTGATCGAGACACAACAGCTTTTTGGGGGAGAGAGAGTTCCAGATTTCCACTACCCTTTGTGTGAAGAAGTGCTTCCTGACATCACCTCTGAATGACCTAGCTCCAATTTGGTTACGCCCCCTTGTTTATGTACTCCCACACTAGAGGAAATCATTTATCTCTATCTACCCCATCAAATCCTTTAATCATCACAAATCATGATCAGTAATTACGTACCACAGACTTTTCTTCTGCTGTTCCACCAGAAAAGTTACTTTCTGACATGTCTTCAGTGCCATTTTTGCTGGATTCCTTCACTAACTCAGGTAACGTGGTGGCCGCGGATGATTCCTTTTCCACGCAGGAGTCCTCTAGTTGCGGAGCCTCCCCCGACGGCACCGTAATTTCCTGAACCACAGCCTGCCCGTTATTTGTATCCGGTTTCTTAACCGGCGTGGAAGGACTGCTGAAGTAATTGACAGCGGCGGTCTTGACAAGCGCACTCGGGCAGCTCTCACTGTAGCTCTTGCCCACTTGCAGCATGTCCGGTTCCGACACGCTCATCCGCTGGTCCAAAAGGTGCCGCTTCTTTCCCTCTTTCCTTTTACTTGACGTTTTGCCCCTCTTTAAATTCTGCAGAAAGGGCTTGGTCTTTGCTCTGATGGATTCCCACGTTGTAATTTCCTTGTGCGCGTCCATCGTGTCGGCCGTTCTGCCAAGTCCTCGATTAAGCAGCTGCGTCAAAAAATGGGTTTCTCCAACTTCCAGTTAAACGGGATCTGCGAAAGACGAAAGGGACAAACGATGGTCACCAGTGTAATCACCAAATCGTCAACCGCTCAACATTTTCACAATATCTCCGAGCACATCATTTCACTTCGCACAGCAGCTTTTAATCTGGTTTGATGCATAGCATCAGGCATATCATTAGTTATATGTCAGCATAAATACACACACAGCACATGAACATCCGGTACTGTGTGGTGAAGTGGGTTTGAAAATATCCTCTTCACCTCGGAGATCCTGGTTTGAATCCAGACCCCACTGACAGAATGGAAATCTCTTCCTCTTGGGCTAAAGATCAATACCAGGTCTCAGAGGATTACATTAGGAGGACAGATTACATAAACTTGGGTTCTTTTCCCTCGAATATAGAAGATTGAGGGGTGATCTGATCGAGGTGTTTAAAATGTTAGAAGGATTCGAAACGGCAGATACAGAGAAACTATGGGAATGGTAGCATAGTGGTTAGGTTACTGGACTAGTAATCCAGAGGCCTGGACCAGTAATCCAGAGGCCTGGACCAGTGACTTAGAGACGCGAGTTCAAATCCCACCACGGCAGCTGGGAGATTTATATTCAGTTAATTAAATAAAAATCTGGAATAAAAAGCTAGTATCAGTAATGGTGACCATGTGTACTACTGGATTGTTGTAAAAACCCATCTGGTTCACTTTAGGGAAGGAAATCTGCTGTCCTTACCCGGTCTGGCCAGTATGTGACTCCAGACCCACAACAATGTGGTTGACTCTTAACTGCCCTCTGAAATGGCTTAGCAAGCCACTCAGTTGTTAAGAAGGTGGCTCGCCACCACCTTTGAGGGCAATTAGGGATGGGCAATAAATGCTGGCCTTGCCAGCGACGCCCACATCCTGTGAATGAATAAAGAAAAAACTATTTCTTCTGGTGGAGGAAATGAAGAATGAAGGGACATAGGGCTAGAAATTCAGTGGGCTTTGCGCCCAGTTACCGCCCAAATAGGGTTTCTGCGCCAGTGTAAGAGGGTGCGCTGATATTCAGCGCTGCGGTAATGGCGGCGGTAGCCAGTAGCGCTGCGCCGACACCGATGACGTCATCGGTGTGCGCAGTGCCCCAGTTCCGCCCCGCTTCCGGCCCAAACCCCATATTTAGTTGCGGCCGCCTCTTCTGCAGCGGCCGCAAACAGCGATTGAAAAACGGGGCCGTACTGCTGCGCTACTGGGGCGCTTTAAGGTGGAGGTGCGGCCGGCCGCTTTTTCGGCGGCCGCCTGCCCACACCTCCTTCCCCGGCCTCCTCCACACCACCCCCCCCCCCGCGGCATTGCCGGCTGCTTTCCGCGAGCCCGGCACTTCTCCGTGGTGCCGGGCTCATTTGCCGGCACAATCCAGCGGCGATCTCGCTGTTGCAGGCACCTCCCCTTTAAGAGAAGGAGGAGGCCTGCAGTACCGCAGCCTGCCGCTCCGCAGCGGGTGGCGCAGCGGGGCCTACAGCGCAGAAATTCAGTTTCAGCGCCCCAAGCGGGGGCGGGCACACCCTGGAATAGCGCCCAGTTCCGACTTGGGGCGCAAAAGCCGAATATCTGACGGGCGCACCTGGCTCCGCGCGCAGCGCTAACTTTTGGGCGTTAGCCTGCTGGTGGGCCTTAACTGAATTTCTAGGCCATAATCTTAAAATTATAGCTGGACCATTCATGACATCAGGAAGCACTATTTCACACAGGGTAGTAAAAATCGGTAACTCTCTCCCCCACAAGGCTGTAGGTGCTTTTTCTGTTAGGTAAGGACATCAAGGGATATGGAGTTCGAGGGGCTGAATGACCTACTCCTGGTCCTAACACAGTTCTGATTGCACTGGTAGCTACAGCACCAAGAAAAGAGCTTTCATTTATAGGACACCTTTCATGTCCGCAGGACATTCCAAAACGCTCTGCAGCCACTTAATAACTTCTGAAGTGTCGTGACTGATGTTTATAGGGTAATGTAGTAACCAATTTGTGCACAGCGAGATCGCGCAAACAGCAAATAAATGAATGACCAATTAATCTGTATTGAGTGGGGCTGCTTGAGGGAGGAATGTTGACTAGCACAGCGTCCTGCTCTTCTTCAAATAGTGCCATGGGATCCTTTCTATCCAGGCTGATGTGTCTCATTTGAAAGACAACACCTTTGACAAAGCAGTATTCCCTCAGTATTACATAGGGTAGTAGAAAACCTGCTGCACCTCCCAATTGTTGGAAGTCTCCTGCCCTCGAACTGGAGGACCAATCTCACGGAATTTCTTTTTTTGAGAAGGTGGCATCGCCAACGCAGTACTGCAAGCCCAATGCAATGTGTCTGGACTTTCAGCAAGCCTTTGACAAAGGTCCCTGACGAACAGCGGCTACATAACTCTGAAGCAGTGGGAATTTAATGTAAAAACTAGACATTGGAAAGAGGCTGGCTGAAGTAAAGGAAGCTGTGGGCACTTGTGAGGAGAGTAATGTTACAGAGTGGGAGGGAGCAGTGAGCGAAGCACCCCAGGGATTGATCCCGAGACCCCTATTGCTTTAAATTTACAACAATGATTTGGACTCAGAAACTCAGTGCATTTAGGGGCAGGGGAGCAGTGGGGATAGTAGGTGGAGTTGAGTCAGAGGAAATAGTCAGGAACCTACAAATGAAGTAAGATCAAAATCAGGAAGTGGACAGAATTGTGACAGATGAAATTTTTTTTTAAAAATTGTTTATGGGATGTGGGTGTCGCTGGCAAGGCCAGCATTTATTGTCCATCCTTAATTGACCTTGAGAAGGCGGTGAGCCGCCTTCTTGAACCGCTGCAGTCCGTGTGGTGAAGGTGCTCCCACAGTGCTATTCGGGAGGGAGTTCCAGGATTTTGACCCAGTGACGATGAAGGATCGGCGATATACTTCCAAGTCAGGATGGTGTGTGACTTGGAGGGGAACTTGGATGTGGCGGTGTTCCCATGCGCCTGCTACCCTTGTCCTTCTAGGTGGCAGAGGCCATGGGTTTGGGAGGTGCTGCCGAAGAAGCCTTGGTGAGTTGCTGCATTGCATCCTGTAGATGGTATACACTGCAGCCACGGTACGCTGGTGGTGGAGGGAGTGAATGTTTAAGGTGGTGGATGGGGTGCAAATCAAGCGGTCTGCTTTGTCCTGGATGGTGTCGAGCTTCATGAGTGTTGTTGGAGCTGCACTCATCCAGGCAAGTGGAGAGTATTCCATCACACTCCTTACTTGTGCCTTGTAGATGGTGGAAAGGCTTTGGGGAGTCAGGAGGCGAGACACTCGCCGCAGAATACCCAGCCTCTGACCTGCTCTTGTTGCCACAGTATTTATGTGGCTGGTCCAGTTAAGTTTCTGGTCAATGGTGACCCCCAGGATGTTGATGGTGGTGGATTTGGCGATGGTAATGCCATTGAATGTCAAGGGGCGGTGGTTAGACTCTCGCATGTTGGAGCTAGTCATTGCCTGGCACTTGTGTGGCGCGAATGTTACCTGCCACTGAATGCAGACATACAAGCATAAGGTACTGCACACTGAAAAGAACAAAATGTGTCACATGTGTACTCTGTGAATGGTGTAGAAACAGTTATAGGCGAGGTGAAAGCGATCAAGTGGTTTCAGTAGACTCATCACAACGACAATTCACGGTGGAGCAGCAACCAAAGAGAATAAACCACTGAACGATACTAAACGTTTTGTGTATAACGTACTTTTCCTTTAAGTGTCACACTTCCTTCCCATACAATTGTCTAGTCATGATGTTTCTGTTGTCGTGCTAGTTCCGTCATGCTTCATATTTCCTATTTATTGGCCCGGAATTTGCGGTCTGAATGACGTCTAGCTGGCAGCGATACCCACTAAAAGTTAGACCCAAAATGATTGGCAGTCAATCCACTGTTAAAACCCCAGTTACACCCAAACAAAGGTTATGAGCCTGAAAAACTAATATTAATTTTGTGTGGTGTGAAATTTATCCATTTTAATCAAAATAAAAATGAGAAACTTTTTAGGTTTTTTAACATTTGTTCATCTTTATTTCAGGTTTGCCTTTTTCCCCCATGCGAGAGCCCCAATCTTTGTTTTCGCTTTCACTAATATTTGTTAAAAGTTAGAATTTTAAGAGCTTATCCACTTCCTGGTTCGAGGTCTGTGAGAATTCTGCGTTTTGATTGGCTGCTTAGACAGCAGCTCGCGCTCGGGGATCCCCACTATATTCTGTTGATTGGAATTGAACGTCGGAAAACCCAAAACTTCTCCACGCAGGGATCGCGAGATCTTTGCGCGGAAGCTTCCTTCGGCGACTGACGGCCAACGCCTTCGCTTCATCGCTGGCCGCAAATTCCGGGCCATTATATTGAGCTGGAAGTCAGTTCTCCTAGCCAAAGCTCCCAAGTTAGGTG